>NW_012103288.1:2004632-2017029 GCF_000951045.1 Mandrillus leucophaeus | reverse complement strand
CTCTGTCGCCCAGGCTGGAGTGCAGCAGTGTGATCTCGGCTCACTACAACCTCCATCTCCTGGGCTCAAGCAATTCTCATGCCTCAGCCTCCCAAGTAGCTGGGATTATAGGCATGCACCACCACACCCGGCTAACTTTTGTATTTTTAGTAGAGACCGTGTTGGCCAGCCTGATCTCGAACTCTTGACCTCAGGTGATCCACCCACCTTGGCCTCCCAAAGTGCTGGTATTACAGGTGTGAGCCACTGCATCCAGCCCGGAAGCACAACTAAAGAGTGAGCCTGGCCCTTCTCTCCCAGAAGGAAGCTGGTTATAGGGAGTAAGAGCAGAAATGGCTGCTTCATTTGCATAAGTTTCATTTACACAACCTAAAAGCAGGCTGCAGAGTCACTGCCCATCAGGATCCTCATCCTCCCTGGATTGGCACCACATAAACATATCTCTGACTCCTGTTGTTTAGGGGACAAAGGAGTGTGTCACTGGCTGGCCTGGGAAGCGATGATGCCTCAGAATTTGGGATTGAATGGTCTGTCCCTTCCAAGTGTCCAGCTGGGTGGACCCTAACTGAAGCCAAAGCTGTCAGAGTGGAGTGCAGCCTGGCTAGGTTCTCCTGGTGTCCAGCTGAACTGGCTATGGGATGGTGTTTTGAGGGCAGGAGCTCTTCCCCCCATTAGTGGAATTTTAGGTCAGGAGCAAGGATGGGAGCTGGGAAGACAGTTAAGGCTGACTCCATAGAGCCAGATGGTTCATCTGAGGACCGAAGTGTTTAAAACTGCATTCTTCAACAAGAATAACAGCCTTAACAACCACCAGCAACATTCACTGAGCACTTACCATGTGTGTTATCATATGTGTTATCTCATTGATTCTCACTACAACCTTAATAGGTATTATTGCTGTCCTCATTTTACAGATGAAGAAACTGAGGCACAGAAAGGCTAGGAGATGTGCCCAGAAGCACACAATCATTAAGTTATGCAGCTGTGCCTCAACCCAGATCCATCTGACCAGGGACCATTCTCATAAGCACTGTTGCTCCATTGCCCCACAACATCACACTTTCAACCACCACTTAATCATGTGTGGTTACTGTACAAAGCAGTCTAGATTTAAATTCACTGGAATTAAAGGGACCTCAATTGTCATCTAGTTCCACTTCTCATAGGATGTCGCAACTCCCTAAACAACCCTAAGTGCTTGTCTTGCCTCTCCTTCAATGCCTCTGGTGCTGAGGGTTGAGGGGTGGGGAATTGGGATATGCCTTCTCAGGGCTGCTCATGCTCCCTCTTCGCAGATCAGATTCCCAAACCCCAGATTTTATAACCAAAGACATGCTGACGAAGGCAGAAAAAATCCATTAAGTCAATAAATGAAAATATATCCATACATATTCATGCAAAGATGCCTCATAAACTTAGGTGTCCATATATGTGTATATACACACACAGAGAGAGATACATTAAGATAGATTTCAGACAGCTTTCTCTTCCCTGCTAGCCTGTTCTGGACCAAGAACTCTGCTGCTCCTCTTTCTTAGTACCCCATGCCATTAGGTACTCACATGGGCTTTCCATCCTTGCAGACTTCCCAAGAAGCCACAGTGGGACCAGCCAGCAAGTTGGGAATCGCAGTAGGCTGGGTCCTGGAGAGCTGGGGTAGGGACAGAGTGGAGGGAGAAGCATGGTAGATGGTGTCTCGATGATGAGAATAGCAACAGAGATGGTGCAGTTGTGGCCTCTGTGAAGGCTTGGAGAGTGAGGAAGAGGGTGAGGCTGCTTGGGCAAGGATTTGGGAGGCACTCAGCTGTCAGAGATGTAGAGAGTGGGAATTCCATCAGCTAAATATTTATCGAGTGCTCACCACATGCCAGGGGCTATGCTGTTATTGGACTGGCAGGGTTCAGGCCAGGCTGAAAAACTCTTCCTGGAACTGATTGGTTTCTGGTGGGACAGAGGCCAGATAAGCCCCAGCATTAGGCCATTGTTTGAAGTAGGCCTCATTCATCTCTGGGCTACCACAGGTATTCTGGGGTCTATCAGGATCAACAGGCCATGAGAGAGACTACCCAGAGGACAACTAAAAGGGACACCTACCCAGGCCAGCCTATTCTACCATCCTCGCCCTCCTGCAAAACCAAGGTCACATCATTTCAGCAAAGGACCTGAGTGCAGAAGGACCCTGCAGCTGGCCCATCACAGGCGAGGCCCAGACTCACCTCCCAAAGGGATCCTGGCACCTGAAGATGCCAGTTCTCCCTGGGAGTGCTGCCCTGGCCCACAGGATAGAAGCGCAGGATGGTCACCCATGTCTGATCTTACTGAATGTGTCTTAGAAGCAGCTCCGTGTGTGATTTCTTTCCCACATTGGTTAGCATGGTGCATACCACGTTTGTGTTCCCAGGCTTTTGTTTAAGCTTGTGGGCAGCCCTGACATCAGCATCACACTGACTGCCTGGGCTGGGCATATCCGTCAGACCTCCCAACTAGGCCCACTCATCACATAGTCCCATGCTGCGCTTCTAGTTCTGCCAGCCACACCCCATGCTGGTCCTCAGCCTGCACCCTCCTCCACCCTCCCTGCTCAGCTTCCAGCTCCTACTCATCCTCCAGCCCCAGGGCAAATTCACTCTTCCACAAAGCCTGACCTCCTCTCTCCAGCCCACAGGATCTCTCCTGCCTATGAACTCGGTTGTGCATATTTGTTCTGTGTGCCTTTGACACAGCGCAGTCATCTCTGACCATCAGTTCTGCCAACATGGTGTCAGTTAACCCCTGCACTGCCATTTAACTTTTCCTCTGAAGTTCTTTGAGAAGGGGACCCTGCTTCATGGATCCTTTATATTGCCATCCAATGTGTGTTAGAATGTAACAGTTAGATAATTATCAGCCTGTGCCTGGGACCTGCAGTGACTCAATACGAAAATGAATCAGGGCACTGGTCAGCCTTCCAGCCCCACTTGTTATTAAAGACTCAGTGAAGATGGTTAGCAAAGCAGAGGACAGCAAATGGATCTCCGGCAGCTGTGAAGCTCCAGAGTTTATCCAAAGGGGGACCGTGGGGTCTAGAGACTCATCTCGAAGTTGCGTTTTCGTAACAAATACACTGGGTTGTTTTTTTGTTTGTTTGTTTGTTTTTTAGCTATATTGTATATTTGTTGGGCCTAATGGAAATTTAGGAGGCCCTAAACCCCCAAGCCACCCTTGGCACCACCCCTACAAGGGGCAGCCACCACAGGGATTGGATAGTTCCAGCAGTTTCTGAATCCACGATGTCACAGAGATCTCAGCTGTATCCTGCTTTTTTAGGATCCCAAAGGAACCACCTGCCTACACTCTTTGCCAGCTGTGCTAATGTTTGTTTTACACTGCCCAGTAACGATTAGAAAATTACTATTGCATGTCCTCAAACTCCAGTGGCTTTAAAGAGCGTGTAGAGGCACAATGAGAACAAAGAGAGGTGGACAAGACAGGCAGACAGTGATAAGGAGGCTCAGAGAGACAGCGAGGGAGTGAGTAAGGGCAAGATCAAAGGAGACACAGGCCCGAGGCCAACCCACAGCTGGCCGCTGGCATGAGGAACATGGGCTGCCTCTCGCCCCAGGTATGTTGGCGCAGCTGGGCTGTTCTGGCCTGAAAGACGATGACGGGACAACAGGACTGGCAGGAGCAGTTCCTGACCCATGATTTGAAATCTACAATCTATCAAAATTACCATAATTATTGTGCTAAGGTAGTTGGGTTATGGGAAATTCCCCCTTTCTCATCATTCCTTCATTCACCTGACAAATAGCACTTGAGTGCGACTCTGTGCCAGACACTGTGATAAGCAAAGTGGATAAAGAGTGAGCAGCTCAGCAGCTGGAGGGAAAGAAAGACATAAAGAGCATCTACAGCCAGATCTGGGCAGCAGGACACGAAGCTCAGACTGTTGATTCTAAAGCCAAGCTGCCTGGGTTTGAATCCCAATTCTGACACTCACCAGCTGTACAACCCTGGGCAAGTTCCCTCACCCCTCTGTGCCTCAATTTCCCGGTAGATCTAAAATAGAACAAGTAAGAGTACCTTAGAGGGCAGTGGTGAGGATAGAATAAGTTAATACTTGCAAAGGTTTTAGAACAGTACCTAATACATAAGACCAGATGTTTGTTTAAAAAAAAAAAGAGGGGCCACAAAGGGTGTAATTTAGATAGGATGGTTAGGAAAGGCCTGAAAAATGAATATTAACAATGTTTTGTGCCTGGGCACAGTGGCTCACACCTGTAATCCCAGCACTTTGGGAGGCTGAGGCAGGCAGATCACCTGAGGTCAGGACTTCGAGACCTGCCAGGCCAACATGGTAAAAACCCGTCTCTACTAAAAATACAAAAATAGCCGGGCGTGATGATGCACATCTGTAATCCCAGCTACTCAGGAGGCTGAGACAGGAGAATTGCTGGAACCTGGGAGGTAGAGGCTGCAGTCAGCCAAGATCTCACCACTGCACTCCAGCCTGGGCAACAGAACAGGACTCTGTCTCAAAGAAATAAAAATTAAAAATACAAATAAAAATGTTCTGGGCCAGGGGCGGTGGCTCACACCCATAATCCTAGCACTTTGGGAGGCCAAGGCAGGCAGATCACAAGGTCAGGAGGTTGAGACCATCCTGGCTAACATGGTGAAACCCCATCTACTAAAAATACAAAAAACTAGCCGGGCGTGGTGGCAGGTACCTGTAGTCCCAGCTATTCGGGAGGCTGAGGCAGGAGAATGGCGTGAACCCAGGAGGTGGAGCTTGCAGTGAGCCGAGATTGTACCACTGCACTCCAGCCTGGGCTACAGAGCGAGACTCCATCTCAAAAATAAAAAAAAAAAAAAAAAAGTTCTGAAAATGACAATAGTGAGAAGGTGGCAGTTTCTCTAATCTACAGTCTCTATGATGTAATATTTATTTTATAATTCCAAAGATATATTTTCATTTAAAACGTGCACCCTCAGTATTTTCAAGTCTTGGGGATGGCCCTTTGATGAGTCGCACCGTCTAACTCACCTGGTTTGGTGCCAAAAGGAACCACCCGTTTTCTGGGGCTGTGTCCTGCAGCCTGAGGAAGAGTGCTTTACTCTGGGAGAAGCTAAAAGCTTCAATGGGGCTAAGCTAAGAGCAGCAACTCCATGGCTCAGCCTCCTGAGCCTTGTGCTCTATTTGATGAGATTATCCACAGCTGCCTGGCATGGAGTCAAGAACCAGAGAAGAGAAACAAAGATTGCTGACCTTCTCCCTGGGCCATCAGAGTCCAGCCTGCATGTGCAGGCTCTCCCTCCAGCACACAGGTTGCTCCTGCAGGACTCAGCCCCAGCAAGGCTGAGAGGGTGAAACTGGCCACCTACCTCTCCCTCTGATTCCCACCCTGGATGCCCTGTTTCCCAGGACCCCTGTAACACTCTCCCACCCAAGTAATCATCTCTGGACCTTGCCACTGATCATGCCATTAAAATTCCCCTAATGCCATTGCCTTGAGGCTCTTCTTTTTCCATTCTTTTAAGAGTGACCATTAGAAATATTAATTAGAATCTACAATTGGGCCATTAGAATCTTCCCAACTTATGTATCTACATAACAGGGGCCTTCTACTGACAACTAGAACTCAAAGAGTAAAAGGCAAGCAGTCATGCACTCAGGCAGGTAGCAGGGAGCAACACTCAGGGGTAGGGAGCTCTGAGAACCCTTCCAATGAAACAGTGCTTGCAGCTCACTATCCCTCCCATGAGCAGTCATGGCTGGAAGCCACCACTGGGAAGATGCTTAAAGGGGCCCTTTTGACACCCTGAGTTGCCGAATTCATAGATCCTCAAACATTTCTCATCCAAATTCCTGTTTCTAAATGGGGAAAGTGAGGCCCAGGGAGAGGAAGGCACTTGCCTTGCCCAGGGCTACTGAGAGACAGAGGCCCCCCTGCCCCAGCACACTGCCCACCTATGGGATCCCCTACGCTGCCTTATACTCTGGTGGACAGGACACTTTTCTGGGTGGTCAAATAAGTTTAAAATATCCTGTTGTCCTGGTCCCCTAAAAAGGCACCCTGTCTCTACCTCTCTGCTGGCTAGGATCACCTAAGTGCCAGGAAAACCAGTACAGCCCTCCATTCAGCAGTCCAAAACAGCTCTAGCTGCCTACAACTCACTCCAGTGAGAAAACCAAGACCTGAGTGCTCTCCCAGGGCCAAGAGCAAGGCAGGCAGAGTCAGGGTGAAGCCTGAAGCATCCAGCTCGCTGGTCCAGGGTGCACACTGGTCAGAGTCTACATACACACGCACAACCAGAATCCCACACCTCCTAGCACAAAAAGTGGGCCCAAGCTGTGAGCTTAACCTTCTATCTTCTGGGAGTCACCAGGCTCCTCTGTGTTCTACCAAGTACCACCAGCAGCATCCTCCCCTGACCCCATCGAGGCACCTGCTCTAGGAAGGCCCCCAGGCATGGGAGAGAAGACTCTTTCTAAGTGCAGCTGAGTCAGACTCGGCTTCTCAGGATGATCCAGTTTTATCATCACTGGGAGGGACGGCAGTCACCTGTGTCCTGGCCTGCAAGCCCCTTCACCCTCAGACGCCAGCAGACTGTGCTGCAAGAAGGCTACGGCTCAGGTCTTGAAGAGTCCAGAATCTGAGAGGAGGGTGCCTAAATTGGCTGCAGCAACTGGACAGGCCTGGGTGGACACTTACTTAGTATAGATCCATGGCCTGGCCGATGTAGGAGGAGCTCAATACTGAGTGTGGGTTGGGGTACTAGGACACATTTTGGAAAGACATGTACTTTCTGGCCTATAGGTCTGTGGAAGGGAGAAAGGGGCTGAGGACAACTGCCAGGTCGGAATTTGCTGCAGCCACCAGCCACCATACCTGCCTGCTACTCAGGTGGCTTGTGCCAGTGGTAAGGGGAGAGCATCCCCATCTCAGGAGACAGAGCTATGCAGGGCTCAGAGGAGCTATGAACCTATGCTCCGACGGGAGCAGCTCTGGGCCTCAATGCTTAGGGTAAGCACTGAGATGCCGCGGCCCTGGGATTCTGCTGCTCTGGACTTCATCCCTCAGCATCTTCTGTTACTGATGGACTTGGCTGCCTAGCTGGATGATTGACCCCATGAGGGCCAGAACTACCAGTCTTAGTTTTTTCTTTTCTAGAGACAGAGTCTTTCTCTGTCAACCAAAGAAAGGACGAGTGCAGTTACAGCTCACTGTAACCTCGAACTCCTGGGCTCAAGTGATTCCCCCTACTTCAACCTCCCAAGTAGCTAGGACTACAGGTGCACACCAGCAAACCCGGGTCATTTTTATTTTTTATAGAGACCGGGTCTTGCTTTGTTGCCCAGGTTGGTCTCAAAACGCCTAGCCTCCCAAAGCATTGGGATTACAGGCATGAGCCACTGTACCTGTCCTTTGTCTGGTTCACAGAGTCCCTACAAGGCCTATAGTAAGTATGTGAAAATAAAAGGATGTGGGAATGGAGAGAGGGAAAAAGGAATTTATATGCTTGGGTCTAATCCTACAAAAGAATAAAATGCTGGGATTCAGGGAGCTGTCATGGGGAGTGCCGGGGGCATGGGGAAAGGGCATGGCTGATACACATCCAGTTACTTCACCTGTCTACCCTATTAAGCAGTTATGTGACCTTGGGCAAACCTGCCTGTGCCTCAGTTTCTTTGACTGTAAAACTAGGGTAAAAATACCTGTAGTACCTCTTCTGTAATCAGGATAAAAATAAGATAACGTGAGACAGAGTGAAGATGAAAGAGGATGAAAACACTATTCAAGTCTTAACCTATTATTATCATGGTAAATCTTGTGACTATTGGGAAGGAGAGCAGCCAGAGGCTGAGCGCTGTTGGGGACACAAAAGCCATAAGGCAGCGTGTGAAGGGAGGCATGCCCCCACCCAGCTCTAACTGAGTGCTGAATGGAGGGGTATGGGGAGCCGGATCTCAGGCTGTGCCTTCCTTTTGTTCGGATGGAGCCTGGGAGAGAGGGGACAGCTGGCTCCAGGCGGAGATGTTGAAGCAGCAGAGGGTGCTGGCTCCACTGACCACTCCACCCCTTCTGTGGGGAGGCGTGGCCCTCCCTGGTGTGTACCCCACAGTCGGGGCCTGAGCCTGGCCACAGCCTGCCCCAGGCCTTCACAGGGAAGTGGAGGGGAAGGAGGAAAGGAGGGGGAGATGTGTGTGTAACAATGACCTCACTCTGTCCTGTCCTGCCTGGTAGGACACATACACAACCATTCCTCTCTGCTTGATCTCCTTTCAGGTAACAGAGGCTTTTTAAAGGACTGATGTAGGGCCACATTCTCTTTCTTCACACCTTCCTCTCAGCAGTCCCATGAGCCACTCCTCCTTTCATGGCCTTCCTGCAACTGAGACACAAAATGGGAGCCCCTGCACACAGCCTGGGCTACTAGGGAACACCAGAGGATGCCTCCTGCTCCACGCCACCCCATGCCTGGGCAGTCAGGGAGAGAGAAGGCAGCACAGCCTCCGAGCATGGGGCCACCGTAACACGGAGCCTTTCCCTGCTTTGGGGCTTCCTGTCCTCTGGGAGTGGCCCGGCCCCCTGGGCCGCAGCTCTTCTGGCTCCCAAAGACTGTGTCCTCTCGCCTGCCCCGGGCACTGTTCTCCTGGCAAGGCCTCTCCCAACAGGCTCAAAAGGCATCCTGCCCAAGAGACTGGGGCAGCTGGGAGGCCGCAGGGTGGCTGCAGGGTGGTCTGGACTGTAAAGCTGATGGTCCAAAGTGGAGGGAGAAGTCCCATCAGGACACAGATGTGACCAGAGGAGAAATGCTGGTGGAGGACACCAGTCCCCATGGCGCTTGGTTTCTGTTGTGTCGCTGGGCTGGGCTCACCCTGGAGTCTGAAGGATGGCGAAGGGCAGTGGCTGGCTTTTGCCGAGACACCAGCAGACAGTGGGTTGGAAGAGAAGAAAGCCCCTGGACTCCTGACTCACCCAGGCTTGAGCCTCCTGTCCTGATTGCTTAGTTCCGGATGCTTCCGTGCTTCTCCTCTGTCCCCACCCAAGGCAAGGGAACTGGTTTGGTTACCACTGCCATCTGCTCCACCTCAGTCTCTCCCTCAGCCCTCACCTGAGGCAAGGCTGCCCCGCTACCAGACCTAGATAGCACAGGACTGCCCTTGGCTGTCACCTCTGCTACAGAGGCAGGAGCTACTGTTTCATGTGTTTGTCACTAAGTGCGGGATGGCGTTTATCATATCTGGCTTACAGGTGGAGAAGGCAGAAAACTGTTCACTGACTTGCTCAGATTCACTTAGTGACCTGAGGTCTAAGCCCAGCTGTGCTGCCTCCCTGCTAAAGGCTCTGACCCTTTCTGGAAGCAGGGGGCCTGTCTATCCACAGCCATGGAGCTGAAGTGCAGAGGGGCCAAACCAGCTGCCTCCAGACGCCCAAGACCCTGCGGCCTCAATACCTACTCAGGGGTCATGCCAGGGGTCATGCCAGGGGCCATGAGGTCTCTCTCTGGCCAGACAAGTGCCTCCTGCTGCCAGGACTCAGGGCAATAGTGAGGCAAGAGGGTGGAGTCCCTGGAGCTTCCTGGGTGAGCTCTGCCTTGCAGGAGGGGTCCCGCAGTAGCTGGTTCCTAGGGGAAGTGCTGAAGGGGAAGGGAAGAGAGGAATTCATGTGACCAGAGCTTGCTGGGACCATTCTCAACACTGATGATAAACCCTGATTTCCTGGAAGTCCGTCAGGCCTCAACAAGCGATGGGCTCTCCGTGGAAGCTTCAGCATTGTTTCTATCACAAGCCACCCCCAGAAGACCCCAGAAGCCTGAACACCACCCAACAGGCCAGGATGAGCTCAAGTGTGGAGCAGCAGGGATTGTAGTAGGGAGGAAGCTGCCAGTTACATCTGGACTGTAAAGTCATATTGGATCACCATGGGGAGCTTATGGTCACCCTGGCTGGCTGCTGACAGGGGCTCCAGGCTCCAGCCCGCCCTGTGGCCAGAGCCCCGGAGGCCCATCTGGGTGGTATCAGGATCTTGGACCCGGCCTGGCCCGTGCCCAGCATGGGGCTGCTTCTCCTCCATAGCTCCTTCCCAGAGGGCGGGGCCTCAGCCTCCCTGCCACGCCCCCTCCAGGCTGGCCTGGAGCACACTACTATGTTGACAGTAACAATAAAGCTTCTCAGGGACCACTGCACAGGCTCACAGCCCCAGGCCCCACCACCCGATGATTATCTCAGATGCTGTAGAAAGAAAGCAGGGGGCCCCTGCCCCAGGCCAAGGCCCTGCCCTTGCCACACACGGTACACACATGCAGCCTCTCTCTCTCTGTGTCCACTGTGAAAACAAACTGCAGGCCTGGCTGGACAACAAAGCCAGAGGCACAGAATCTGGAAAACACCTGGTGTGGAGAGCTCTCTATTGCACACAACATCCCAGCACACTCCACTCTCCACCCACTCCTGGGGCCTCTCTGTCCCCCTTTCCTTGGCCTTGGGTCATTCCTTATTCCCGGCTTAGGTCCACTCCGAGGTCCTCCTTAGCCGCCAGTCATCACAGGGGACGGCTGCCTCCACGCTGCCTGCTCCAGGGACTCGAGTCCACTCCACAGAGAGCCCTGCTCAGCTGTGGCCAGCCTGTGGGTATCTTGGCCCGGCACGCCCTGGCTTTCCAGACCACAAGTGCCTGCTCCAGCTCTAGTCCCAGCCCCTCCTCAAGGCTCCAGCTCTCGGGAGAGGCGGGAGAGTTCCCGCTGGTTGTCGATGACCTTCAGCTGCTGGACATAAGCCCAGGTGCTGGCTGGACTCCGGGTGCTCAGGGACTGCTCCGAGCCTGGTGGAGGAGAGCGGTCAGGGAGGCACCGACGTCCCTTTGTGGAACTCAACATTTCCCCCCCCAAGGAGCCATATTACATCTGCCTTCTTGCTCTCCACCACCCACCAACCACTTCCCATCACCAATTCCTAAAGATGGCTGTCCCTGCCCACCCCACAGGTGAGGGGACAGAAGAGTCCTGTGGCTCAGAGCACAGAGTCTGAACATTATCAGCATCATGTATGGAAGGGCCGGGCTCTGTGTCTGGCACATGGCAAGTGCCCAGGATGTGCCAGCCATGAGTAACTACCATGAGGACTCCCTCCCCGCCCACCCCCCACCGCCAGCCACTTACATGTGGAAATCCTCGCCACCTGGCTGTCCTCGTGGAGGTGGGAAACTCGGCTTCTGAGTGGTGAGAGAGGCACTGTGGGGGGTGGGGAGGGGTCACGGAGTCAGGGCCACCCTGGAGCTTCACAGAGGATGTAGGGTGGGGGACCGCCCGCCCCGGGGACCC
Organism: Mandrillus leucophaeus; assembly: GCF_000951045.1. Taxonomy (NCBI): domain Eukaryota; kingdom Metazoa; phylum Chordata; class Mammalia; order Primates; family Cercopithecidae; genus Mandrillus; species Mandrillus leucophaeus. Next base: position 2,005,722 of record NW_012103288.1, on the reverse strand, counting down.
GCCCTCTCACCAGGGTTGTGGCTTCGGCAGTGGTGCAGCATCCGCGCGGCTCTGGCCATCATTCTCTGTGGACAACACCGGGACATGAGCTCTTGCCTGAGGGAGAAACCCTGTCCTGCCCTGTGCAGCAGCAGGGAGGCCAAGCTCCCTCTAAACCAAGGATAAGGGGCTGTAAGAGCTGGGGTCATGTGTACTTCGCCCCAGAGGGGACCAGGCAGAGGACAGGAGGCAGAGGCCAGGTGAGAAAGGCTTAGAGAGAAGAGGGCTGGAAGGGCTCTTGTTGAATCGTGAGATCTCTGAGACTGGCACCCTGGCAGACCTTCCAGTTGCAGGGGAATAAGGCAGGGGCTATTACACAGTAAGTATTCGTCCTCATATTATTCATAACAAGTTTGAGCCGCCTCCAAGCCCTGCCCCTTCCCAGGCCACAGTCATGTCCCCCAACCTATGTTAGTAGTCAACACCTGCTCCCTGAACTCACCATCTTCTCAAAGTTGATGAGGTTCTCCACTAGTGTGTGGTTTCCCTCATGAATGAAGGTCATGTCTGCAAAGAGACAGGTTTTGTTCATAGGTCCCCAAACTTCTGCCCTCTGTAGCCCAGAAAAGGTGAAGGGCATAATGGCTCCCTTGGGCCTACCTCACCCCATAGAGCCCCTGCCTCTGCCCGCTCCAGGCCCCAGCAGCATTTCCTTGTATCTCTCAGGCCCTGAAAGGCAGCCCGTATTTGTCTGGATGTCTTAATTCTTCCAGCCTAAGAACTCCTAATTCATCTCTGCGCTCCCCGAGGCATCAGCACTTGAGGTGTAATCTCTCCAACAGTGTGAGTACACACACAGATAACTATGGGATGGGGGATGGAGGCAAGAAGGGGGGAATGGAGGGATGGTGGTAGGAAGCAGGGGATGGAGGCAGAAAGCAGGGAATGGGGGATGGAGGCAAGAAGGGGTAATGGGGGCATGGAGGCAGGAAGGAGGAATGGGGGGACAGAGGCAGGAAGGGGAGAAGGGAGGGACAGAGGCAGGAAGGGGGAATGGGGGGACGGATGCAAGAAGGTGGGAATGGGGGGACAGGCAGGAAGCAGGGTGGGG
>NW_012103288.1:1969974-2004085 GCF_000951045.1 Mandrillus leucophaeus | reverse complement strand
GGGGACGGAGGCAGGAAGGGGGATGGGGGATGGAGGCAGGAAGGTGGGAATGGGGGGACAGAGGCAGGAACGTGGGAATGGGGGGACAGAGGCAGGAACGTGGGAATGGGGGAACGGAGGCAGGAAGCCCTGTTACCTTTGAGAAGAAGGGGCATGAAGGGGATGACAGGAGGGGAGAGCTTGGCGAGGGCCAGTCGGTACACCCGGTGGTTCCATGAGGGATCCTAGGGGAAGAAGCCACACTGAGGGGGTTGCACACAGCATAAGCCACCACAGACCCTACCCAACCAAGGAGGGGCCACATGCCCATCCCACAGCAGGTGCAGAGGCCCCAACTCAGCCTCTCCTCAGCCCCAGGTTTCACCCAGGCTCTGTCACAGGCGAGCACGGGGCTTCCAGCCTCCCATTAGCACTGAGAAAATTCACAGCACTTAGAGGGGCCCCAAGTTTCTTGGAAAAGTCTGTCTCTGTCATCTCTCTGTCCCTTTCTGTCCCTGTCTCTCTCTGTCCCTCCCTCTCTCTCCCTTTCTCTCTCTGGAGAGTAAACTCCTTTGAACCCCTTGAGCCCCACGAGGTGGATTTTCTCTCAAGAGCTCCCAGGCTATGCTGATGAAGTACCTCTTCTCTGCTTCTCTCCAGAACAGTCAAAATCCTCAAAAGTTCCTGGAGGTGGGAGGTTCCACCCCCAAGTCTTCCCTCGCCTGTTCTACAAGCCCCTCGGAGCTCCTGAGGGGCAGACAGGCCCTGGTGCACCATGGGCGCTCCGTGCCAGGCCCTTGGGCTCTGGAGCCCCTGACGCTGCCCTGGTACCTCAGACCCCAGGACCGGACACCCACATGCTCCAGCCCAGTCTTCACACAGGATCTCCTGCCCCCATGCAGACACACACTGAGGGCCAGAGTGCACCATGCAACCCCTGTCCTAGTGCTGAACACCCCCTCCTCAGCCAGCTCCCCAAACTCACAGGCCGGAGCTAGGCCCCGGGCCGAGGTTGGGAACCCTGAAAGTGACAAAGGACAGGTATAGGGGCTGTGGGGAAGCCAAGAGTGAGGATGTCTGGAGGGCAGGGCTGAGTCAAGCTGATCCTAGCAGAGCCAGGCCAGGCAGGGCTGAGCACTCACCAGCAGCCTCTCGAGGGCGGAGTACAGCTTCCGGACTTTGTGCGGCAGCCGCTGTGAAAGGGAGGCAGATGAGCAGCTGCTCTGGGGGAGGCCCAACCCCATCCAGCACTCCCAGGAGGGCCTGAGGCCTGACCTCAGGAGGGGGGCCCTCCAAACCACACCTACCTCCCAGGTGTGGGCTAGGCGGCTGATGGCTGAGTTGCTGAGGCCAAACATGACGGCAAAGAAGGAATTGAGATTCTTCTGCTCCTTGAGGCTGTGAGCAGAAGACCCAGAGACCCTCAGGGTAAGGGAAGCAGCCACCCCCACAGTGTCCCTAGACAACGGCCAGGCCAGCCTCTGCAGAGATCCAAGCTGGATGCGGTGGGAAGGCAGAGGCTCCAGGAGACCCAGGGAACAAATAGGGTGGCAGATTTGGCAACATACTAAGCAAAGAGGGGGGTTTAGGAAAAGGTAGCCCAGGGACTCTGGCCACGCCCCACCCGCTGGACAGGGACTCACTGGGCCGCCAGCTTAATGAACTTCCTGAGCAGCTGGGCCCGGGGGCCGGGCACCGGGCAGAGACACAGCTCGGTGGCCACCCAGTACTGCAGCTCGTTGAAGCGGCGCATGAAGCGCTCCAGGTTGGCGGTGGTGACATCCCGCAGATGCTGGGGGCCCAGCGCATAGTAAATTAGCTCCACCTGGGCAGGGGCAGCAGGCGAGATCAGTGAATGCCCAGCCGAGCCGGGCCTGCCGCCGCCCGCTCTCCTCCCCCAGCTCTGCCTCCCACACCTGGTGGATGCTGTTGAAGAGGCTCCAGTCGTGGTCCGTCAGCTGGCCTGCCAGGTCCTTGGCACTCACCAGGTCCAGCCCCTCAGCAGAGCCCACAGTGGGCCCCAGCTGGTCAGGGTGTGGGGTCTGCGGGTGGGAGAGTGCTCAGGGGGCTGCCTGAGGAATCCAGGGAAAGGCACAGGGTAGGGGGAGAGGGTTGGGGCAAGGACTCTATGCTCATGTTAGCAGGAGGGTTAGGAGGGCAGGAGCGGCGAGTAGAGGGTGTCTAGGGGCTGTAGCAGCTGGAGGATAGGGCTCCCCAGTGCCGAGACCCCTCCTTTTAGGCTCCTGTCTCCTGGGGAACCCCTAACTAGGGCAGGTCCTCCTCTTTCTCCTTGGGAGCTCCCAACCAGTGCTACCAGCCCCTGCCCTGCACAATCTTGGGAATTTCCCCATCAGCTGAAGCCCACTCCTTCCTCTGTGTGCTGAGGACCCAGCAGCAGCCAGAGCCAGGCCCTTCCTCCCTCTTCTCCCTGGGACCCTCCCCAGAATCCACCCCTTCCAGGCTCAAAATAGATCTCCTCCCTGGGCCCTGGCACCCTGCCTGGTCCCTACCAGCTCATGCACTTCCTGTGGGTTGACAACAAAGAGCCGCTCATTGAGCCCCAGAGATGTGGCCACACCACGGGCATCTGGCTGCAGGCCAATGGCATCTGCAAAGACAGCAGTGGCGGCCTGGGTGGGGGAAGGGAGGAAGGCCAGGGACCAGCTGGAGGACAGAGTGGAAGAGATGTTTGGGAGGCTGGGAGGTTGTTTCTCCTCGTAGCGGGGTTGAAGTCCTGGGCGGGTGCTCAGAATACACAGGTACATGTGCCCACACAGCCACGCTGCCCAGGAAAGCACATCCAAGAGAATGAGAAAAGATCCTCAGTGAGTCAGGAAGAACCTGGGCAGGGTCTGATCCTCCCTCAGCCTCAATTTCCTCCCTGGTAAAATGGAGACAATAAGACTTGCCCTGACTATTTCATAAGTCAAATAAAATAATGTATATAAATAGTAGCTATAAGTATATGCTATGTATAAAAGCTCTTTGAAAACTGGGAAGTGTCTTACATAAGCCTTGGTGTTGATTTTCATCAGCTCCTCATGGACTGGGACTGTGCTTGAGTTCCCAGTCCCTAGAGCAGTGGCCTCCAAAGTAAGGCACATCAGATCACTCACGTGCCCGGGGAAAATATGAGCTCTTCTACTTACATTTATTTTTTCTACCTGCTTTGCATTTCTACTCCATCAATTTCTATTTTATCTATCTTTATTATGATATTAATGTAGTAATATATGTGTATTACTTACAAACAAATATTCACACCGTGGGGTGCGGGTTTTAATTAAATATTGGTTATTGACATGGGTGTCAATCCAAGTGCTTTGGCGATCAGTGCTCTAAACAGTGCCTGGCACATAGTAGGGTCTCAATATACATGCCCTTTGGGCAACTGCAACTCACCAGATGGCCAGCAGAGGGCAGTGCTTCCCAGGGCAGGGCACACAGGAGGCCTTCAACTCTCCCCACTTACTGAAAGGAGAAGGCTTTTCTTTTCTCATCCCCACTTCTTGAACGCCCCTAATTCTTGTCTGTCCTGGGTTCCAGCTGTCAGGCCCGTGCCCTCCACAGAGAATGGTGGTTTTGAATGTTCCAGGTTCTCTGGAGGCCCATCTTAATAATCCTGAGCCCACCATGTTCTCAGCACTGACTTTGTGGCAGGCCCTGTGCTGCTTTACACACATTAGCTCACTTAGTAGCCATTACAACCCTTTGGTAGATACAATTACAGTCCTCATCTAACAAGTGAGGAAATGCAGGCTCAGAGAGGTTAAGCAACTTCCCCAGCATCACACAGCTAGTAAATGGTGAGCCTGAGATGCCTTCACACGTCTGGGAGTCCACAGTCTATGCTCTTAACCATCAAGCTGACCTGTTTTACCTGCTGTGGTATCTCCAGCTCCTAACATATTGCTGGCTCATAGCTGATCCTCAAAAATGTTTGCTGAGTGACTAAACAAATGAAGACTACCTAAGTTCCAAGACCAGCTACTCTCACTGTGTGAGCTTGAGGAATAGCTCACACCCTTTGAGCTTCAGTGTTCTTGTCTGAAAATAGGATAAAAGTACCTGCACCTCATGAGATTGTTATTATTTCATATTAAATGACTAAACACAAATGATGATAGTAATAGCAGCTAATAGTTATGTATCACTATGTGCCAGGCGCCATTCTAAATGCTTTCATAGATGAACTCATTTGATCCTCACAGTTCCTCCAGGGGGCAAGTACTCCTACTATTCCCATTTTATGGATGATAAAACTGAGCACAGAGAGATGAAGTACCCTGCCGGAGGACACACAGATAAGGAGCTAAAGGGCTGGTGCCAAATGCAAGAAGCAGGCTCCAGAGCTCATGCTCTTACACACTGCATGAAATGCACTTCAAATAGATGCACTCCACCTCCCATGAATGCTAGCCATCATTCACACTGAGGAAGACGAGAAAGATGACAATGATGACAATGATCTTGACTGGGGGACCTGGGCGCAGATCTGAGGGGCCACCCTCCCTTGGCGTCTATCCAGGGGCATAACTCACCACCTGCAGAATTGACCTTCACCAGCACCTGCCCCTTGGTCCAGCCATCCTCCTGAGCCAACGCCGCCATCACCTCTCTCACAGACGCTGTCACAGGCAGCTGCAGGGTCAACACTGAGTGGTCTGGCAGGCAGATGTCATAGGGGACTAAAGAGGAGACCAGACTGAACTGTGGGAAGGGCCGCCTGATCTCTACCCCAGGAGGGAGAGGGCAGTTATTGCAGTAAGGGTGGGAGGAATCCCCAAGAGGCTGAGCTGCAGGTGGGGAGGCCCTGAGCAAAAAAAAGGGGTACAGGAGGCAGATGTGGCCAGCAGCCTGGAACACAGACCCTGAGGAGTACAGCATGCCACCTTGGCCCAGGCACACCCAGGTCAAAAGCGACGACAGCAGGACAAGAGAGGCAGAGACAGCAGGGTGCAGATGTCAGGCGTGCCCAACTGGCTCAGACCACCAACCTTTATCCCCAACTCGGATGGCACAGCTGCTGCCAGGAAGGGGCTCGTCCTGGTTGGGGAGCCAAACAGGCAAGTTCCGGGCCTGGGAGGAAGAGGAACGAGAAAATAAGACTGGGAGGACGAGAGGAGAGCATGGAGGGAGGGATGATTGTGAGGGCCCTGTGTCACCAGGAGCACGGGCGCCACACAGCATTCACACCACCAGAGGGCTCTGCCTGCCACATTCACCTGAGCCCAGGTAAGGCACCTGGGACCAAGGCTCCAGGAGAAGACACAACGTGTCTAAGGGCGGGGCAAATCCATGCCCCTGCGTGTGTGTGCTTCTGCCTCTGCCGGATAGGTCCAGAGCAGTTCTGATATGAAAACTCTTCAGCTGTTGACTTGGATTTTTTCTTCCTTTCCCTCCAGCTACCATTTGCTACCAGCCAGGCATTATTCTGAGGATCTAAATATTCACAATGCACCTTTGACAAAAGCATTATTATTTCCATTTATGGATGAAATAAATGAGGCTCAGAGAGGTTAAGTAACATGCCCAAAGCCACACAGCTGCTAACTGGCAGAGTTGGAATCCCTGCTGCTCCTTTCCCTCTCTGTGCTCCAACACTGTGCCAGCGGCCCTGTCCCAGTCCACAGCAGAGATGCAGTGCGTGGAAACCACTGCCAAGCCTCTGCTGGTGGGGCAGCACCTACCAGGCAAGGCTCCTGACGCAGGTTCCCCTTCCCACCCTGCTTTTTTCCGACTCTGGTACCGACTCTGTCCCTCCTCCCAGCTCTGCGTATGGCAGATGCTCCAGGTTCAGACCTCAATCCATTGCTCTTCCCTACATTTTCAAATCTCAGGGCCCCCTGCAGAGTTCCTCACTGCCTCATATGTCGCCTGTACATGGGTGATTCCCAAAACTACCAGCAGTGCTGAACTCTCTTCCAAACCCTGGTCTCAAACACCCCCTGGATCCTTCCACATGAGTGATCCATTACCTCACACTCCATATACCCATCGGATCCTTGCATCCTGCCTCCCAGACCACTCTGCTCCCCAGCCATTCTCCCAGGCTCCAGGCTCCTCAACACTTCCTGTAGCTTGTCATCTTGCTTTGAGGATTCTTCTTTGAAATGGGTCTCCCATGCCCCCTCCTCCCCTGCCCAGGCTAATTTCAGTTCCACCTGCCCACGAGGCCTCACTCCTTATCTACTCCAATGGCCCAACTATGCTCCTCCTCCTCCCTCCCAGGTGCCTCCAACCCTCCTCCTCCAGTCTGCCTGACCAGAGCCCCGTGAAGCTCCCGCCCTCGGCTTCAATGGCGGCCACTGTTTGCTGGAGAAAGCCCAGGCTCTTTAGCTGACCTATTCAAAACACAAATCAGACTTTGCCAACCTTGGCTCAAACCCCTTCAGTGGTCTGCACTGCTCTTAGGACAAAGATCAGACCCCCTGGCCCTGGCCCATGGGGCCCTGCCCACTTCCTGCCTGCTCTGGGACCCTGCTCTCACTCTCACTCCTCCAGGAATCCTCCTCCTGGGTTCCCTTTCCTCCTGGGTTTGCCCGCCAGGTATCCTCTTCTTCCTCCACCCTCGCCCCCTGCAGCTCTCAGCTCCAGTAGTCGCTTACATGGGACACTTTCCCTGAATCTGCACTGGAGTCGGCCCTTCCCCTTCCATTTTCAGGAGCCGACTCCAGTCAGAGGAGCCGACTCCAGTGCAGATTCTCGGAAAGTGTCCCCTGCCACTGCACATCACGGGTTGTTTAACTGCTCTGCCCCTTGCCTGACTGCAGCCCCACAGGCCAGGGCTGAAGTGCAGCATCAGCACCTAGCACAGTGCCCAGCCCGCGAGGGCGAGCCCACATCAGTTTCTGAGCGTCAGCCAAGAGCCAGGCAGCATGTGAGCAAGGAGAAGCGGAGGTGGGGGCCCGCAGGAGGGAAGTCAATCCTCCAGTGGGATGGGAGAGAGACCAAAGGACAGAAAGCAAGTAGGCAAAGAAAACAACTCCACCTGGCAAGAGTGCTTTGAAGAAAATCACAGAGGACACCACGGCACAGCCTGGTGGGGAGAAAAGGGAAGGTGCTCCAGATAGGGAGATGGGAGGGGGCCTGTCTGGGAACCCAGCATTTGGCTGAGATGAGAACAAGAAGGATCCTGTCAGGCAGAGCCAGAGAAAGACGCTTCCAGGCTAAGGGATAAGTACAAAGGTCCTGAGGGGATAACAGGCTTAGCCTTCGGAGGAGAAGAAGCCAGTGAGAGCCTCCAGCAGGCAGAGGCTGGGACGCACAGTAGGCTGAGAGCACGGGGAGCCTGCTGGCCGGTGAGGCCCCTGGATTTTATTCCCAGTGCAGCCCTCCCCACCACCAACCCAATCTACCTTTCCAGTTCTTTCTCCCACCATTCCTCAACCAAATCCTGGCTGCAGTCACATCTTCTCAAATCCTGGCTGCAGTCACATCTTCTCGTCCCCTCTTTGCTTCCCTTTAAGCCCCAGCTGAGAATGGCCTGGGGCCACCTCTGACTTTCCAGGGAGGGGCCTCGCCTTCCTCTGAGCTCCCATAGCACTGGCCACCAGGAGCCCTGTGGGCCTCAGAGGCCAACTCCAGCCACCATTCCTTATCTCCCAGGCTCTACCTGTGGGCATGAATTACCTCCCAAAAGGAATAAAAGGCCCATGGAGTCAGGGAGTGGGGGAGGAGGGAGACCGCCTTAGGCCTCTGCGCCTCCGGGCACGGCCTGGCCCAGGGCACCACATGCAGCAAGGGCCCTGTGAACACCTGTCACAGACCCAAGGGTGTGTCTGTGGGAGGAGAGCTTCCCACGCACACAGAGCCCCTCAGGGTCAGGGGGTGAAGGAGGGGCCTGCAGTCCAGGAGGAGCAGAGGAAAGAAGCTGGGGCCAGGCAGACACCTTCATCTGAGGAGATGCATTCCCACAGCCGTTCTCCAACCTGCAGACAAGAGAGAAGGGAGGTGAGCAAGCCCGGGTATTCCTGGGCCAGCAGCAGGGAGGCCCCTGGGGCTCTAGATTCCCCCCGGCCCTCACCAGTGGTTCAGAGGTAAGCACGACCAGGTAAGTATCACATAAAGAGGGGCAAACACGGTCTTGAAACCAGGGCCCTGGACTTTGTGATTTTCCAAGGCCAGGAGGGGAAGGAAAAAGTTAAAGGCAGATGGAGACCCAGGGTTTCAGATCAAGTGCTGTTTCAGATGAGCTCCCGATCCCCCTGAATCTCAGCTGCTCCCGTGGGAACACCTGCAAGGGTGAAGGTAAAGTCTAGGAAATGTACTGGGCGGGGCTGGCAGAAACTGGCACTGAGGGTACTTGGTAATAAATGCATGCCCAATGGAGGAAGTGAGAACAGCAGGTACACTCAGGATATGAGAATGAATAAATGAATGAGTGCATGACGCATGAGAATGGAAGGACGTGTGGCGTGAGGGTGAACAGCAAGGGGACTGATAAGAACAAGGAATTGAAGTAAGTGGTTCAGCCTGGATCTGAAGCCAAGTGCTTGACTCCAGAGCATATGCTCTTGGTCCCCGTGGCACTGCCAGTTATGGAAATGACAAATTAACGGAATCAAAGCATCACCTGTGGTGTCGCCGCCTCTCTGGCCACTGCTCCCTCAGCAGGTTGCTGAGTCGGGCGTCCCTGCCCACCAGGTCCGAGAGTTTCTAAGAAGAGCCAAGATGCATTGAGATGGCTGTAGCTGTGTCCACCCCGGGCAGCCCAGCCCTGCTGTGCCTCACTCCCAGGTACCTGGAGGAAGCTGGTAGCCACAGGGTCAGTGTGGAGCATGGAGCCATACAGGGCCACCCACTGGCTGACCAGCCGCAGGATCTGCTGCCTCTTGTTGCAGATGTAGGTGCTGCGTTCCTGCTCACTGCCACCCGCAGGCTCCGCATGGAAGGTGGGCACCAGTCAAGGGAACCACAATATCCAACCAGGGCCACCCACCTGAGGCAAAGGACGGGCAGGATGCCCAGGCCCCAGGCAAGCTGGGCCTGGCAGCAGGCTGGCATTTAGAGGACTCAGCACAGCCACACTGGTAAGATTCTCTCAACCCTATGCACCATCCTATCCCCTACACACACCATCCCCGTGGGGCTGGAAGGATATTGGTGCAGAAGGGCGGCACAGAGTTGGGCGCTGGGCATGAAGACCCTGTGGGTCAGGAGGAAGTCGCTGAGGAATGTCTCTGTAGGACAGGGTAGGGGGATGGGAGGAGGCTTCAGAGGCCAAGTCTGCTGAGCACAGGTGTATGGACAGATGGAAGGACCCTTCCCCACGTCCCACCACCTGCAAGGTACCAGCAGTGTCCAGCCCCTGTGACAGTGCTCCCCACTAAGCCAAGAGCACAGGCAAGAGGACTTATTGCCAACCACTGTACAGACCAATCCAGCATTCGGTGAGGTCAGATGCAGGGTACCTGGCTCTCTCCCAGGCTGCATGGACCACCCAATGAGTCAGAAAGCAGGCAGGGTGTCTCTTGCCCTTACCTGTTGGGTCATGAGCACTGGAATCTGGTCCCATGGCCTCCAACAGGAGCTCTAGGATCTTCTCTGGGGTACCAGACATCACTGTATACCTAGCAGAAACGGCCAATCTATGGCAGTGGTGCCACCACTCCCCACTCCCACACCTGGGCAGACATCAATAACCAATTACATCATTTTTCTCGATTAGCCAGCCCTGTCCCACCTTAGGGCAGGGAAGAGACTGACTCAGCGGGTGCATCCTGGTCCCTCAGTACCTCTCCATCCACGGGTGGCCAGAGGGCAGGGATATGACACAGGGGAAGGGAGCAAAGACTGGGAAATGAAAGGAGAGACAGTGTGGAGAGGGAGCATGGCAGGTATGTTACCGGTTCCTGCCTGGGGTTGGGGGTCGAGATGGGCCGGCGCCCTGAGAGGCTCTCTCCAGCACCAGCACCACTTTGCCATGTTCTTCCAGCCGCATGGTCTTTGCCTCCACATCCTGGAGAAAAGGCCACACCCCATGCTCAACACATGGTGTTCCAGCTTTAGACCCTCTCATCCACCTCCTTCATTCCAGCCCCTGAGCCCCATGAGGGTCCCACAGGGACCCACAGCCCTTCTCCCACCTCTGACTTTGGCTCCACCTCCTCAGCCTTCCTTTCCTTCCATGCATCCTTCCTGCCCCACAGCCTAGTCCCCTGCCCCGTGCACACTCATCCTTCCCCTGGTCTCCCACACTGCGCCTGAGGTCACTGGTCTCGTGAACCCCTGCTGTGCCCTGTGGGCTTCACCTTCTCACACATACCCAGGGCCATGGTCCCCACTGCCAGCCGTCATAGCCCAGTGTCTCCTACCTGCCCTGCTTCTTACAGGCTCTCTGCTCTGGTCCCTACTCCTGGCCCCACATCACTTCTCTGGACGAACGGCCCCTGCCCTCCCCGACCCCAGCAGCAGCACCTTGATGATACGGTTGAAGTCCTGCTTGTCCACACGCAGGAAATGACAGTTGTCTTCTCGCAAGATGATGGTGGCTGCCCGGGGTGCATCATTCACCAGAGCCAGCTGTCCAAAGTCATCTCCCTCATGCAGGGTGGTCACCAGCCCCTGCAGCCAGGCCTCAGTCTCAGCCCACCCCTGCCAGCCCCAGCCCTTGCCAGGACAGACCCACAGCAGGAAAACAACCCAGACAGGAGACACAGAGGGTCAGCAGCAGTAGACTAACAAAGGCACTACCCATGAGGAACGGACCAGGGAGCAGTTAGGACCCAGGGCACTGGGGCGGGGAGGAGGGAGGGCTCACCTTGCCATGGGTCACCACGTTGACAGATCCCTTCCAGATAATGTACCATGAAGTGCCCTTGTCCCCCTGGCTGAACACTGACAGAGGCATACCTCAGACCAGGCCCTCCTGGCACCTACCACTCCTTCACACATCCTTCTGCCCATGTTCAGGCCCTATGCCTGGCTTCTTGTGCCCTGCTGGACTTACACACGGTCCCTGCCTTGCTGTGTGGTTCAAAGAGCAGAACAGCCGCTAATTCTCGCTTCACCTGTGTGGTGGAGATAGGAGAGTCAGTGGTGACAAGTTCATGTGCAGAGCAGCCAGGCTTTTGCTAGGGTTGTGGTTAGGTCCAAAGACACAAGTGCTGAGGGACAGAAATGTGGCCAGGTCAGGTGTTTCCAGGATTTGGCAGGAGACAAAGCAAGTGGAGAAAATGGGCTGAGAGAGGCGGAAGGATTTTCAGACAGAGTAGTGCTGGGGGCAAGAAATCAGACTGAAAATTTCCAGCCACAGATGGAAGTGGAGAAATGCCCTCTGGCCCAGCAGTTGAGTTTCAGGGAAGTCACAGGAAGAGGAGATGCCTGGGACAGGGCAGGGCTGGGAGGGGCGGGACTGACCGAGTTGGAGAGGTGGGCTACAGCCTTGATGTGCAGCAGCTCCTCAAAGATGAGGTCCAGCTCTTCATCCGTGCGCTGACCTGGGCTGCAGGGACAGGAGGGATGGGAGCACACCGTGAACTGTGGGCCCGCCAGGCGCAGGGAGCCACTCTACCGACCCAGCCGAAGCCCAGACGGTGCCTCAGCAGTGATGGTTATCAGCAGCGGCTAACCTTTACTGAGTGCGCACATGTGGCAGCGCCTGTGATGAGCGTTTTGCATGCATTGTTTCACAACAAGCCTAAGGAGCAGTTCAATTATCCTCACTTGACAGAACAGGAACTAGCATGGGGAGGCTCAAGGTCACCCAGCCAGTAGCCGGTCCAGCTGGAATTTGAACCTGGACCCACCGGACTGCAGTTTCCAAAACTCCCTTGCTTTCAGCCACAACTGTGTCTCTGAGTGGGAAGGGTCCTCAGAGATCCCCCTGGCCCAACACCCTCATTTACAGAGGAAGAAACTGACTTGGGGTCGGTTTGGGAGTGTGGAGGGATCCAGGTCACACAGTGAGTCCATGGCAGTCAGGGCCAGGGGCTTCTGGGCCAGCCAGGTTCCCTTCCCTCCACAATAGGTGAGGGATGTCCCCAGAGATCAGTGTGAGAAACCATGGAATCTGAGTGCTGTGTGGGGTCTGGGGTCACGGGGTGCAGGGATTCTGACTCACGGCTTTCGAAGTGCCACAGTGAGCAGGGCGTCAGGCCCCCGCTGGGAGAGCAGGGCCACAGCTTCAGCCAACTCTTCCTCCATCTCATGAGCTCCCACGGGCTCGGGCTCGGGCTCGGGCCCGGGGAACCGGTAGAATTGGGCATCTCGGTCCTGGAAGGCCCAGTCGTGTTTCACTGGGGGGCAGAGGCCCAGGCATGGGGGAGGAGAGGAAATTGAGGCCATGTGGATATGAAACCCCACAGCAATGCCACCCGTCAGCACTCCCCAAGTAATGCCTGCTTCCCAGGACTGCCCTGTCCTGTCCCCATCACTGCCCAGCCCAGCCCGGGGCACCCCACCCTGGGCTCGGGCTCACCATGGCAGAGGGCACCTTCATCCAGCAGCACCTGGCAGATTCCCACAACTTGGCTCCGGGAATGGACCCCAAGTCCCAGGGCCAAGATCCCATCCACCAGCTCCCTGCCAGAGCAGCACTGCCTATGGAAGGTAGAAGGGGACAGGCCAGTGGAAGGAGGGTGGCAGGGAGAGGGAGGAACTCTGCATTAGAAAGGCACCCTCTGAGGCCCAAGCCTGGTTCGTCCCTCTGCTAGAAGCAGGGTGAGGCCTAGGTGCCTGAAATAGAGTGGAACGGAGAGAAAGCAGGGAGGCTGGGCAGGGACGCAGCAGGGCCTCCACTCACCGATAGAGCCTAAGGTGGTACTTCCGGTCTCGGATGAGGTTTGGGCAGGTGGCCAGCAGTTGCCGATGCAGCTGCCTCCCAGCCCTGAGCACCCGCTCTGTGGAGGCCTTGGAGGGAGGAAGAGCACAGTGATTCAGGCTCTGAACCCCTCATGGTGCTGCCTGTCCCAGCTCCACCCCACCCAGGCTTCTACCTGCTCCAGGCTCTCGCTGAAATCCAGGGACTCCTCGCTGTTGGTGAGTGGTGTCTGGAGGCAGCAGGGAAAGTGTGCACATCAGTGTGAGGCCTTAAAGCCCAGCTCTTGGATACCTCCCCTCCCCCATCACTTCCACCCTTGCCTGGGCCCCAACCCCAAATGCATCCATGTGGCCATTTATTCAGCAAATAAACAAATATTCACTCAGCACCCTGTGCCTCAGGCATCGCCTCTTCCCACCCTGCCATCCTGATCACCAGACCCAACCCAAAGACTGCCTCCTTACAGATGAGAGCCCCAAGGCACCCATTCTGCTTACTCAGGGCCCAGGGGTGCCCACACCCCCAAGTGAACTGCCACTGTTGGGGGAAAGAAGTGAAGGAGCTGAAAGAAGCATGAGAACATGAGATAAGAAGGCCCGTGAGACGGAAGCCAGGATGTGAGCAGCTCAGGAAGCCTAGGAACAACCACTCCTGGGCTGGGGTCACAGGCCTGGTCCCCAGCCAGCTTCTGTGCCCTTCCACAGGCCCGTGAGCAGGTCTCTTGCCATCTCTGGGCCTCGGATCAGCCTGATAGTTAAAAACACAAACGCTGGAGCCAGGCTCCTGGATTCAAATCTGCTCCCCTACTGATTGAAGATGTGACCTGAAACAAGTGATTTAACCTCTCCCTCCCGACCTGAGTTTCCTTAACTATAAAATCTATAAAGAACTAATGATACCAACTCATGAGGCTTTGGGAGAATTAAATGAGCTGCTACACGTCGAATGTTTAAAGCATTGCCTGGCATAGAGCTGTATGCACATGTTAGCTAGTACTCATCTGTGAGGCATTAGGGTGGGGCTGCTTGCTGGAAAGCGTCTTTCTTCTCTGAGATGTTGCTAGCCCATGCCCTGCAAGAGTGAATAAGTCCTTGGTGGCACACAGGACTGGCTCAGGAAGACGCACTTTGTCACGGAAACACTGCTTAGTAAGGATTCCCTGCCGTTGGTAACAATCAAGCCATTTGGAATTCCCGGGCCTATATACCCTGGAATAATGGCCAAGAAAGCCCCTCACGACCCTTCTCTTCCTGCCACCTGAGAACTGGGGTTTGTGGGCATCTCTGGACAAGATGCTCTACCGTCTATGAGCCGTCTCAAAGAGCTCACTGTACAGTTTACAAAGCACTTTACAGTTTACAAAGCACAACCACCCCCTTGATTTCACTGGATCTCATGTAAAATAGGATCAGATGTAAAATAGGCAGAGCAGGCATTGTCTGTCCTCTGTGACTTACGAGGAAATAAAAGCCTGGAGGTGAGGTACCTTGTGTAACTCAGTCGTGCACACTTGGGACAGCCAGACAGCTGTGGAGAGGTTCAAGTTCCCACCCAGAAGTGCTCCCATTCTCAGTCTCCCCACACCCACCCCACCTACCCCTTTCCTCTCCCCTCACCAGCCACCTCTCTCCTAGCTTCCCATCTGCCCTCGGGTCCCTGAAAACGACCTGCCGGGGAGTTGCAGTACAACCAGGCCTGGTGCTGGCAGGGCCCTGAGCACAGGCATCTTGGCACTGCGTGCCCAGGCAGAGGCCTGAGGTCTGGCATGCGCAGGCGCCTGGCCCAGGGCTGGGCGGAAGTCACTAGGTGTCCCAAGGGTATCCCTGCCCGGGTCATGGGGCCGAGCCCAGTGCCAGACACAGAGCCCTGGAGACTTAACGACAGGAAATGAGGAGGAGGAGGAGCCAGGGAAGGGAGGAAGGGCAGGAATGCTACCCAGCCAGCCCCCTGTGTAGGAACAAACAGTGCCTGAGTGCTAATGACTTGTTGTTCTTCATGTCAAAATGCCCAGGTGGCCCCAGTCCCTGCCCCAACTCCCACTGGAGCCCACAACCCAGGCTCCAGCACCAGCCCCTTCCTGGTATTATTCTGACCTGGAAGAGGGCACATTAGGAGGGGAGGTGCCGGGTCACATGGCCAGGCTGGTCATTTCCGGTCCTCCCCCAGGGGATGAGCATGCAGGTCAGAGAATAGGCCCTAGCCCATGAGCACGGAGGAAGGGACCTTAAGGAATCCCTCTCATTTTGACAAGGAAAGCAAAAGCCCAGAGAGATCACACAACTATTTAGAAAGGTTAAGATTCTACTGAGTAACTCTGCTACTGGTGCTGACCCCAGAGGTAGGTATTTGTTTCCTATTTCACAGCTAGAGGAAAGAAAGCTCCAAGGTTCTACAACCTGCCCTAACTGTTGGTCAGTAAGGGCACCAGGATTCATACCTGTGTCTGTCTGATTCCAAAGGCCATGCTCTTAGCATTACGCCCTACCGTCCGTCTCCCATGATGCCTATCCCCATGTTTCCTCAGCTTTGTGCTATGGACACAGATAGTAGAGGTATTCTGCCTTCAGGCAAGTTCCGTGGGCAAGTAAGTTTGGAAACCACTGGGTTAGACAAAGGTAGATAGGTTTGTTACTCTACCCTTTCTGTGCCCCCAGGATGTTTGTGTGCATGGCAACCTTCTAGGATGGGGGCGAGAGAGGGCTGCTATTCAAGGTCAGTGGTCAAGTGTATGGGCTCCACAGCCAGATGCTTGGGTTCAAATCCTAGCTTCTGCATTACCATCTGGTTATGCGAGCTCGTGCTGATTACTGAAGTTCTCAGTGCTTCAGTTTCCTCGTCTGTAAACTGGGGTTGATGATAAGAATAGTACCTATCACAAAGGGTTATGAGGATCAAAAAGTTAATAATATAAAGTACTTGGAATGGTGCCTGGATCATAGTAACTACTTAGTAAATGTTAGTTGACTTGATCAGATGTTATTATTTCATGATGGGTCCTATTATCAGGACGCAGTGCAAAAAAAAAAAAAAGCTATACCATGTCAGTTTCAGGGTTCTCAGTTGGGAAGAAGTAGCTGATATGGGTCAAGGTGAAGGTCCTCACCCTTTCCCTCCTCTCATTCCTGAACAGAAAGGTTTCAGGGTGGAAGAGGAGGCGCTAACTCCCCTGGCACCAGCACTGTGGCCTGCCCCACCCTCACTCCCTGTCACTGAATGTCAGAGCCGGGCTGGAGAGACAGGCACAGAGCCAGACAGCCTGGGGACCTGTCAGACCAGTTCCCTTGGGCCATAGCTAACATGTTAGGCTAAAGCTGCTTGTGGTGGGACAGGGGAAGGGTGCATGGGGTGAGGTGATGCCTTAAGGTGTCAGTGTTACTATTTGTAGCAAGAGAGAAGTGCAGCGTGGTGGTTATGTGGTTATGAGCTTGGACTCTGCAGCCAGATTGCCTAGGACCAAAGCCCAGCTTTGTCACTTAGCAGCTGTGTAACTCTGAACCTGTCACTTAACCTCTCTGTGACTTCGTTTTCACATCTATAAAATGGAGATGATGACATTAATACCTATCTCACAGGGCTGTTGTGAGAATTATTTGATATGATAAAGGTAAACCTCTTACAATAATGTCTGGCACATAAGTACTGTATAACTATTAGCTGCTGCTATTATTTGGACAGATTGGATGAAAGTGTGTTCTCTGAGTTACAAAATAGGGTCACTTCCCCAAAAACAGTCACACAAAGAGAATCATCTCAGACTTCCCTGAGCTAATAGAACCCACCAGAGGTCACTGATCTTGCCCCTGCCCCCAGACATCAGACAAGGTCTCACCTCCCGCCTCATGTTTTCCAAAGATGTTCTTCCATTCCATTCCAGTGTCACCTTTGCCATAGCTGTTAAGTCTTATCTTAGTCTGTATCTAACTGCAAGCTCTCCTACTGTAACCCGCCTGCATTTTCTCTTGTCCTGGTCTAGGTAGGAACGGAAAGAGCTGTCTTCAGACTTCTCTGGGAGGTTAATGGGTTTTCCCCTTGGCTTTCGAAGAGGGAGGTCTGGCATCAATAACTGGCAGTGCTGTCTTCCTGGGACTCGGGCTCCACCCCTTTACCGTGGGTGTGCGTGCTCACAGCTGGCACTCATTCATTCCCTCATGGAAGCCTTCCCTGGGCTAAAGGCATCATCAAGAGGTAAGAGGTACAGCTTCACAGGTACCCAGAGCCTCTCAAACACAGGAATGATGGAATGAAACCTCCCCACCCCAGTCCCCAAAGATGGTCATCAGAAGAGGGAGCAGCCGCCTGCCTCTAAACACTAAAAATCTAAGTTCCCTCTAGTCACCAACGCCCGCCTGGCAGGGAAGGGCCTTGTTTCTGTGCCTTTGACTCCATTTACACTCCAGCAACCTTCACCCCCACCTCTCCAGCCTCCCCACGCACACCAGCCCTTCATTTCTGGGGGCTGAGGGGAGTCAGGAAACAGCCTGGTGGCCTCCTCCACTCCCTCCCAGACTTCAGGTCCCAGGGGATCCTCCAGTGACCTCATTGTCCTGGCACCTGACCTTCTCCCTACCCCCTACCTTGCCTCTACAAGCTGGGAAGGGGACAGGAAATGCACAAATAATTATAGCCTAAGAGGGAAAGAGGGAGGGAGGGTTCCAGCCCACTGGCTCCAGGCAATAGGTACAGCCAATGACCCAGAGAAGAGAGCTGGAGGGGTAGCGGGGGAGGACCCAGGTTCATGATAAGGAAGACCCTAGTAGAGAGCAGCTCTACCAGTACTGACACCTGGACTCTCCTCTCAATTCTGAGTGCAAAGAGGAGCCCCTCATCTTGGTAGGTCTCAGTTTTTTCAACTCAGCCTCAGTGTAAATGGCAGTTGGGCAAGTTAGGGGGAAGGAGGGAGAAGGTAGTGGTTATTCTACTAGAAAGCACTTGCCAATAAGAAATGAACTCTCGGCCAGGTGCAATGGCTCATGCCTGTAATCCCAGCACTTTGGGAGGCTGAGGCAGGCGGATCACAAGGTCAAGAGATTGAGACCATCCTGGCCAATATGGTGAAACCCCATCTCTACTAAAAATACAAAAATTAGCTGGACATGGTGGTGCACAGCTGTAGCCCCAGCTACTCAGGAGGCTGAGGCAGGAGAATCGCTTGAATCTGGGAGGCGGAGGTTGCAGTGAGCCGAGATGGCGTCACTGCACTCCAGCCTGGTGACAGAGGAAGACTCCAGTTAAAAAAAAAAAAAAAGAAAGGAAAAAGAAAAAAGAAATGAACTCTCCTGGCCAAGCGCGGTGGGTCACGCCTGTAATACTAGCACTTTGGGAGGCCAAGGCGGGTGGATTGCTTGGGCCTGGGAGTTCAAGACCAGCCTGGGCAACATAGCGAAACCCGGGTGGACACATGCAGTAAAGATGTAACTGAATCTCAAGCTAAGCTACTCTATTTAGTCTCTGCCGATTTGGATAGTACACCCATTATCTTGCCTCCCAAATCCCACCATTCTTTCCCCTTCCTGCTCTCTCCTTCATTCTTTCAGGTCCAGAAATGTTTCTCACTAGCAAAGGGCACTTCGGTCATCTCAGATTCTCCAAATGTCTCAGAATCCTTCCCTGAGACCCCAAAGGCAGGTACCAAGCAGCGTCCACATGACCACCTCACCCCAAGCCCAAAACACAGAATTAGCACAGTTCAGTAACTCACTAAAGGAGAATGCTGCCACAGTGACGTACCCAAGAACCGTAACCAAGCTTACCTCACTCCAACCCCTTGACCTGGCCCCTATGCCTCCCACCTTCACCTGGAGAGAACACACAAGCACCTCACTCAATGCCTGGCTCACAGAGGTGACAGAGAACAAATCCTGTTCCCCTTCCCCCTATGCCCAGAGACATTTGGGCAGAACACACACACAGACACACACTTTGCAGCTGTGTGAGCCACCCACGCATACTGCAGACAAGCTTCCTGACCCACTGTCTACGGCAGTTGTACCACTCTACACCCCCAGAGCAAGCTGGACCACCAGCAGCACGCGGAGCCACGATCCAGGCCCCCCTCTAGCCCTGGTACTGACCCTGGCACCTGGGCAGGTGAAAGGGACTCACCCAGCGCAGCCCCTGGATGCAGCTCGGACGCTGGTGCTCCAGCAGCAGCTGGTAGGAGCAGCTTCGGGGCCGGTGCATCTTCCTCAACACCATGTTGAGTAGTGTCCCCTCCGGCACCACGTCAGGGAGGGGTCCCACCCGCGGTGCTCCCAGAGCTGGGCTATCCTCCACAGCCAGGCCCACCTGCCAGCAGCTCTCACCTGGCCAGCCCACCTGTGACACAGGGAGGAAAGTGGACAGCCATGGGACGGGACTGGAGCAGCTGGACCACAGTTCAACTGCCCCAGGCAGAACTACTTCCTTAGAGTCCTCTGGACTGGTCAGGCGGAGGTGCTGCAGCCCTGCCAGGAGCTGGGGGGAGGAACAGGAAGACCTTTACTGGGGCCTGCCGGTCTGGCGCACTTAGGGGTCTCCAGCTGGCTCTTGGAAAAGATCAGGCCCTTTTTAGTCCTCTCTGGAATTCTGTCCCATCTCACTGCCCATGCCCCTGCAGGGATCTCCACCACCTCCCAGTATGAGGCTGTAGATTCACTGGGTCTCCCAGAAATGCAGCTTCTGCTCAAACCCTTCTCCCCTCCTCCTCAGCCCTGACCAACCCTCTCTCTCCCACCCAAACTCCCCACCGTGTCAGCTTCCTCTCCCGCCCTCTCCTGCTCCTCTTCAACCCTGACCCCACCTTACCCACCTTCATGTTTCTTTTCAAGCTCGCACAGCAGTGCAGGCTCTAACAAAAGGCTGGGCGGTCCCCAGCGACCCCCATCAGCTTTGATAAGGGAATCGGGAGGGAGCCGGTGGGTAAGTCCAGGTACAGCAAACGGGGCCAGTGCCTAGCTGGACCGGCTGCCAGGGCAGCAGGATGCAGGGCTCGGTGGAGAGGCTCCTCTTGGGTGAGTAGAGGGGTGGGGGCTTGGTGGGGGGACGCCACCCAGCCACCGGCGACAAGGAGCCCCGAGCCTCCGCCTTCGTCCCAGACGAAGAAGCCAGCTGGCACCGGGCGCTGAAGCAAGGCTGCGCTGGCTCCGGTCCGGGCGGGAGCTGTCACACCCCCTGCGCTGCCCGCCCCCTTCCCCTCCCCTTGACTGGCGGAGGGGGCGGGGAGGTGGCGCCCTGCATTACGGTAGAGGAGAACGTAGGGGAAGGGGGCGGGCACCGGCAGGCTTTGGAGTCCGCACCCGGGGGTACGTAGAGTGGACATCCGCCTGAGCCGAGCATCCCCAGGGGGCAGGAGCCGCCCCGAGGTGTGTGCAGGAGGCTGCAACGGCCGGGGTGTCGGGGATCGGGCGGTGAGTGGCTGCACTGGCCGCCACGTGGCCGGGAGGAGAAATGCAAACAAGGAAACCGGGGAAAGGGGGGAGGGGGTGAGTCATTGCGGCCCCACCCGGGAGGGAAATCCGGGCTGGGGCCGCTTCCCGGCCGGGGGCGTCTGCCTTCTGTTTCAGTTCAGGGTCTCCAGCCCCCCGGGGGAGGGACTAGGCGGCTTTCCCGCGGGGAATCCCGCCGCCTTGCCTCCCGCAGTTCGGTTCCCAGACCCACGCCCCACTGCCCCCTGCCCCAGCACACACACACCGGGAGCAGATGAGGAAACTGAGGCTGGAGAGGAAGGACTGCTCGCCAGGACGGATAGGACCGGAGTCGCGGCCATGAAAGGAGATTGGGGTTGTGGCAGAGCTTCCAGGGGGGCAGAAGGCGTTCGAGGGCCACGCCCCCTACCGCACGCTCCCTGGTGGCCGGGTAGGTTGAGGCAGAGACCAGGAATTCCAGCGCCCTGCTAAGCAGGCTTACTACCTAGGCCCCACGCCTCCCTGGGCCTGTTTCCACCACTGTGCAACTGACCCAGCGCAGGCCTCTTCGCCCCACTCCTGAGAGGGTGGAGAGACAGTGGCCGGAGACAGCGACTCGTGCGGTAATTGCTCAGGACGATCATGAGGGTTTGGAAGGAGGCGAACGCCCCGCCACCAGCTTTTTAGGACTTTTTTTTTGCCTCTTCTCTTCCCTTTTCCCTTTGCTGTTGAGCCAGCCCAGACTGGGAAGAAGTATCTCTAAAAAGCCTATACCCCCAACTTTGGGATGTTCTCCCATCATCCTCCACCATGATTATCTTCTTGAAGTTGGGGGAGGACTGGGAAGAAGTAGCTCTAAAAAGCCCAGACCCCCAATTTTGGAATGCCAAACCCCCATCCTCCACCAATGATTATTTTCTTGAAAGTGGGGATAGGAATTTTAATTGTGATTAAAATTTCATTTTTAATGTATATGTGTATAAAAAATGTTTCCCAGAAGCTTACTAAAATGCAGGCTCCATCCCCAGCAATTCATATTCAATCCTATTGGCATGAAATGGAAAATCTGTATTTTGAACAAACACCCCAGGTCATCCTCTGTGTCCACACGTTAAGAAACGTGCTGGTAGAGTTTTAAATGCCTCTCTGGGGAAGGAGGGAAGCCTGAGAATGAATCTGACCTCAGACCCAAATTCATTCAACCAAGTTCTGGTAATTTGGAAGAAGGAAGAGCAACTTGGAAACTGGTAGGAAAGGATGACAAGTTGGGAGTCACAGGTATGCATGAGGAAGAGTTAGGGGGATGGAGTCATGAGTTTTGGGTTGTTGGGGCCAGTGCCCTGGCCTAGAAGTTCTTGCAGGAAGGCTTCCTGAGACTG
Organism: Mandrillus leucophaeus; assembly: GCF_000951045.1. Classification (NCBI taxonomy): domain Eukaryota; kingdom Metazoa; phylum Chordata; class Mammalia; order Primates; family Cercopithecidae; genus Mandrillus; species Mandrillus leucophaeus. Next base: position 1,982,582 of record NW_012103288.1, on the reverse strand, counting down.
GCAGTAGGGTCACAAAGGGGTTCCCTATTTCCTATTCTTGCTGCCCTTACTCTGAGCAGGTGGAAAAGATGCTGGGGAGTGAGGCAGGACACTTGTATACCTGTAGACATTTCAGTAGAGCCACAAAAGCTAATCATGTGCGGGCGGTGCTTTCCGTGTGTTTAATCCCTGCCACAATCCTGTGAAGTAGGTACTGCTGTTATCCTCACATTACAGATGGGGAAACTGAGGCTCAGGGATATTAAGTAAATTGCCAAAGTCACACAGCTAGTAAATGGTGGAGCTCGGGCATGAATCCAGGTTGTCTGTCTCCACGTACTCCCCATGGTGTACTGTGTATACTCTGTATGTATTCTATTTTCTCTTCTAATGTAGACTAGACTGCCTAGGAGAGTCTACTCAAAAAAGGGAAATTGAGGCCGGGCACAGTGGCTCACGCCTGTGATCCCAACACCTTGGGAGGCTGAGGGGGGTTGGATCACGAGGTCAGGAGTTCAAGACCAGCCTGACCAACATGGTGAAACCCTGTCTCTACTAAAATTACAAAAATTAGCCAGGCATGGTGGTGCACGCCTGTAATCCCAGCTACTCAGGAGGCTGAGGCGGGAGAATTGCTTGAACCCGGGAGGCGAAGGTTGCAGTGAGCCGAAATCACGCCACTGCACTCCAGCCTGGGCAACAGAGCGAGACTCCATCGCAAAAAAAAAAAAAGAGAAAAAAAAGGGAAAATCGAATATGTTTGTGTTGAGATGTGGGGGAACCTCAGGGAGCCAAGGATCGGAAGAAAGTCTTTCAAATCAGTGAAAATGAAAGTGTCCCAAACCCACTTCCCATCTATGTTCCCCTTCAACACTATTCTTGCCTTTCTTTTTTCCATCTCTTTTTCATTCCCCCTCTCTAGATAGACTGAGAAGAGGGCCTGGGGCGATTACCTATTGGCTCCTAGTCTGGGGAGATCACAGGGAGTGGATCTTTTATGTGTCCCATTTCTAGCTTGTCCTATCTCTAACAGGCAAGGCCCCCAGCCTGCCATCAAAGCAGATGACGGGGCAGGTTTTTGCCTTCTCAGAATCCCTGGATGGGGACCGGCCAGTAGAATTACTGCTCAGCAGATATTTGATCATGGTGAAGGCCTAGAAGGGGCAGAGGACTGGGAATGTGTCTGAGAAACGCACCCAAGCAAGATGGTGAATCATCTTGGGGACAATCATGCCATGTCCTGGTACCGCCTCCACCCTCCACTGACTGTCATTAAATGCCTGGCAGGTGTGTTAAGACAGATAAATAATAATAACAATAGTCAACATGCACCAGGCCTTGTTCTTGATACTTTATATATATCCACTGATTGAACTGTCACAACCACCCTATGAGATGAGGTTGTTATTATGGTTATCCCATTTTACAGATGAGGGACCTGAGACACAAAGAGGTTAAATGACTTGCCCAAGGTCCCACACTAGGAAGTGGCAGAGCCGTGAGTGACTCTGCCCGGGTGGTTTCTACCCTGTGTGCTTTACCACTCTGCAGTCCTGCCTCTGAAATATACTGACAGCTCCTATAAAGGGAGAAAAACATTTGCCCACACCTTAGTACAGATGATGGAAACTGATCAGCAGGACCCCTTAATACACTCTACTCGGACAATGAGCTCCTGCCAGAGCATGGACGTCCTTGAACCCTCCCCCATTCCCTTCAAGCAGGTGGCAGAGGCTCCCATGGATAGCTAAGGAGGGTGGGAGGTTGAAGGGGGCTTCTCAGACCAGCCTTTGACTCTGGGCTTGATTTTCCCCACTTTGGCCTCTTTGCTGAGCTCTACACAAGGTGAGCCCATAGTTTCCTGGATCTTCACAGGAACCTCATATTCCCTTCCTGCCCCAGGAGGCCTCTCCTCCTGCTCTGTCTCTCTCAGCTCCCTGTTCCCAAACTCCACCACTGCCTAAGCAAGGAGCCTGATACCCTACATTCCTCCTCCCACACCAAGTCAGGTTGATTCAACCAATGAAGCATCTCTTGCACCTCTCTGTTATGCCCCATCCCCACTGCAACTGTTCTAGCCCAATAATGGTCTCTTCCAGTATTTACTATGTGCAGAATACTGTTTGTCACTTTATATACATCTTTTTATCCTCAGAACAATTCCTATTTGTGAGTGAGGAAACTGAGTCACAGGGAGACGAAGTAACTTTCCCAAGGTCACACAGTTAATAAGTAATACAGCCAGACTCCGGCAGTCTAACTACAGAGTCCATATTCCTAAACACCATTGTACACTGCTACCTCCTGCCCCGATCGCTACTCTCAAACTTGCCTTGCTCAGTCCTTACTATGCAATGCCACAAGAATCTTCAAGGAATCTTGAATTCATTCAACAACATTTACTCTAAGTGCCGGGAACTTTGCTGTAAACTGGAGAGCTCAAACTGAGCAGCAGACACTGTCCCAAATCTTCAGGGCCCCAGATCCTATTGGAATTATCTTTTATCTCCCTAACACACTAATCTGATTGGCTCTCCCTCCCCAGCACAGTGTCTGGCGTGAAGTTGATGCTTAATGATTATGGGTGGAAATGAAATGAACAGGAACAGTGAGCAGTCAGCTGGTGCCTGCTATGGGCCTGTAGCCTCAGCAGGATGGAAGGGAGACGAGCTAGTTTCCCAGTTCAGTTTCAAGGTCTTTCATGCCATCTCCCTCCCCCCTTGCTGCCTTCTTGTCTCCTACTCATTTCTCCTCTATCCTGTGCTATCAACTTTGTTCACAAGGCTCAGCTGTGACATTTGAGAGTGATTGGTGGGATGGAGAGAGGGAGGCTGGAGGAAAATTTCACTAATAGGCCTCCCATGGGACTGTGGGAAATGACCAGCTTGGAGGCCAACTGGGAGATAAAGCCATAGGGGATATAAGGGCTGTGCCAGGACCTTGGCCTGTGGCTGAGCCTCCCACAACACCCCTAGGAGTCGACCTTGCCTATGGTTGGTCAACAGTGGGAAGAGATTGAGCAGAGATCTAGGTATCCTCCTCTGGACTCTACCTCCTGGCTCTGCATGGTTTAAGGCCCTCTGACTCTTGCCCAGACTCCATCCCCCAAGGGCTGTTCCAGTTCAGTTCCTCCATCTCCTCCCCTGCCCATTCCTGGGGTCAGCGGCAGGGGCAGGGAGCTGGAGCCTTGATGGGCGCCAAGCCAAACCTTCCTAGGGCTAACAGGTCACCAGTCACTCATGAGCCACTTATGACAGTGATAGGAGGGACAGGAGGGATGGGCTCCTGCCTCCTCTAGGAGGCCAATGTGGGCAAGCTGGGGCTCACAGTCAGGGCTGGGAGCTGCAGGGAAATTGCAGAGGCAAAAGCAGGAACCCCACACTCTCCCGGAGGCACATTCCTCTGGCTGGTGCTCAAGCTAGCCGTGCATGGCGGAGATGAGGAAATAGTCATCAAACAGACCTGTGGTGGTGATGCTGGGCTAGAGGGTAGGGACAGGGTGGCAGAAACCAGAAGAGCAGGTGAAGACGGGCAGGGCTGGAGATGCCCCTAGAAGGGAGGGAAGCAGCCTGACTCCCGGCAAGTTTACTGTTGTAGGAATGTACAGAAACGAGTAACTGCTTTCTCCCCCCAACTTATGCTTCTCGAGGAGAGAGAGAAAGAGAAAGAGAGAGAGAGAGAGAGAGAGAGAGTGTGTGTGTGTGTGTGTGTGTGTCTTGTTTGGGTCCTACGAGACACTGCATCTGACCTTGAGTGACCAGTGTTCTGCAATGGCTGCCCCATTCCAGTTGTGGCCACTTTCCCTAAGAGTCACTTTTCTCCTCACCCCTGTATTCTGTTCTGAGGCTGAACACCCACACCACCCACTGCATCCTACCACTCCCCTCTTTGCAACTTTCCTAGCCTTCCCAAAACCTTTGTCTTAAGTGATCCCATCTTCCAACTCATCCTGGGCTCACAGACTCTGTTCAGGACTCAAACCCTGTGCCCACTTTGTCCCTTTGTTTCAGAGTCTTGGTAGGGGCAACTGTAGGAGCCTGAAAGAGGGGTCCTAGCAGGGCCCTGGCCCCTGCTCAGGAGATGCCCAGTTCTGTCTCTCAGGCCTGGTCAGTCAGGCTGGATCCAGAGCACTGGCTGGGGGTGCGGGGAGGATGTGGGTAACAAGGAAAGCAGGCTAGGGCCAAGGTCCCCTTCCCAGCATCAGAGCAGAGCCATCCCACCCCCAAATGCCACTCTGGAAGTGCTGGGGTCAGAGAGGAAACCAAATAGGCCAAAGTTTTCCTGGCATCAGATCCACTGCCTGTTTCCTCCCTTCAGAGAGAACTTGGTAAAAAATTAGACCAGGAGCGGTGGCTCATGCTGGTAATCCCAGCACTTTGGGAGGCTGAGGCAGGCAGATCACGAGGTCGAGACCATCCTGGCCAACATGGTGAAACCCCGTTTCTACTAAAAACACAAAAATTAGCTGGGCACGGTGGTGTGTGCCTGTAGTCCAAGCTACTTGGGAGGCTAAGGCAGGAGAATCACTTGAACCCGGGTGGCGGAGGTTGCAGTGAGTCAAGATAGCACCACTGCACTCCAGTCTGGGCAACAGAGTGAGACTCTGTCTCGGGGAAAAAAAAAAAAAAAGAAAAAAAAGAAAGAAAGAAATTAGGGGAGGATACAAAGATGAGGGTCTGGAGAGAGAAACAGAAAAGTGGGATCCAGAGAGAGGAACAGAAAAGTGGGGTCCAGAGAAGGAAACAGAAGTAAGGGAAAGTCTGCAGTTCTGCCTGAGAGAGGGCACAGGTCCCCCTCAGGCCTTGCGGGGGATAGAGACGCAGCCCCACTGCTCTGCCTTCCCACCCCTCAGCCTCAGCCCCTCCTGCTGTAGCTTCTTTGCCTGCTTTGCCTCTGGTGGAAGTGGGGAGCCTGGTCCGTGAGCTCCACGTAACCACACTGCAGGGCCGGACCGAATCCTGACTTAATATCCCCAACTGCTTCAGTTCTTCCCAAGCCCAGCCTCCTGGGACCTCAGCTGAGGGTACCTGCTAGGCCCTGGGGACCAGGCAAAGTGGCAGCCTCTGACCTGTCACTGCCCCTGAGTCTGGCTCTGCACCCACCTCAGGGCCTGGTCTGTGTCAGGCTTCCCCCTGGAGGGCATCATTTCTCTGCCACATGCCTGGCATTCACCACACTGAAATCAAAGTGTTGCATAAGTATTGCATGCTGCCTCCTCCAGGAGAATGTTAGCTGCCAGAGGGTGAGAGCCGCTCTGCTGTGCTCAAAAATGCATGCCTTGTGTGGTCAGTGCCTTGTACATAGAAGGCCCTCAGGAGAGGTTTCTTGCATTAATAGTAAACAAGTTTCTCCCCCTCCTGCCATGGCTCTTTCTCACCTCCCTCTTAGCTTCCCAAGATTTGTCTGTCCTTCCTGGGGCCTGTCCACCCAGTTCTTGACCAATTGTCATTCTTCCCACTGTCCTACTCCATCTCTTGTCCAACGCTTCCTCTTCCAAGAAGTATCATGAGATGTGGCCACTCAAGTCTCTCTAGGGTGCCATTTTTGGGGCCCCTGCTCTGGACTAAGCACAGGTGAGAGCCTTATCTCTAGTCTTTTACTTCACCCAGTGCCCATGCAGCTGGACGAGAGGGGGACCCACGTGCCCTGATGAAAGCTCCATGGTGACTTTCTCATTCAGTAAAGCCAATTCTCAAACTCAAATCTAAGGGGCAAATATTGATGAACCCCTCTGCCAGGCTTTTCCCTCAGGGAAGAGCTAATTCTCTCCCCTCCTGCCCTCAAGCCTTATTATTCTCTCACTCCTCACAGTGCTGCAACCTGCCCTTCTCCAACCCCTGGCAGCTTCCAAGGAGTCAAGGAAGTCAGTCAGCCCCATTTGCCCCCAGGCCCAAGTCCCTGTGGAAGTGAACTGCAGGCTTTATCCACCCCACCCTCCCCATCCAGCAACAGCTCCCTCCGTAAAAGGGGAAAGAGAATCAGATCAGGTACCTGTGATTGGGGGTTCAGGTCAAGAGATGGAGATTGCTAGGGAACACAGGACGGGGAGGCAAGCCTGGGCCCCAGCTCCTTCACGCTGCTCTCCCCAAGCAGCTGCACCTATGGTCCCCCTCCCCTCCCCATGACCCCCCAGGCCACCTGCCTCTGATGCTTTCTTAGCTCCTGAGTTCAAAGACCTGCTGTTTCCACTCAACATCTTCTCACTTGCCATCCTGCCCTCTGCATAGACCTCTAGGCTGTCAGTGGGCAGGCAGAGGAAATGGGGTCTCAGCAAGAAACCAGACTCTGAGCAGTTTCACTCTAGCCCTGAGAAATGAGGAGAACCCCTTCTACAGGGGCAGAAGGCAGCCCTAGCCCTGGGGAGCAGCATTCTGGGTCCAAGGTGACCCTTAGATTTGAGTCCTCCCTGCAGCCTCCTAGAATGCATGGTGATAGGGCCAGCTCCTCCTTGCAGCCAGCCACCGCTGCTGCGGTCTAGGACAGCCCTTTCTGCTCTGTGGTCTACAAGCCTGACCTCAGGAGGAAGGCGAAGCTGCAGGGGCCTGGGTGGGGTAAAATGGGGAGAGGAAAGGAATTTACCTCTGTGTCAGGCACAGCCTAGGGTTGCCACAGCCAGGGTCCTCAGCTGTGAACTCCACAAGGGCTGGGGGGGTGGGTTGTGGGGCGGCAAGGGGACCACATAAGGTCTAGGGAGAATCCTGTGGAACTCAACTACCTATGTACACAAGCTACCAGCCCAACCTGCAAAGCTGTCTGTTCAGGCACAAGGTTGGGGAAGGCTGCCCCCTAGAGCCAGGATCAAAGAATTCTTTAGGACATTGAGCCCTTCTTTTCATATGTATTGAATGAATATTTATTGAGTTCCTACCTAGGCGCCTGGCGTTATACTAGCGACTGGGAATACAGAAGTGATCAAGGTAGGCGTAAAGTGAATAACTATCATAGTTGACCCTATGTTGAGGGGTCTTTTGGGACATGGAACTTTTTGTGGTAAAACTGGAAAAGTCCCCAGTGAGTCAGGACGAGTCAGTTACCCTGCCTTCCTGGAGATTATGTTCCAATAGGGACAGCAGGAGTAGGGGTGGAAAGTATAAATACAATTTTTTGTCGTGGTAAGTGCTGTGGAGGAAATAAAACAGAGCGAGGAATCCTCTGAGGAGGTAACATTTGAGCTGAGACTTGAATGAGAGATCAATCTTATAAACACTCAGAGAAGAGCTTTCCGGGCACAAAGCACAAAAAAGCTGGGACAGGAACAAGTGTGGCACGTTTGAGAAACAGAAAGAGGGCCAATGTGTCTGAAGTAAAATGAACAAGGGTGAGTAAGGCTGGTTGGAGCCAGCAAGACCCCGATCAATTTACTCTAAGTGCTGTGGAAGCTATCAGAGTGATTGAAGCAGGGGAGTACCATGTTCTGGTTGTTTGATTGATTGATTGATTGATTGATTGATTGATTGATTGAGATAGAATCTCACTCTGTGGCCCAGGCTGGAGTTCAGTGGTGCGATCTTGGCTCACTGCAATCTCCACCTTCCAGGTTCAAGTGATTCTCCTGCTTCAGCCTCCCAAGTAGCTGGTATTACAGGCACGTGCCACCACGCCTGGTTAATTTTTGTATTTTTAGTAGAGATGGGTTTTGCCATGTTGACAGGCTGACCTCAAACTCCTGACCTCAAGTTGATCCACCCACCTCAGCCTCCCAAAGTGCTGGGATTACAGCCGTGAGCCACTGCACCTGGCCATGGTTATTATTTTTAAAAGATTGGTCCAGCTGCTGAGTGGAGAGAGGATCAGAGGGGGAAGAATGAACAGAGGAGGACCAGTTAGGAGGCTGCTACAGGTAGGCAGGTGGTGATGATGGTGGCTGGATTAGGGTGGCAGAGGGAATGGAGAAGGAGGACAGGGCAAATCCAACTGTATTTTGTAATGAATTTGATGTAGGAGCAAAGGAAAGAGAAGACTCAGAGATAACACCCAGGTTTGGGTCTGAGCCACAGTAAACAAGGACATGCCCCAGGGACATCAGAGGTCTCTCTGCATTGGGATTAAGAAGAGAGGAGGAAGCCCTGGCATGTCCAATAAACTCAATCATCTGGAAGATAGCTCAGTAGGTGTATCCTTGACCTAGCATTGTGAGAGAAGATATGTCTGGAATGTGTGTTTTTGGGAGGAGTGAGAAAGGAATGTCAGCAGTCAGGATGTCTACAGATGGGGAGTTAGAAATCTGTCTTAGTATTGGTGGGACCCAGTTCAAAAGAGACTTCAGAGGGATTGATGGTTTAGATGGGTAATCTACATAGGACCTGTTTAGATGACCTTCAGTAGAATGAGGGATGATGTATTAGGATAATAAGGTTAGCTGTAACAAACAACTGAGCTATAACAAAGCCACTGACACTTCTCACTCACGTTCTGTAGTCCAGTGAGGGTCTAGGGGACAGGGGTAGCTCTCCTCCATCCATTCATTCAAGGCTAGGTTCTTTCCATTCTGTGGTATTGCTACATATGGCCTCTAAAATCATCACAGAATGGGAAGAGGGAATGCAGGTTGTATGGGAGATTTTCAAATGAGTCCAGCCTAGAAATGGCACACATTGCTTCTGCCTTCATTCCATTGTTCAGAACTTGATCCCATGGCATCTGTTTGACTGCAAGGAAGCTGGGAAGTGTAGTTCAAATTTGGGAGGTCCTGTGCCCAGAAAGAGATACACAAATGTTGGTGTGTGTTGTGGAGCGCTAGTAGTTTCTGGCGCAGGCAGGGAGAATGGCTGTGCATCTTGTAGGGGTCACAGTGGTGTCTGTCCTGGGCTGGGCTGGGAGTGTGCTCTCTGAGAATACCTTGGAAGGAAGCTGATTTGAGAGGATGTGTATGAGTGGTGCACAGCCATGTGCTTTGCGGCTCAACAATCATTCCATTCTTTCCCTTTCTCAAGGTCTTCCACTGGATAAGATCTTAATTCTCTCACACCTTATCACTGAAATAACCTTGTGAATGCTTTATCCTCTACAGTTTTCCCACATCAAATCTAACTGGATATTATAGTCTAATTAATCTTCCTAAGACTTGGCCTATGTCATGCAATCCCTGTTCAATAATAACAATAACAATTTCAACAGCAGCAGCAATAATTTGTTGAAATACTGTGTGGAGCACTTTGAATGTAGTATCTCAATATATCTCGATCTTTGTAACAAGCCCATGATGTATCATCATCATTCCCTGTGTACAGATGGAGCAACAGGAGTCCTGAGAGGTTCTTGCTGTGCTAACACAGTAGCCACTAGTCATGTGCAGCTACTTAAATTAATTAAATTTAATTTAATTGATTTAAATTAAATAAGTTAAATTTAAATAAATTTAAATTAAATACAATTAAAAACTCAGTTCTTCAATCACACTAGTCACATATCAAGTATTCCATAGCCACATGTGATTAGTGGCCACCATTGTGGAGGGTGCAGATACGGAATATTTTCTTCCAGGCAGAAAGTCGATTGGATTGGACATCTGTGAGTTAGGGGCACTTGCCCAGGGTCACAGCAAATGGTGAAGCTGGGCCTCTGACCCCACCTGAGCCTAATGCTCTGCAATAGCTCTTTATTGCCTCCACAATTTAAAAAACGTTTAAGCCTGGCCTTAGCCTTGTACAACCTGGTCTAGTACTACTTATGCATAATTATTTCTCTTTCTTTTCTTGCACAGTCTCACTTTCCAGCACAGCAAGCTTGCTCACTGCTCTTTCATGCTCCCAATATGTCCACTCATAATATTTTTGCTCTCCTCCTTCTGTCTGCTCAGCTAATGAATTCTCCCCTGACCTTTAGGTTCAGATAGCTGAAATAGCTCTTGAAGCAGTTTCTTCTCTTCCATTCTCACTGCCTCTGCCTGAACCGACTCTGAAGCCCCTCATCATCTCTTGCCATGGCAGCCTTCTGCTGCTACTAATTCCACTTCCTGACATTTATTGAGTATCTACCATGTGCTAGGCACTCTTCCAAGCACTCCTCTTCATAACACTTTGAAGTAGGTATTACTGCAGTCTCCATTTTAAAGACATGGTAATTAAAGCACTGTGGGGTGAAACTTGTCCAACTCATCTCTCTGCTTCTAGTGTTTCACAGGCAGTTCGCCTTCACTCTATTACTCTGGCCATAGTTCTAAAACACAGAATTGTAAGTTTTCTCCCCCAGCCCCAAGGGGAGAGGGACAGCCTTCTTAACAGAGCATGCAAGGTCCTTTATGTTCAGAACCTTTCTAATCTCCAAACCCGCTACTCCACCTTCAAACTTGACATTCCAGCCACAAATGACTTAGAGTTTCCCAAAGCGGCCACATTATTTCTTCCCTCCAGGCCGTCACACATGTGGTTCCTACTGCCTGGAGTACCATCCATCCTGGCCAGCTCTGAAGCCATCCATGGCAATGCACTCCGGACCACGGGGCTTGCTCCCTCCTCCACAGGACGAGCACTTACTCTCCACCAGCGGCTCCTAAAGGAGGACTGGTGCTGAGCTCACAGCCTTGACATCACTTCTCATTAAAATACACACTCCAAGATTCAAAATTTAATAGGCAGGGGTAGGGCTGGGTTTATTTTTTTATTTTTAAATAAGCTCCCAGATTATTCTAGAGTGAGGCAAATGTGCTTAACACTGGTTTACATCCCTTGTTTGGCAATTAAGCACACCCTGTCTAGATTCCTTGTGTATAATTGCTTTTGTTCTTATTTTATTCTTACCTTCATTCACTCACACTCACCTATTCAACAAACATTTATTAAGGGGTCATTATATGCCAGACACACTTTTAGGTGTTGATGTGAACAAAACTGGCACTGTCCCTGCTCATGAAGTTTATGGTCCAGAGGGGATGTGGTGGGTGGGATAATGGCCCTCAAAGATGTTCACGTCCTCATCCCAGAACCTGTGGACATGTCACCTTCCACAGCAAAGGGATTTATTTTGCTGATGTAATGAAGTTAAGGATCTTGTGATGGGGAGATTATCCTGGACTATCCCCTTAATCACAGGGGTCGTTAGAAGGGAAAAGAAGGAGGAAGTGGGAGTTAAGGCATGTGGGTAGCCTCACTCTAGAAGCTGGAAAAGGCAGCCAGGCACAGTGGGCTCACGCCTATAATCCCAGCACTTTGGGAGGCTGAGGTGGGCGGATCATCTGAGGTCAGGAGTTCGAGAGCAGTCTGGCCAACATGGTGAAACCCCATCTTTACTAAAAATACAAAAGTTAGCTGAGTGTGATGGTGGAAGCCTGCAATCCCAACTTCTCAGGAGGCTAAAGCAGGAGAATCACCTGAACCCAGGAGGCGGAGATTACAGTGAGCTGAGATCGCACCACTGCACTCTAGCCTGGGTGACAGAGCAAGACTCTGTATCAAAAAAAAAAAAAAAAAGAACCTGGAAAAGGCAACGAAACTGATTTTCCCCTGAGCCTCCAGAAGCAAGGTAGCCCTGATGTCCCTTTGATTTTAGCCCAGTGAGACCATTATTTGGACTCCTGACCTACAGAACCGTAAAATAATAAGTTTGTGTTATTTTAAGTCAGTAAATTTGTGATAATTTGTTACAGCAGCAAAAATAATAATAATAATAATAATAATGCAAGGGGTCTTGGTTATGTTTTGTGCAGGTATATGATGGGCCTCCCCATGTGGATCCTAAGTGCTCTGTCAAAGCCCTTGTTATTGTGCTGGGATTTTCTCTCCAGCTCCTGGCCGAAGCTGGGCTCACGTGGGAGCTCAGTGCACTCCTGCTACAGATCTGTCTCTTCCTTACAATAGTATGATCCCGAGGGTCAGGGTGAGGCGTTTAGGAGGATGAGGCTTGTGCTGATAAAAGGAAAGGTGAGGTCGGATGCAGTGGCTCAAGCCTGTAATTCCAGCGCTTTGGGAGGCCGAGGTGGGAAGATAGCTTGAGGCCAGGAGTTGGGGACCAGGCTGGGCAACATAACGAGACCCCATCTCTAGAAAAAATAAATAACAAAAAATATTACCAGGCGTGGTGACACACACCTGTAGTCCTGGCTCCTTGGAAGGCTGAGGTGAGAGCATTGCTTGAATCCAGGTGTTGAAGGATGCAGAGCTATGATGGCGCCACTGTGCTCCAGCTTGGGCAACAGAGTGAGACTCTGTTTTTTTTGTTGTTGTTGTTGTTGTTTTTAAAAAGTAGGGATTTGTGGGGAGCTGTACGTGAGGATAGAGTGTTTGCAGTCAGAAGGTGTTGGTCACAGGGGTTCTCAGACTTTAGTGTGTTGAGGAATCTTCTGCGATATGGTAGGGGGGAACCTGGTTGATAGAGGGACGGGCAGAAGGAATTCTATTCACAGCGTACTCTAATATTTCGTACATTTTACATATTAATTTTTAACAAGAAATTTTAATTTTAATTTTAAACGAAAATACGCCTCTTATTCAGAGGTAAATATTTTTAATCCCCGCGGCTGGCTTGTATAAAGGCATATTTCCGGTCCCTTCCAAGGTCCAACTATCCTGACACAGCGGGTCTGGGGATGGGCCCAGGAATCCGCCTTTTTAGCAGGAATCCCCCAAACGACACCGGGGCTTAGCAAAGCGGCGGTGGCGTCTGCGGTTCCGGGCGCGGGCGGCCTCCGGCCG
>NW_012103288.1:1932975-1969419 GCF_000951045.1 Mandrillus leucophaeus | reverse complement strand
GGCCCGCCACTGCCGGCTGCACAGACCTGCCGCGCCGCCTGGGTTATCTGTCCCGGCACACTGCCTGTCGCCCTCCGCCCAGTTGCCCCACGACAGTGTCCCCTCCGCGCGCCCGCGGCGCTGGTCCTCTCCTATCTCCAAACACACACACACACACACACACACACACACACACGCTTGTTCTGAGGGATCCCCTGCCCCCCGGGCGCCCCTTCCCTGGGTATTGGGTGAGGGCAGAGAGAGAAGTGGGAAAGGAAGAGGGCTAGGGGTGGCTGGGGAAGCCCATCTGCCTCCTTCCAGTGTGTACCCTATCCTCCGCAGAGCCCTCTGCTGAGACCCACCGGGAGGACCGTGTTAGGGATCTCATAGAAACTGGACATTCTCTTTCCACCCATGTTGGTGCCTTTTTGCCACCCGTCTGCTGTGGCTCCTCAGCCAAGGTCTGCCAAATCCTGCAGCCCAGCCGCCCTTTTTGTGCTTCTGGGAGGGAAGGGGAAGCATCGGTGCGCTGATGGAGGCTCTGGGCTGACCAGTGCTCCTTGCTGTGCACATTTGGGATCGCAGTTTAACCTCTCTGTGCCATAGAATTGATATGAAGATGAAAAATGTTATCTCTACTTTCTAACATTTAAAAAAATGCTTTCTACGTGTCAGGCACTATGTAGGCAACCTGCTTCCGTTATTTCACGTAATCCTTACATTAGTCTCAAGAAGTAGGCATTATTATGATGTCCATTTTACAGATAAGGAAACTGAGGCCTGAAGTTAAATAAATTGCTTACTCGGGATTACACAGCTATATGAGATAATATGTGTGGGAAAGGACTTTGGGAAGAAAATACGGATAAGGATAATACTTTTACATATGCTGATCATATTCCGTTACTAAAATCCTCTGCCAAAAGAACCCTAAATGGAATAACTAAAAATAACTAATTTACTCACTGCCACGGGGCATGCTGAATGCCATCCCTGGGTAGAGTCGCAGCATGAGGTGGGGTTAATGCCTTAGAAGAGGGGCATACATGGCCCCACCCTGCACAATGCCAACAAAGCACTGGGTCACCAAGAAGGAGGGGTGGGTACCGTGGCTAGGGTGTTCTCTGCCTGCCCAGCTGCCTCACCACCTGTGGGCTCCTGAGGACACCTGGCCCATCTCTGCGCATTATCTACAGAGCCCTAGTTCCTTTCCCCTCTGCACCCCGCCACCCTCCATGTTTTTCAAGGTTCACTTCTCCCTGCCACTTTTTTGTTTCCTATTGGGCCTATTGCTTTCCCCTCTGGAAGGCGGCGTCAGAGCCCTGTGATTGCATTGCTAAGACCTAAGGCGAGAGAAGGATGAGGAGGGAGGGCCAGCCTGGGATCTCAGCGGGTTGTGTTGAGTCTGGCCTGGTGCAAGTGGAGGTGAGCCCTACCTGGCCGTTTGACCCCATCCTGGGCCACAGTTTCCTCATCTATTAGGAGTGGGAGGAGATGTCCCCGAAAGACATCTGACTTCCCTCCAGATCTGAAATCTTGCAGTGCTGCCCACTCCCTGAGTCTCCAGCTGCCTCCTAGAGGGCTGTGGAAAAGGCCTTCTTTCTTATACTCTAGGGAGTTGCCTGGGATTTTCTTCCGACCCAACGCTGCCCTCTCTCCCTCCCCACAGGCTTCCCTTGGCCTATGTGGCAGGCCAGCTGTGGAGCTGCCTTCAGAGAGAGGTGCCAGGGCAGCAGCCAGCTGGAGTAGGGTCCTGGCATCTCCCTGATGGTCTGATCTTTGACAGTGGCGGTGGAAGAGCCAAAACTGCTTGGTAGTGGTGGTGGTGGATGGTGGCAGCGAGAGGGATTGCCAAGCCTGGGCCTCTGACCTTCCCCACCATGAGTGGGTTCTCAGAGGGTCTGTGGCCAGTCAGCCTTCTTCCTCTTTTAGGGGTAAAGTGTCAGCAGATTTACTAACTTGTGAGCACCCTACTTCTGACTCAGCATTTTATAGCTCAGAATCTGCTGAGTCACCCAAGGGCAGCCCCAGTGTGCTCCTTCTCCCATGTTGGATCAGGCAAGGACTGATTGGGTGTGCCGGTTTCTGGAGCAGAGTCATGGAGCTCCTGGATCTGGTGGGCAGAGTGTTCACGGGTGGGGACACCCTCTCCCATCCTAATGGGCACCTTCGAAGAAGTGGCTTTGGAGAAAGGCAGTGGCAGAAGCAAGGCTGTTTTTCCTGGGGAGGCGGGCAGGTGTGGGTTGGATCTACCTGGTCTGGCTTTGCTGTGGGAGCCCTAGGGGAAAACACAGACTCTTGCTCTGGGTTTAGTAGACCAAGGAAAGAGGAAAAAGAAAAGGTGCTCCTGGAGTCTAAACAGCTGTAGGTTTTTCCCACGTGAGCTGTGAGCAAGAGCCCTGGAGCTCCAGGACTGTCTTCCTCCTAGGAAGGAGTAGAGGGGCCTGACCTAGGCCCAGTGTCCTTCTTGTCTGCGTTTACCCTGTGGGATCCCCCAGGTGTCTCCTGTCTCCTCACCTCCAGCCCAGCCACTGGGGATGCTTTCACCGCCCTACCCTATGCCTTCCTTGCCCTTAGCTTATTGCCTGTGCGCCCAGAGGCCAAGCAGGGGCTCTGCTCCTTGAAACAGGTAGGATGGAGCAATGGTGTGGTCTGGTGTGGGCTTGCAGCTAGTTGGGGTTGGTAACCTGTCCGTTCCACCCCTAGTTTTACAAACCAGGCTTCCTAGAGTCCCCAGGTGTGCTAAGGAAGGGCATTAGGGAGGTACATTGCCTCCTGCCTGATGCGTGGGAGGGGACCAGTGAGGGGCTCCACCTCCTTCAGTGACCCGCTTGGGTAGGGCTGGTGGAGAGCTCCCTTCCCAGGAGGGTGGTAGGAGCCAGGGCGTGGGCAGCAGGCCTGCCTCCAAACTTGGTGTGTGTTTATCTGGAGGGGAGGCCTCTGTGTAGGGCCTGGAGCAGGGTTGAGGGAAGGTGAGAGGTGGTTAAACCATGCCTGCTTATTAACAAGGAACAGGCCCTGAAACACCGCAAATGGCTGTCTTCCTCTCCTTCCTGCTGTCAGCCCTCTTTGGTACATGCGTGTACGTGGGGGTGGGAGTTTTGGGGAACCACTGGATCGTGATCAGTGGACTAAGAGATGGCATCTTCACGGGCCCCTATTTCAGCATTTCCTAACCCAGAAACTGCTGAGTCACAGAGGAATTGTTCTGACCTTATTTTTCTCCCAAGCTGGCTTCTAGAATCTTTGAGTGGGAAAGGATCTTAGAGCTCAACTTCCCCAACCCCTTGTGGTATGAGGAGACAGAAGGCGAGGGGACCTGTTCCAGACAGGTGCCCATCAGACTGTTCCTTGAGTGTGCTCAGTGACAACAAGCCTTGTGCCTAGAGCCCTTTAAGAAACCAAACAGCTCCCTCCAATGAAAACATGGGACACATGTGAGGAGTGGGAGGGACTTCTGGGAAAGGTGGCTGGTATAAAATCCAGATCTTGTAGGAGGTAAGAGGAAGCTGTGAGATGATTGTCCTGTCCACCTCTGGCCCGCTCCAACATCCAGAATAGGTAGGGAGGAACAGATTGTCCTGGCCCACCCTGATCTCAGTGGGAGGGGGACCCACATTCTAGGCCCCCACCCCCTGAGGAAGAGTGGAGGTGGGCAGGGGCAGGGCTGGGAGAGTGTTCGAGGGGTCAAACAGTGGCAGGAACTAAGGGAAGCTGTAGGCTTGGTAGGCCTTCGCCCTCACTAGGGTAGAACCCTGGGCCCAGTTACCCAAACTGCCAGGACCCCTGGGCCCACCCATTTTTAGATGTGGAAACACCAAGGCTTTGGGACACAGCAGTGCCAGGCTCCCGATTTCTTGGCTTGGAGTCTCATGGATTTTTGTTCTTCACTGGACTGCCTGGGGACAGCCGAACTGGGACAGCCTCTGAGCTGGTAACCAGAGCATAGCTCCATGGTGACTAGCTTCCCCCTGCCTTTTTCCCCCTTAAAAAAACTATGAAATATTTTAGGCACATAAAAAAGGATAGACAATTTAACAAACACCCTTTTATTCATCACCCAGTCTAAGAAAATAGCATAGATAAAATAGCATAGATTCCCTCAAAGCACTTCCTCACCCGAACCGCCCCATCAACTTCCCTTCCTTGTCTCCATTGCCAGAGATAACCACTTTCCCCAACCAGATGCTTATCCTTCCTGTGCACATTTGGTAACTACTCTGAGTGGCATGTATGCAGCTGCCTTTTGGAAAGGCCTCCTGACTCCTAGGATGCAGTGGCCTGAGTGGCCCACACCTTGCAGTCCAACCAGCTGAGAGCCTGCAGCTGGCTCTGCCTCTTTCCTCATTTGTCCCTTGCCGGGATCCACCGCCCTGCCCGGACCCTTGCCAATGGAGTTGATGTTTGTTCCACTCTGGGCTGCACCAGCAGTCACTGCCTGGCACAGAGGCTTGTTTTGTATTGTATTGTATTGTATTGGCTGGGTGGCAGCTGGCATCCTAGGGGAAGTGTCCACCCAGGCGCAGAGACCAGGCCCAGGAAAAGCTGGGACGGGGTGGGGGGTACAGGTGGTGATGGCCTGCCCTTTGCCGCAAAATGGAGGGAGTGGCATGAGGTCTGGCTAAGAACAATAAGGCCACTCAGGGGCTGCGTGACCCTGGAGTCTTCATGGCTGGACCTCCTCATCCTGCAAAACCAACTCAGGCAGTTTGGGAAGAGCCCTGCAGGCCCTGTGACTTTGAGACTGTGGCCTCTGAGGGCTGGGTGGAGAAGGAGCATGGGGCAGGAGCATGGCTTCCCTGCTCCGTGGCCCTCAGGGTAGACAGTGACAAGTTCCCAGAAAGCAGGCTGGGCTGCTGAGGCGCAGATTTTCTGGTTTTCAGGATCCTTTTATACTCTTGAAAAGTAGTGAAACTCCATGCAAATTTTATGTATGTGAGTTTTATCTATTGATATATACTATATTAGAAGTTAAAACGGAACATTTTTTAGCATTTTAAAGTAATACTAAAAATAACATGAATTAACATAACATTTTTGTGAGAGAGAGTCATGTTTTCCAAAACAAACAAAAAAAAAATGAGAGAGAATGGTAGGGTTTTGTATTTCTGCAGGTTTCTCTAATGTTGGGCTTACTAGCAGGCAGCTCAGTCTCTTACCTGCTTCTGATATCACAGCCCCTGAAAAGGAAAACTCCATTCTATGAGGGAGTGAGTGACAAGACCATATTCTTGGTATTCTTATGCAAATAGGCATGGCCTAGTGGATCTACAGGGCCCTGGAGCACCCTGGGGATGGGCCCTGATGTGTCTCTCCTGCAGGGGTGCTGGCATTGTGGGTCCTGGTGACTCACATTATGTACATGCAAGATTACTGGAGGACCTGGCTCAAGGGGCTGCGCGGCTTCTTCTTCGTGGGTGTCCTCTTCTCGGCCGTCTCCATCGCTGCCTTCTGCACCTTCCTCGTGCTGGCCATCACCCGGCATCAGAGTGAGGGCGGGTCCCAGGGAAAGAGGGCATGGGAGGGACAGCAGGGGGGATTTTAGCAGCGTTCCCATCCTGGTTCCACAGGTTACCTCCAAAGAGACTGGGTGGATCACTTAACCTCCCTGGCCACGGGTTTTGTTATGTTCAAGTGGAGAAAACAAGTCCCCACCTCCCAAGTTGGGTGGAGTCAGTGAAACTGATGTGAAGTCTTGAGCAGTGCATAGCCCATACAAGCACCCATGATATTGGGACCCATTAGTCTCTGCCCAGCTCTGGGATGGGCGCGCCCTCTGGTGGCTGTGGCTGGAAGTAACCAGAGGCCCTTCTTCCTGAAGTCTGATGCTAACTAAAGCAGGTTTGTCACGGAAGCAGAGTGGATGATACAGACCTGTGATTGGCCAGCCCTGCCCTTCCCTAATCCCCACGGCCTCCTGCCTGAAAACCCTGGAATGTTCTAAAACGGTCCCCAGCCCCTAGGCCGTGGAACAGTAGTGGCCCGTGGCCTGTTGGGAACCAGGCCGCATAGCAGGTGAAGGGCAAGGAAGCCTTACCGCCTGAGCTCCGCCTCCTGTCAGGTCAGGGGTGGGCATTAGGAGCACAAACCCTGTTGTGAGGCACATGCGAGGGATCTAGGTTGCGTGCCCCTGATGATCTAATGCCTGACGATCTGAGGTGGAACAGTTTCATCCCAAAACCGTTTCCCCCAGTTTTTTTGTGGAATAATTGTCTTCCACAAAACCAGTCCCTGGTGCCAAAAAGGTTGGGGACCATGGCTCTAAAACCTCCATCACAATCTCTTTCTGAAGGGTTGGTTCAGCTGCCGGGAGGCTGCAGGGATGTTGAGTGGGGAGGGTGGCCCTGGCCTTGTGGCCAGTGCAGAGGCTGAGGGCAGGGCGTGCTCAAGTCACTGTCGGTTCTTCTCTCCCTGCAGGCCTCACAGACCCCACCAGCTACTACCTCTCCAGTGTCTGGAGCTTCATTTCCTTCAAGTGGGCCTTCCTGCTCAGCCTCTATGCCCACCGCTACCGGGCTGATTTTGCCGACATCAGCATCCTCAGCGATTTCTGACCCGGGGGTGAGGTCTCTGTACCCCGGGGGGGTCCTTAGGACCTGGACTCAGCCTCTGAGACGTTGGGAGAGGCTACTCCCACCCCCTGGGAACCCCAGAACTGTGGCAGAAAATACACAGCAGGACACAGTGTGGTCTCCCAGGAAGCTGTCCCGCCCGTCCCCTTTAGGGGAGACCTGGGTGTGGTAGACAGGGGATCCTGCCATGTTGCTCCTCATCAGCCTGTCCAGAGGGCAGCTTTAGACCTCTTCAAATGGATCTGTTTTCTTTTCTTCTTCTTCTTTTTTTTTTTTTGAGATGGAGTCTTACTCTTATCACCCAGGCTGGAGTGTAGTGGCACAATCTCAGCTCACTGCAACCTCCACCTCCCGGGTTCAAGCAATTCTCCTGCCTCGGCCTCCCAAGTAGCTGGGATTACAGGCATCTGCCACTATGCCTGGCAAATTTTTGTGTTTTTAGTAGAGACGGGGTTTTGCCATGTTAGCCAGGCTGGTCTTGAACTCCTGACCTCAGGTGATTTCACCCGTCTCAGCCTTCCAAAGTGCTGGTATTACAGGCGTGAGCCACTGTGCCTGGCCTGGATCTGTTTTCTTAGCACGCAGTGAGGAATCTTTGTATGTAAGGCCAGGGCAACAAAGTCAAGAGGTTAAGGGGTAGGGCCATGAGGCCTGGACCTATGCTGCAGGCAAGGGCTTTCATCCCTGCTGCCCTACGCACTCTCTTCCCAAGGCCAGGATGGGCACCTGGGGAGGTCAGTTCAGGAATATCTAGCAAAGACCTCTTAAGCCCCCATCCCAGCACCCCATCCTATTGTTCCCAGAGCTGGTCTCCCATGAGTGTGCTACAGCCAGATAGCCATGGCCCCTCACCCATCTCACCCACACACACAAGCATCCATAGATCCCAGAGGACTTCCAAATGAGGCCAGACTCAGGGTCATGGGGAATGTGCTCTCGCCCCTGGAAGGGCTTTGGGGAAGGGGGCAACATGGCAGAGGCTGGAAGGAGCCCCCAAACCTGTTCCCATGCCCTTCTAGCCCTGCGTTTCCACTCTGCCTTCTCAGAGTGCCCTTACTGCACCCAGACCACCGGCCAGGAGAGACCTTCTCTCCCACTCCAGCCCCTCACTGCCCTTCAACTAGAGCTTTCACCTTTTTACATTTCCCTTCTGAAGGACACAAATCTGCTTTCCTGCCCATACACTGGCCCAAGGGCTCACCTAACTTGGGAGGGAAGGGGCTGTTGTTACAAGGATGATTTTATGTTAGACTGCCATTTTGCACGGTCTCCCCCTTCCCACCTGATGTGTCCTGCCCCTCAGCTCTTTGCCTTATCTGTGTCACTGTCACTTTAGCAAAAATACAGCGGCCATTTGTATCAGCCTCTGGTGATTGCTTGTGAGGTGGGAATCTTGTGGGGACAGGTGGACTTTTTGGGAGGAGTGGGCAGGGAGGGAGTGGTAGTGGCAGTTCTCGGGCTGTCTGTTTAAGCCATTCCCCTAGTTCAATTGTGCCCTGGAGGGCAGGGGACAGGGTCAGTCTCTCTGGGGCTGGAGGCCCTCTTGCCTTGGCCCTCCTGGCATGGGGTAACCACCAGCTCAGCTCTCCTCCTCCAGCTCTCCTCTCTCTAGCACACCTCAGCCAGGGCAAGGATGCCGACGGGCATAGCTGCAGCAACCCCTGTGGGATTTGGTGTCCACACCTGAGAGGCCAGGCCAGATGGGAAAGGGATTAACACCTCTTCCCTCACACCCTGCCAGGCTGCTGGGAGCTTGGGCCAGGTCTAAGGTAATGAGGTGCTCCTCTTCCTGCTGGAAAAACCGGGCCAACTCAGAACCACAAAGGCAGGTGCTGCCAGCCTGGCGCCTTCCTCTCTGCTTAGGCTGGGCGAGCTTGTCCAGGCCTGTGCCTCACCCCTTCTCTCTTCTAGGCTCAATGTATGCTTAATCAGGCATGGTGCATCAGAGCAGGAAGGAACCATCAACAGTGTATACTTCTGGAGCCTTCTACTGATAAACAGAGGCCCCAGAAGACTATTTGACTTACCTGAGCTCCCAGCTGGGACTTAAACCCAGGTGTGTCTGAGTCACAACTGTTTGGGGATGCCGTGGTGAGCTGGGGCTGAGCTCTTGTATTCCCACTCCCCCACCCGACCCCCACTTCCACCATATCAGGGCTGGTCTCTGTGGACTCAGCCCAGGGCTGCCTCCTCTTTGTCACCCCAAAGTGGGGCAGCCAGGGATAGCCAGGGTGTGTTCAGAATGGGTTCTTCCTGCAGGGCACGAAGGGCAAAGAGTTAGAGGGGCTGCAGCCCAGACCACCCTGGTCCCTCCTCCGGCACTGACTCAGACCCACACTGTGCCGTGCATCTGTGTGCCCTGCACAGCCACTTGAAGGCACACTGCTCACTTCCGGGGGGGCCTTTCAGAGGCACTTTTAAAGCAAATAAAACATTTATTGTTCAGATTTTTTTCCATTTTGTTCCTTTTTACAAAAACATGCATACATACACAGGGTATGGTGGGTCCTAGGAAAGACACACACACCCCACACACGCTCACACACACTCCTCACTCACACACATGCTCACACACATTTTCCTTCTTGACCCCAGGCCTGGACCCCCAAAAGCCTTGAAGACTTTGCCAGAGCAGCCTCCCCTCCACCATGTCTGTATCTTCTCTCCCACCCCTTCCCCCTCAGCCAGGCTAGTCCTATGTGGGGTGGGAGTCAGAGCTGTGGTGGGGGAGACCCCAGAAACAGAAGGCTCCCCGAGGGGCAGTGGTCGAGGGGTCCCAGGGGTATGCTGTGCTTCTGGGGGAGATGAAGGGTTTGGCACCATTGGATCAGGAAGCACAGGACTCCCAGAGCACCCATCCGCTCCACCAGGGCATCGCCAGGAGGTTGATGTAGGGGGCCTCTGGCGAGGGCACAGACCAGATGAGGGCTGCCAGTCTCGGCTGTCAGGGAGCTTCGTCTCAGTGCCCGGTGGTAAGGGGAAGCTTCCAGAGTCATCTGAGGAAGCAGGTAAGAGGGACTCCCCCTGCACTCAGGAATATGGGACCTATTGGCTCCCACTACCCGCCAGCCCCTAGAGCCTAGGAAGGGCCAGCCTGTCTGAGGCCAAGTTCACATTTCTGTGTGGAGCCCGGGGCTGTGTGCAAAGTCTGGGGTTTGCAGAGCCAGGAATAGTGGTTAAGGGTGAGCCCGACGGAGCCGGAGCCAGTCCTCCTCTGTGCAGTCCTGAGGAATGGGGGCCACAGCCAGGGCCCACACCGGAGGGGAGAATGTGTTCTCGAGAGCCCTGTGGGGGTCGCTGCCCAGCCCGCCTCCTCTCAGGATCCTCTCCAGTCCCCATTCTAGACCCAGGGATTTTCTCAGGCTCCCTGGGATGACTGTCAAGGCAGGCAGGCTGTTCTCTCATCCCAACTACCTGCCCACAGGATCTCTAAAGACCCAGGAATGGGGGCTACTGCCAGGGGTTAGAAGAGAACCAGGTCCCAAGGGCATGGTGGGCGGGCAGATGGTTCCAGAGCCTTAGAGATTCATAGGTTCTTCCTCCTCCACCAGTTGCTCCGAGGGCCTGCGAGGAGGGACAAGGGTGGGATGCTGGAGCGCCAGGGCTGCAGGAAGGGCCTTAGCTGAGCTTCCTCTCAACCCTGGTCAGGAAGCCTGGGAGGGTTGGGGTGGCTGCATAGGGGACCCGGGGTCTTCAAGCAGGGAGGAATGAAGCAGTGGAGAGGCCGTGGGCCC
Organism: Mandrillus leucophaeus; assembly: GCF_000951045.1. Taxonomy (NCBI): domain Eukaryota; kingdom Metazoa; phylum Chordata; class Mammalia; order Primates; family Cercopithecidae; genus Mandrillus; species Mandrillus leucophaeus. The sequence goes on along the minus strand of NW_012103288.1, from coordinate 1,959,134 downwards.
AGGGCGGGGGGTCTGGCATTACCTGTCTTCAGCCAGGATGCCCACAGAGAGGGATGCCAGTGCGGTCACTGCCTCCACTTCTTCTTTGTCAGCCCCTGGCACTCTAGGCACCCAGGAGTCTGGACAGGAGGCCAGGCGCTGCATGCAGCCCCAGTATTTACCTGGGGTAAGATGCCACGTCAGAAAGGGTTAGAGAAAGCAAGCCCCCCCACACCATGTCCTAGACTGGATATTGAGGTTGGTGTCTCAGGCCCAGGGCCCCGGAGTAGCAGGCCTGTCCTCCACTTGGGGTTGACTCTCCCACCTGCCCCTCTCCTCACTTCGCTCCCCCTCCCCCACAGCCTGATAGGGTAAGCAGAGTGGGTTCAACATGGCTGTGATGGGGTCCTAGCAGGTGTCCAGCCTTTCTCTCATCCCTTGTGGCTGCAAGGCCACCTCTGACTCATTCCCCCACAGGTGCAGGGCTCCTGAGAGCATCAGGAGGGCCTGCTTGCCTGCAGACAGGGTCTGTGTCACAGTGACCTCCCAGAGCCCCAAGCTCGGGCCTCCCACTTAAATGCAGCCCCCACCAGTGCTCAGCCCAGCACTCAGGAAAGCAGGGCCTGGGAGGTGGGAAGAACACGACGTGGGAGAGCTGACCATCACCACGGCCGCTCTGCATGGGTGCCCAGGCCAGAAGACTGCTCCTCCTGCCTGCTGCTGTGAGGAACCATGTCCTGGAACCTGGCTCAGTGTGGGGGTACCCACCGTAAGAGGAATCAGCCATGTCTTTACCATCATGGCTCCTGTACCCAGCCCTTGATATGGGAATCTATTTTATTCATTTTTATCCCTAGTATAGATTATGGGTCTTGACATAAGATGCTCAATAGATATTGAGTTGAAGTTGAAAATTTAAAGTACTTTACAAATGTGGGGGTTATCCTAAGACCCAGCCCCCAAGCCAGCAGAGCTCCTGAGACCCCCGTGGCCAGGACTGAGGGGAGGGATGGGAACCAGGCCTTTTGGCAAACAAGGCCTGAGTGTTGCTGTTCACCTGGCTGTGGTCTAGGACTGTAGCTAGAGATGGAGGCCAGTCCCTACCTTGAGGGGCCACTGTCCGCTGGGCCCTGCTAGGTCCATCGGGAGGGCTCAGACGACACCCCCTCTCTCGGGGATGCTCACCATTGCTGCCTGGGTCATTCACAGGAATCTTACTCCAGACCAACAGCAGGTCACCTGGCTGGCACTGGAAGCCCTAGGACTCTGGCCACGGGGGGCAGGGTACCACCAAGATCCCTCAGTCTGAGCTCAGCAAGTGTCCCATCGCCACACTTACTGTGCACCCGGATCACGGCCTCCAGAGAGCGGATGGCATTGAGGTTGGGTTTCTGTTTCCAGCCTTCTTCTGAAAGGGGATCCACCTATAGAAAACAGTCCATCAGCCACAGTCTCAGGGACCCACAGGCCCAGCTCACTCCCACCCCGGGGGCCCCGGCCTGCTAGCCACAAGCACACTCTACCTAGGCCAGGAGACGCTGCCCGGACCTAACTTGGAACAGAGGCTTCCGCTTCGCCTACCTCGTTTCAGGCCTGGCCACTCCCACCCTGTGCCATCCCATCTGCCTGCTCTTTGGGTAGTCCTGGGAGAGCCAGGCTAACCTGCCTGACAGAAACACGGATAGGGGAGGGAGATGGCTCACCTTGTTACCCAGAAGAGCAGCCACACAGGCCTCAGAGGCGTCACAGATGGCTGTGAGGTCATGGCCACCCTCCAAGGCCAGCACCACTGCACCTCCTGCCAGGTTCATCAGTTGCTGCGTCATGTACCCAAAACCTAGAGGTTGGATGGGGAGAAATGGGAGGGGCGGGAGTGGAGAGGTGACCCGGTTCCCTACCCCTGTGGCTTCCCTGCTTGCTTCCTCCCTAATAAAGAATGACTCACATATATCAATCACTATTTCCAAAGTGCTTTCACATTGAATGTCGTGCAAAACCTACTAGTATGCTTCACTCAAGGCTCAGGGAGGTTAAGGGCCTGGGAAAAGGCCCCACAGCTAGTAAGTGGCAGCAAGGTAGGACTTGAACTCGGGTCATTGACTCTAGCCTGTGTCTTTTTCACTGAGCTGCACCCTCTCCTCCTTCTGTCCTGTGGGCCCTGTGGCCCAGTGGGCTGAGTGGGCGCCCTCTAGTCTGAGAGTGCTGCTCCTCTCCCCTTCCTCTGGAGGAGCTGCCAGCCCCCCTGGAATCAACCCAGCTGGGGTGGGAAGTCCCATGGGTGAGCTTCCTGCCTGCTGGAATTAAGTCCCCATGAGTATGACCTGGTCAAGCCCTCTATGGTGAACCAGCCTGGTCCTGAGAAAGGGCCTGGGCTGTGCTCAGATCCCGGGGGCCAGCCGCCATACTCCAGTCCTCAGGCTGAAAGTACTGGGCTGGCCACTGCCACCTTCCCTTTCTGACTTGGGAGTGCCTCCCTACTTCCCGCACCGCCTCCCCACTCCCCGCACCGCCTCCCCACTCCCCGCACCGCCTCCCCACTCCCCGCACCGCCTCCCGACTGCCCGCACCGCCTCCCGACTGCCCACACCGCCTGGCTCTCAGTCCCTATATCTCCCCCTCAGCTGAGGCTCCCTTACATTTGGCAGAAACATGGTAGCCACCCAGTGGGGCCGGGTGACCCTCAGCAGCATCAAATCCAGCAGACACCAGGACTAGGTCTGGAGAGAACTCTCGGGCAATGGGCATCACGACTGTCCTGTGAGATCACAAGAAGTGGTGATCGTCATACTGTGCAGGGTTGCCAGGGGCGGTTCTGCCAATGTTGCAGTGGGGCACCCTGTTCTTAGGCCTCCAAGGCTCCCAATGCCCCAGCACAACTGGCAGATTTCTCTGACCTCCTTGATCTTGGCTGGCCACCCATGTCCCTGGCACACACACCCTGGACTCAGCCCCCTAGGGGACTTAACTAGCAAGAGGCAGAAAAGAGCCAAGGATGGGGCACCAGAGGGAATGAAAGAGGAGTGTGTATGACCATGTGTGTGTGCACGTGTGTGTGCATGGAAGCATCTGTGGGGTGCAGTGGCCTGAGCCACAGGGAAAGGGTAATCTCATGGCCTTGCGGAGATGGACTCTGGTCATGAAGCTTCAGGGACTAGAAATGCTCAGTCCTTTGGACTGAGTTGACCACACCTAGCTACTCACTACTTGAGAGGTGAGTGGGGACAACTAGGTCCTCTGAGGTCCTGGGCCACCTGGCTACATTCTCTCCATCCTCTCCCTCTTCCAGCCCTCCCCCACAACTGCCTCCCTCTACCCTGATCCAACTCTGGGGTCTGCTTGAGTGTTCTTCATAGCCCTGGGCTCTGAGAAGACTCCAAGAACTCCAGCCCAGGGCTCTCATAGAATTAGCTGTCATGGAGATAACTCCAGAAAAGTGTTGGAAGATCCATTTCCAGAATTCTCTTTTCCCAAATGAAGTGCAGGGACCCCAGTGTGAAATATATAAGGGCTCCTGAACAAATCCCAAAGGCCCTCTTCCAGAATGACTTTTTTTAAAGTTACTCCCCCAATATGGACATTATCTGCTTTCTCTCTTTCTCCACAATTTAAATTTCTGCTCTTCTGCTGAAAGCCCACCTCCTGCAGGCAGCCTTCTCTGACTAAATGTGCCAGCTCTGCTCACTCCACTGCCCATCTGCCAGCAATCAGTTTGACATTGGCTCTTGGTAATGTATGCCTTTGCAAAGCACGCTTTGACTTTTGCGTTCTTCTCTCTGTGTGTCCTATTCTCACTAGTGTTCACCTACAATGTCTAGGAACTGGTGGGGACAGGCTGACAATCCAACTGATCACCTCCACCCTCGTGCTCTTGGGAGAACGGACAGGAGAGAGTGGCCTTGCCCCTCTGGGCCCCCAGAGGACATACCTGAAAGCAGCCAGGTACTCAGGATCCCCCATGGGGGGATCCAGACCTCCAGTCCAGGCCACATTGACATTGAAGCCCTCACCGCTGCCAGCCCCTACCTGGAAAGCAGGAGGCAAGAGAGACATGAGGACAGCAGAGTCCCAGAAGGGGACCACCAGCTTGTTAGAGCTGCCACCCCAGCTCATCCAGCCTCCTCATTTCCAGATAGGGAAGTTGAGGCTCAGAGAGGCTCAGCAGTCTACCCAGGATCACACAGCTCATCACGACAGAGGCAGAGTAAGTGCCAGGAGGAGAGTCAGTGAGGCTGGAGGATGTGGCCCTGACATGCGGTTACCTCATCCACAGCCCCACTCCCCGGAAAGAAGTTGCCATCGTCATGGCGATGCAGGGAGATGTAGAGCACACTGGGGTCTTGGTAGAAGGTTTGCTGGGTGCCGTTGCCATGGTGCACGTCCTGTGTAGGGAGATGGGCAGTGATTAGGGAAGGCAGAGAGACAGAGACCAGGACAGGTTAGAAGGGTTTCAAGGTCAGTGGCCATTCTGAGGTCAGGACCCCCAGACTGGGGATCAGGAACCTGGGGTTCCTAGAGCCACATGGTTGAGTGGCCCCACGTAATCCACTGCCCAGCTCTGAACCTCGGCCTCTCTGTGCTGGACAGGGCTGGCTGTAATATAAGATCCTGAAGGAGAGGAGGTGTCCCAATCTCAGGCCAGCCCACCTGAGAGAGTAACTGTGTGGACATGGGGTTAGTGGCAAGGAGAGGGAAAGGTTCAGGGTTACACACATCAGGAACCACTCTGTCTTGCATAAAGTCATGAATTTATGAGGCGATCAGAAACCAAGCTCAGTTACAGAGTGGCAGGTACACGAGGCCCAGCCCCATCCCTCTTAGGGAAAGCTGGGCCCTACACTTGACTCACAGGACCATGCGGGGACTCAACTGTGCAAAGGTCCTCCACCGTTCTCAACATCTGCTTAGAAATGTCTCTTTCACAGCTGTCAGTGCAGAAGGGACATAGCTTAGCAGTTAAATGCAAGCACTCTAGAGCTAACCGGGCTGGGTTCAAATCCATCTCACAACTTACGAATGACTGTGTGTGTTACTTAATCTCTCTGTGCTCACTTTCATCTCTAAAGTGGGTTATAGTCAGGATTAAATCTATCATGTGTAAAACCATCAGTGTCTGGATGTGATTAGTGGTGTACTGATGTTATCTGCTATTATTCTTATCATCACTACCTGTACAGGAAATGCAGAAGTTACTAGATCTGCCAAAAGAAGCCAATAGAGGTCAAAAGACAACACTCAAATGACAGCTCCTACCCATTGCGGGGGTTTGCGATGGCTGAATGCGTTCCCACACACCATCCCCTCTAGGCCTCCCAACTGTGATGTGGGTGTTATCTTCACTCAAGTTTTACACAAGGGGAAACTGAGGCTCAGAGAGGCTACTGCAGAACGAAGACATGAAGCCACATCTCTTAACTTCAGGCTCAGGGCCTTTCCCCCAGGGCTCTCGAATCAGAGGGTGCTACGAACAGGCACCTACCCAGTCTACAATGAGGATCTTGCTAGCCTTGCTCTGCTGTTGCAGCTGCCGGCAGGCGATGGCCACTGAGTTGAAGAAGCAGAAGCCCCTGGAAGGAGAGACAGTTCCTGCCAGCCCATTCTCCCCCCATGCCCTCACCTCCCCAGGCCCCTGGGTTGGCCCAGCCTGAGCAAGCTCAGGGAATAAGAAAGAATGTCCCTAAAGGAAGTTCCTGGGGGCTTGCCCCCCAACCTCATCCCACCCAGGTCTTCCCCTAGCCTTACATGGCTGTTGCATGATCTGCATGGTGTCCTGGGGGCCGCACCACAGCGAAACCATTCTGGAAAAAGGAAGAATGCTTGTCAATCAACAGACAGCTCTCTCCCACAGCTGCATGAACGTACCCCAACAGTTTAAATCTGAACCTGGTCCCCAGAGCCCTCAATTTCCCCTCGAAAACCCTGTGGCAATTTCTAAGATGAACGCAATGCCTGGGGTTCTGGGCCTAGATTCCGCACTACCCCACTCTGCTGCCTCCTTTGTGGTGTGTCCACCTTCAACCCAAACCTCCTACCTTCAGCTCACGAGAAGCCACTTTGAAGGCGAGGTCAGTGACACTGCCAGCGGCCCAGCGGGCTGCATTGGAGGAATGCAGCTCATTCCAGATGGTGTCAGTGTCCACCTGCGGGAGCCAGAGTCAGGGCCCGCATCATCCAAGGCTTCACACAGGAGCCAGGGCCCAAGGGGGCGGTCCCCACCCCACGGCCAGGACCCCAGGGGCAGGGAGCTGGGCAGACAGCGCTGCCTCCCCAGTGCCCCACCGCCCAAAGGCAAGGCCTCCTGTGTCCCCCAATCCCAGCATGACTTTTTCCCAGCTTAAGTCCCAGCACCAGCCCATTATCTGGCCAGCACTCTGCTGGCAGCATCACGCCTGCCTCCCCGGTCAGGGGAGGGGGCATGGCGTTACCTGGGCGGGACTTGGGGTTTGGGCCGGGAGGGGGTTTTAAGCCCCAGCTGACTCTGCTCAGGCCCTGCGGGACGGTCGGAGCTGGAGGGGCCGTCTGCACCACTGTCTTCCACTCAGGGCCCCTAGCCCAGGCTGGGAGGCCCCCCAAACCCAGTCCCTGGGCCTCAAGGCTAGGGAGGGGCCGGGGGGCATGATGGGGAGATGGGAAGGGCGAGGCAGACCAAGAGAGGCGAGGAAGGCAGAGAGAGTCGCAAGAGGCTGGAGAAAGAGAGAGAGAGGGAAAGACAGAGAGGGAGAGGAGGGAGGAGAAAACAGAAGCAACAACAGTTGGAAAAACCAGAAAGTGGCAAGAAATGGGAAGTTGTGAATAGGGCACTGACTGCCTCCCAAAGTCCCCCACCAGCTACAGCTCCCACTTTCCCTCCAGAATGAGGCCTCCGTCCCCTGCCTCTACACACCTTGCTTGAGAAACTACTGCAGAGATAGTGTTAGGCGAGGAGAGCTGAGCCAGAGGGGGCGGGAAGCTCCCTTCACAAAGGGGTGAGGACTGAGGAAGCAAAGCTCGTGAGTTTGGGGCTGTGTCCCGGAGTAGGGAAGTGCTGGGATCGCCAAGGACACTGGAGGCACCACCATGACGTCACGCCAGGCAGCCCAAGGTCTGGGGACCAGGCTGAGGTACCCCACTTCAGAGCAGACAGAGCAGCCTGGCGGCCAGTGCCCAATCATGGGGGTCTCTGAAGGGAGAGATGATCCTAAGCCCCAGCCTTGGCCCTGCTCCTGAAACCTCACTCAACCTCTACCAGACACCTTCTAGGGGCGAGGCTTAGGCTGGGCTCCGCATTCGGGGGACACTGTGGGTCCGAGACACGCCTGTCCAAAAGGAGCTTCCTGCTGCAGAGGGCACCTCAGGAAGTCCCTGGCCCACCCTGTCTGGCAGAACCATAACAAGCAGAGGTTCTGCAGGGGCTGGGCCTGGGAGAACCACAGGGAGGAGAGCTGAGAGCCCTGGCAATGCCCCCTCAGACCCTTGGGCACACTTACCCCAACCCCACCACAGGGCAGCATCACAAACATCCGCTGTGCCAGGAGCCCTGCGAGGAGAGGCCCAGCCCACGTCAGCGTGAATACTCTCAGCCTTTGGCCCAATAGGGAGCAGGGAACCCAGATAGCAGGGCTGGGTGAGTATTGGGGGAGAGAAATATGGAAGGGAGAGGTGGAGGTGGGTGGCGGAGGGGCTCGGCAGCAAGCTGGAGTAGGGACGTCCAGGGCGTGGGAGGAGGCCGGCCGGGCGGGCAGAGCCAAGACAGGAGTGCATGGGAGCTGGGTGAGGTGAGTGGGCACGGGGAGACAGGGCCACTAGGCCCTTACCTGCCAGCTTCCCGTTGTCCAGTTTGAGGCGGCTGAGCGGGTTGGTGCCGTAGAGGAGCACGTGCCGCTCAGAGTGGACCGACTGCAGCTCCTCCAGGGAGGCCTTCCGGCCTCGGAGACACTGAACAGGGGACCACAGAGCTCTGAGCCCATGCTCGCCCCTTCCCTCCCATCACCACCAGCCCATGTGCCCCTCATCTCTCACGGGCCCCAGGGCCCCCCACCCCTCCCCTCCCATGACTCCTCCCTCCACCCATTCCTCGGGCCCCACCGGCACCTCCTCACCTCACACTGGCTCCGGAGACCCCGCTCCTGCAGCCGGGACCAGATGCTCTGGATGCGGCCGGCGTGCTCCGGGTGCCTGCTGTTGTCACCGCAGGAGCACTGGTGCTTCAGCATGACCGAGTCATAGATCAGCCCTGCGGGAGCAAGGGTCAGAGCGGGGACCCAGGGAGTCCTCACGCCCCATGGCCTTGGCTGCAGAGAAAATGCCAGCACCGCCACAGCAGGCACCCACACGGAGCCGGGCAGGCACACACCCCTCACACCCACACAGGCCTGCATTTCATCCTGCCCCCTGCCCCAGCCCCAGCCCCTCACACCTGTCCACACACGCCCAGACACTTGCCCAGGTGGCGGCAGCCAACACACCAACACAGCTCCAGCCAACACGGCTGCCACAGAGCCATGGCCTTCCCACATGCGGACACGACTGCTGGGTGGCCCAGCACTCGAGGGCCCAGCATCAGGCACTCAAGTGCTCAGAGCAAAGCATGAAGTCGAGGTCTAACGTACAGCGTCTCACATGGGTGTCATGAACCCAGAGAGGTTACCAAGGGGTGTTGGGAGGGGAAAGAATTCCTAGGAAACCCCAAAACCGGGAGCTAAGAAGCCCACAATGACACTGGACCGTGTGATAAGACAAATCCAGCTTCGGAGAAGTGACTATTTCAGTCTGACCCGTGGGAGGTCTTCAGAGGAGGGTCCTGTGCATTGCGGGTGGGAGGGTCAATTTCTGTGCGTCTAGGACACCAACGACTCTCATAATGCTCACACCATGTGACCCAGGAATGCTACTCCTTTACAGTGAACCTCGGGAAATAATCCCAAGCATGAGGAAAGATTTATGCATAAGGAAATTCAAATAAACTGTAATCTAAATGTCTAACTGATAAGGAATCCCTCAGTAAAAATGAAATACAATGATAAAATACTATGAGACTCTCGGTTTTAAAGACTAATTATGCCAAGAAGCATTCATAATATGTTAACTAAGTAGGATACAAAACATAGTTCATGTGTTCATGGCATCTGTACATGTACATATGGCCAGAACAAAGCCTGGACTGAAATACAGCAGAATTTCAGAGGCGTTACTTCTGGGTGGTGGGATACTGGTTGATGATTTTTCTTTTCTTCTTAGGTTTTTCTGTACTCTTCAAAATGTCTAAAATACTTCTGAGCTCTTTTTACAAGCAGAGCAAACAGTCATAAATATCATTTTCAAAAGGTCTGAGAGCATTGGCGGGAGACTGGAATTCTTATCCTGGCTTGACTACTACTTGCTATTTGACCATAGGCTTTGTCACCTTAGATTTCCTGAGCCTTGGTCCTCAAAGGCCAAATGCAATAACCAGCTGTTCCATGTGCTCCATGGGTACTGCGTGGGCCTAACAAGGCTAAGCGCTCTGTGGCCTCTAAAAACGTCCCAAGTGACACCACGACACCCACATGGACTCATGCAGCCGAGCCCCTCCCTCCACCTGCCACCCTCCTCCTGGGCTCACCTGTGGTGAAGGGCAGGGTCCTGGCAGGGGTCTCTGAGCTGGAGAGGACTCGGGCCTGGCTGGCAGGTTCTGGGGCTGACAGTGAGGCAGGTGCGGCTGGGGAAGACTGAGCCCGGGACAGAGGCCGGTGCCCACCCTGAGCCAGAGGAAGCAGCACAGTGTCCCCGGTGCTGCCCCGGGGGAGCCGCCCAGCCAGTCGCTGCTGTTCCCAGAGCAACACCTAGGGGAAAGATGAGGCCTTGGTCTCCAGTGCCTCAGGGTCCTGCTCCCTCTACTTCTGCCTGAGGTCTCGGGAACTGCCAAGCAGGCCCCTTTCCTAGAGAGATTCCACGATAAACCTAGACCTGCTGTCCAGTGGGGCTCTGGCCTTTGACTCTCTAAGCCCCCTGACCCCTGCAGCCCCCTGAAAGGCTTGCACCCCAGACTGACCACTCATTCCATCAGAGCTCCCCGGGCCCTTGGGACTCCAAAGCCAGGAACCAGGGGAGGGGCGCTGGATCTTGCGCTGACCAGGATGTCCTCGTCTCCTGGACTGTGTAACTGCTCAAGAACATGTATGTGGCCTGTCATCATGTGTTATGGATTGAATTATGTTCCCCACCCTCAAATTTATATGCTGAAGTCCCAACCCCCAGTACCTCTAAACATGACCTTATTCAGAGATAGGGTCTTTACAAACAGAAGTAATCAAATTCAAACGAGGTCGTTAGGGTGGGCCTTAACCCAGTATGACTGTCGTCCTTATAGGAAGAGGAAATCTGGACACACACACACAGAGGGAAACCACGTGAAGCCACAGGAAGAAGATGACCATCCACGAGCCAAGGAGAGAGACCTGGAACAGCCCCTGCGCTCACACTCACAGCCACCAGAAGGAACCAACTCTACCAACACCTCGATTTCGACTTCCAGCCTCCAGAACTGTGAGAAGGTAAATGCCTGCTGTTTAAGGCACCCAGCCTATAGCACATATCCCAACAGCTCTGGCAAGCTAATGCACTGGGTCTTGATTCCCACAGTGAGAGCATTCTGCTGGACATGCTGGAGCCTGGCTCCATTCCACCTCTGGCCCTAGCCACCTTTCTGGAAAGAGGGAGACACGCCAGGGCAGGAGTGTGTGTGGCTCCAGGAAAGGCCAGACTCCCTGCTGGAAAAGGGACCTGCTTCACCTGGGACTGGCAAGCTGTTGTGTGTATGTGTGTATATGGGTGTGTGAGTGTGCATGTGTGTGTGTGTGCGCCTACACCTTGGTGTGGATCCAGCACCCAGGATCTTATAGGGCAACCATGGGTCCTAGAGCTGCCTCTTGCACTAATGTCGTATCTCTCTCCCTTCCCCATCTTATGCCAGGCGCCAGAGTCTTCTGAGGACACTTTCTGAGGGGCAGGTGGGGACTGCCATACCTGGGGGTGCTGCTGGAGAGGAGCAGGGCCTCTGGCCTCAGGCTGCCCATGGCTCAGCTCCCTGTGCTCCAGGCCATCGTCTACCACTTGGCCCGGTCCCCCACCATCTGTCTCCAGGTCTTCAGCCGAAGGTATCTGCCGCAGCCGGGGCTTCTCACTCGGTTTGGCTGACCTCTGGGGAGGGGAGACCCCTGGCTGAGAAGCCATGGTGGAGCGAGGGGCATGGGGTGGGAGGTAGTGCGCTGGGCCAGGCAGCAATCATCTTGCTAGGACTCCAGCTGCCACACAGCTCTGGGCTCCCAGAAGTCACATCCCCTTCTTTTGTCCTCCAGGTCCCTGCCCTTTCTAAGCACCCCTCTTCTTTCAGCCCCTAAGGTCCCAGTTAAGCACCCCCTCAACACCTCCACTACCCAATTCCTCTCACCTTGATCACCTGGACGTGAGTTTTGAGTTGCTCCAGGCGGGGCTGCATGGGGCCCGGCGGTGGGGGAGCGGTGGCACTGGGGGGCAGGGGCTCTGAGCGAGTCCGGCTCAGTGGCCAGTGGAGACCTGACCCGGAGAGCCGCTCGGTGGTCATTAAGGACTGGGCAAAGTGGAAGGGCAAGGGCCCAAGCCCGGGCACTGGAAAGAATCGGGGGGTGGAATAAGGAGGGAACCACAGGGAGCAATGGAAGGAAGTGAGGGTATAGGGTGGGGAGTCAGGGTGCAGCAGGGTGATGCGCAGAACAGGGGGACAGAGATGGGGAGGAAGGATGGGCCCATCCTAAGCTTGGCCCTTAGCAGGATGCAGGGACCCAGCCCCTTCCCTAGAGAAGCAGCAGACTCACCAGTCAGCAGCGGGGCATGAGAGCCTGAGGGGTCCAAGAGGAGAATGGGCTGCAGGCGAGAGGGCAAAGTGCCCCCAGCCTCGGGCTCCAGGCCATGGGGCAGGAAGAGGGGAGTGTGGGGGCTCCCCAGGATCGGCCCCCGAGGGCCCAGAGTCGGATGGGTCCTGCGGTCACTGTCAGCCTGGGGGAGAGGCGGGAGAAGTCATGGGGGAGAAGATTCCAGCAGAGAACAATGAAGGTGTTAGGGTGAGGCAGCAGGAAAAGGGAGTGAAAGAAGCTGGGGGGGCTTGGAGTGGGGGTGGGCACCCCAGCCACTCACCCTGGCAGGGGCGGGCAGCCCCAGCGTGATTGCGGGCAGCAAGGACACTGTCGGCAAGGCGAACGGGGCCAGAGAAGTCTCCTGCAGCCGCAGCCGCTGGCCCAAGAGCGCCTGCCATAGGGAGCAGGGCGAGGGTCACCGGTCCCAGACCTCTACCCCAGCGCACCTTCCCCAGAACACCCAGGAGGCTCTGGCAGGGGCTGCCCAGACCCTGCAGCCCCAGCCCGGGTAGGGCCGCTTGCTGGAAGAAGACTGAGCCTCAGAACTGCCCCAGGAAAGCCCAGTCTCGGCAAGGCCTTACCTCCGAGCCCAGGATGGGATTGGGGCCGTGCTCGCTGTCATTGGGGGAGCTGCACCCTGACGCAGGCGTGCTGCTACTACTTGGGGAGGAGTCTGAGGGTTGGGGAGAGAGGGAAGTGCAGTCAGAGGCCAGGGTGGGCAGGAGGGCACAGCCAGGCCACCTGGTGCAGGAGACCCAGGAGCAGCCCCTTCCTTAACGGGCACCTTTGCTTCCTGCTTTCCCTTTTTTTCTTTTTTCTTTTTGAGACGGAGTCTTGCTCTGTTTCCCAGGCTGGAGTGCAATGGCACAATCTCAGCTCACTGCAACCTCCACCTCTTGGGTTCAAGCGATTCTCCTGGCTCAGCCTCCCAAGTAGCTGAGACTACAGGCATGCACCACCATGCCCGGCTAATTTTTGTATTGTTAGTAGAGACACGGTTTCACCATGTTAGCCAGGTTGGTCTCAAACTCCTAACCTCAGGTAATCAACCTGCCTCGGCCTCCCAAAGTGCTGGGATTATAGGCGTGAGCCACCGCGCCTCGCCTCCTGCTTTCTTCCCATAAGAGCAGGAAGAAGGCAGGCCACCTTTGGCCTACAGAACCTCTGCACAATTTTTTGAAGGGTGTCCCCTTTTCTGGGAGATGTCACCTTAGCTAATAGAGCAGGGACTGGGTTTCAGCCCCAACTCCCGTGCTTCGGCAAGTATGTGGGACACCCCCCATACAACCAGGCATGGCAGTCCTAAGGAGGGGACCCCTGTCTAGGTGGGGCCTGACCCAAAGAGACAAGACCAGCCAGGTTTGAGGATGGCAACTGCACCCGCTCAGCCGGCCCTCACCTCCGAGGGTCTCTGCAGGCCGCCGCCGGAGGCTGGGGGGCGCACTTTCCTTTCGGAGCAGTGGATTCTTCCTCCGCTCCAGGGACTTCTTGGGCTTATAGCGCAGCTTCAGGTTGGGCTCAGAGACTGCAGGGAGCACCAGCGTCACTCAGGCCCCCCCAACCCTTCTTTTTTCCACCCTTTAGTCCCTCAGTCCCAGTCATCTCTATCAGTCAAGGAAAGAGAAGGCAGAACCAGACGAAGATCTTAGCCTACCGACGATCCCCTGGCCTGACCCAGTCCAGCCCGCCCACCCCTGCACACTCCTCCCCTACGTCCAAGGCCCTTCCCCCTTCCTTTGCCTGGAAGGTCCCACCTGTTTGTCCAGCTCACCTGTCTTGCGCAAAGGGAAGTGCTCTGGGGGGTCACTGGGCAGGCTGGGAACAGGAGGCAAAAAGCTGCTGAGCATGGAGCGGGCGGCTCCTTCCGTCTCCAGGGGCTCCAGGGTTCTACAGAATGAGTGCCAAGGCTGCTTCAGAGGGGTGGGGACACTGCACGGGCACCGCCCTGAGCACCAGCCCTGGGACCTGTGGGGCTGGGCAAGGTGGGGCTGGTAGGAATGGAGACCATCTCCAGGTGGCAGCAGTGGGCCACCTGTCCTCTCCAGCAGCTACAGTGCAGAGCTCTGACCTAGGCATAGAAGCCAGGTGCTTGGTGCGTAGGTGAAGAGCCCACTGGGGGCTCTGTCACCTGCACTAGGAACCTGCTCTGGGAACCAGGACATTTTTGTGCTCAGGGAAAATATAAAGAGAGAAGGGGCTCATGTGCAAGAAAAAAGCCAGTAGGGTGTGTGTATGTGTGTGTGAAGGGCCTCGGGTGGGGTGGGGGTGGGGAGAGAATTTAAAGAGAGAAGAGGGCACGTATCAGTTGAGAGAGGGGCTTGGGGGCATTATGTTTAGAGGAAGGTTAAGGACTGGTTGTGGCAGCTGGGGAGGAAGGAGGCGTGTGTGTGTGCTCATGGCTAACACGGGGGTGGGGGTGGAGGCTGCATGTGGGGACAGGAGGGCAGGTGAGGAGGGTGTTACCTGTAGGGAATGCCAGGGCTGTTGGAATGGACTGTTCTCTCTAGGGCTGCCTGCTGTTTTTTCAGAATCACCTCTGCCAGCTTCTGCTTGACCACACTGCTGGCTACAGCACCTGTAGGGGCAGAGTCACGAAGGGGCTGGAGGTGGGTGGACAGGCAGCCTCATGGCACTCCCTGGCCACTGCCCTGTCCCCATCCTCAGTAGGAGGCGTCCCAGGGACTCCCCGCGCAAGAGCCAAGACCGAGGCCCTACCCCTCCCTGAAGCCTCCAGACACTCCCCACCTGACCCCACATCCCACACACATTCACAGGCGGAGCCCAGGCAAGCAGGGGGAAAGCCTCGGCTCAGCTGGCTGCGCCCCTCCCACCTCACCCCTCACAAGCTACACAGGCAGCCACAGGCACCCGGCTGGTGGGGCTGGGCTGGGCTGGGGCGGTGTCCTCCTTACTTCGCTTGCTCTTGTCCTTGTGGAGAAGCTGCCGCAACTCTTGTTCCTGGGGTCCCACCTGCAACTCGGGCATCGGTGTGTCCATGGAGAGCTGTGGGCAGGGCCGGCAGCCCAGAAAGGAACAAGAAGTTGAGGACTGAGACTGGGGTCTAGGGAGGCTGAAGGCGGGGAGGCTGGGGACCAAGCTCAAGGTGGCCCCACGTGCAGGGAGCTCCATCTTTACCCTCATGGGCTCCACCGAGCGCTGCTGCTGCAGGCCTGCTAGGAAGAGGTGGTGGTGCAGGCGCTGGGGACGCTGCAGGGCCAGCAATGTGGGCTCTGGTGGGGGCTCCACTGGGGGCCGCTGGCCCACCCGCAGGTCCATGGGCTGGGGCTGAGGGCCTGGTGTGTCTGCACAGGGCCTGGGGCAGCCTGGGGACAGAGAGAGGGAGCAGGGTAAGCTGGAAAGTTTGTCCTCGGGGGCATGACTACAGCCTGGTCCTCCATCAGCCTCCCTCAGGCTCTCTTGACAATGGCAAAACACTCTCATGGGGTTTTCCTCACTTAATCCTGTCACGGTCCTGCAAGGTAGGTGTTATCAATTCCATTTTACTCGTGAGAAAAAGTCACAGAACTGAACGCAGTTACACTGTATCGCTGGTGGTGCTGGAATGGAGCCTTCCGACTTCACCACCGTGCTCTTCCACTAAACATGCTCCTCCCTGGGCCTGGAGCTGAGGGCTACGGTGATCTATGATGGGACATCGTCCTATGGTGGGACATTCTTGGCCCTGCCTTCTCCCTCCCTTCATCCCTCCCTGGAATCAGAGGATTTGCCCAGCTGCCCTTTAATGAGTTGGGCTCAAAGGAAGCAATCAGGCAGGCAAACAGGCCCACTTTGTTCCGCCTCCAGTCCCAAGCCTCACAGGCCCTCTGGGTCGCCACCCTCCCATGCTCTATCCCCAGTCATGAGATAAAAGTGATGCCTCAAGCCTACAGCCAGCCCTGACCAGCCACGTTGGGCCTGCAAAACCCTGTGCCCAGGGCAGCTTCCTCAGCTCACAGGGCCCATGTGCCCTTGGGCCTGCTCCTGGGTGCCTCCACGGCAGCTCTGGGCCTGGCATGGTCAGGATGGCAGGCACGGCTGCCTCTTCTCAAGAATCCTCTGCACCCATGCTAGGAGCACCCTGCCAAGGCTGTGGGTGCAGGGGCTATTTATAACTAGCCACCAGACTAGGGTCCATGCCAGCATAGCCAGCTGGACCAGGCTGGGCTGAGCAGCCAGAGAGGCTGAGACACTGGGAGATGGAGCTGTTGCATCGGGCTTATCCTGGAGAAGGGGAAGTGGGTGGGGTAGGAGCAGGCCGGCCCCATGGTGGGGCACACAAGTGGAGAAGCCTTCCTGGAGAGGTCTCCTTCAGCAATTCCAAAGCTGGGTATCTCCCAGTGGGGCAGCCACAGACTGTCCTCAGGGATTGGGGCTGAGGAGGGCTGGAAAGGCCTGTGGCAAAGTACCAGTCCAGGAGTCAGAAATCATAGCCTCCAGGCCCAAGCCGGCCACTCCTAACCACAATCTTTACATCTACAGCACTTGCGAGTGAACATCTACAAAACCCTCTCACCTCATCAACCCACTGGCCCTGGGGGGTAGTCATTACTATCTCGTTATTCTAAAAAGGAAACTGAGTCTCGGAGGTGAAGGGCCCTATCCAAAGTCACCCAGCTAGGGGCAGAGCTAGCATGGGTTCTGGTCCTACCAAGGCAGGTACTCCAGTTTTCCACCAACTTTCAGTAATTCACCTCCCCTCAAGGGGCTGTCTCACTAAGCAAAGAAGAGGGGTTTGCAGTAGGCTGTCATTAAAGGGCAGTCACTCTAACATTCCCTGACTGTGACATGAACACAAGACAGGACCCCAGCAAGGAGGTGCCCGCCATGCCCCCAAATATCAAGAGGCCCAGAGGGACGGTGATGGCTATGCACCCAGACGCCGCCCGCAGTAGAAAATGCACAGCTTTGATGCCCCACCCCTTGTTCACGGTGCCTCTCAAGAAATCCAGATTCTCATTTGGGTTGAGTCTGGGTTTTGAATACGAAAACACTCCTGCCCCAGGAAGGGTTTCAGTTCTTCCATGTTCTGTGTCCTGGTTTCCTGGGGTGACTCCCCTGATTATGCAAGAGGGGCCTGGGGGAACCAAGGCCAGCCACCTGGACCGAAGACCAGTGGCTTCAGCCACACACGGATTGTGAGCAGCCCCCAGCAGCGGCCCTTCCCCCACACTCTGCATGGCCATTGCCTCCACGGCAGAAGGGAATACAGGATGGGCTCTGCCTGGAGCCCTGGAAATACTTTTTGGGGTGCTGTAGCATTCCTGAGGCTCCACAGTCTGGTCCTAACTTGGCTTCTCTCAACTTGGTCTGCATCTGAACATGAACCTTCCACCTTGGCCATCAGCTTCCACCTGTCACAAATCCACGTCTCTTCTGTTCTCTGACCTTTTGTTCACAATGTCCCCCTGCCTGTGCTGTCCTCATCCCAACATTCTACTTTTCCAAATCCTACTCTCTGCTCAAAGCTCAGCTGGAGTCCTCCCTCATCCCTGGACCTAGCCAGCGTCTAGCATCCGTCCCTCTTCTGGACTCCAATCATGTGGCCGTTCCATACCAGGATCAGTGATCTGTGGGCAGGCACCATGTCTGAGTTAAGCTCCATAGGGCGGGGACTTGGTTTCATGCATTGCTTATTATTCCCAGCACCTAGAATAGTACCTACCACATGACAGGCACTCCACAAACATAGAATCAATGAATAAATCGGTGTCTCTCCTAAAATGTCGAGGAAAGTACCCTGGCACAGAGACAGAGCTCATTAATGATTCTTGAACAAATGGATAAACTCATGAATCAGTGTCCTCTCATTATTACTGCATTCTACTATTTTTTTTTCTCTTTGTATTTGTGTTTGCTTCCTCCCTAACCTGCCTGTTAGCTTTTCAACAGCCAGGACTAAAGCAAGGAGGATACCTGGACTCCATTTCTCCCTGTTACATGGAATTATTAGGCATCAGGCTGTGTATCTTGCACTCAGTACGCCCTCAGTTGCTATTGGCTGCGCTGAAGGAAGGGCAGACCGCGTCTAGTCCAGACCTGGCCCCATGGGCATGTCCTAAACCAAAGCAGCAGCAGGAAGTCCAGTCCTTCCCCAGGGCAGACTAGCAGCAGAGGAGGCTCGGGCCAGCAGAGGGAGGAGGCGCAGACGGTGAGAGAACACTTCCCCTCCAGCAGAGCAAGGGCTCTGCAAGGGCTGCCATGCCCACCTTGCAGAGCCGGCGTGAGAACTGAATGAGTCCACACACAAGAACACACCTTGCCTGGTGCCTGACATGGGGCAGGGATCTCAGTATAAATATTAGCTTCTTACTTTCCTTCCTGTTTCACTGCTCCCAGCAAGAACAAGAAGGGCATCCTGTGTTTCCTTTTCCTGTTGTGTTTCCTAGCACTGCGCCCAGCCAGCATCCAGAGCTGCCTCTCTTACCCCAGCTCCTCGCCCCTCCCTGGAGTCCCCCCTCCTGGCTCTCTGGCAGATCAGGCAGCGATCCTGCTTCTCTAACCCCTCAGCTTCTCGCCTTCTTACAGCCTTTCCACCCCTCATCTTCCACTCCCTACCATGGGCTCCCCCGGGCTTGACTCTTACCTGTGCCAGTGGGGCTGCGATAGTGGGCACCCGGGCTCACCTGGGTCCCATCTGTAGAGAGAAGAGAGACGGAGTGAAAGAGCTGCAGGGAGGGGTGAGGAGAGGGAGCAGGAAGGAAAGAGAGTCAAGCCAGGCCTGCTCCCTGCCACTCCAAGCTTGAGCACGCCAAAGCCTGGGACCTCCACCAGAAGTTAATCAAAATGAGAAGACCCCACCCCGTTCGACTTCTCCAATACCCCTGCTGGTGAAAAGGGCTCCCAGCTCCCTCTTCCTCAAGTCACTCACTCTAAATGACTTGAGCTCAGACAGAACAAGAACCTAAGGAGGCCTCAGGTCACCCAGCAATACCCTTAGCCCTCCCTCCTGTGCTCAGATACGATCTTCCCTGGGCAGCCAAACCAGGTTCCCATCGCCCGCCCGAGGGAAAGAAGAGGGCCGAGAGGTGAGGTGGGGCCAGAGGTGGGAGAGCCCGGCTGGGGGGACGGCTGTGGGGACAGGAGGAGATGGGGAGGAACAGGCCTGGAGAGAGGGAACCTGGCCTGCTCACAGCCTCCCAAGTGGGAGTGAATGGAGCAAGAGGGGACACAGAGGTTTCCAGAGTGGGGGAGGGACTGGGTCATGGCCCGGAGGTCAAGTCAGATCTGGTGGCAACTGTGAAGTGGTAAGGGCAGGAGTGCACAGCCTAAGGACCCCATCGTGCAGACCCTTTTCCTCACACTGCCCCATCCTATGTCCTGCTGCCTCTGTTTCCTCAGAGGAGGGACCTACTCAGCCTCTTTCCCAGATTATCTGAGACAGAAATATTTTCTTTTGGAAATGGCTGCCTCTCTCAGGCTCCTAAGCCCAGCAAGAAAACCTATAGCTGGTCAGATTTTCTGGTCAGCAGCAGAAGGCCCCCAGGGGACGTGGAGGCCAGCTGGGGTTGGAGAAGACAGAGATGAGTCCTGAGGCCACCTGTCCAAGACAGACACCTTTCCCTCTTGCTGTCCAGTTCAGGGTCAAGGGGACAGGAGGCCAGGAGACCCAGAGGCTGCCTGGAGAGGGTATGGGTGGACACAGAAGCCCTCTGCTGGCCAGACTTGGGGCAAAAGGGGTATTTTTTGAGAAACTGCCAGGGTGCTCCTTTGGTTCTGTGTCACAGAGGCAGCCACAGTTCCTCTTCAGAGCTGAGAAATGAGAACTTCCTGCAGGCAGGCGCTGCTGGGGGAGGGGCAGCCTGGGCACAGGGAGACTCCCACCGACTGCCCTCAAAACATCCCACGCTTTGGGTGACAAAGTTCGGTCAGAAAATGCTGCTCTACCTATTTAAATTCTGCCCATCCTCTGAGGTCCAGCCCAAGTCCATCTCCTTGGGAAGCTCCCCGTGACCTCTCCCCTCCTCCTTTTCCACAGCACTCGCTCTGTGTCTACTACCTTGACACTTCATTTATCATGATCTCTGTGGTGCCCTGTGGAAGCCATGGCCATCTGCACCAAACACCTCACTCGGCACATGGCAGGATCTGTTAGTAACTGGCAAATCAAACACAATGATTCTCTCCTGACAACCTGCCTGAGACACAGCATGCATAGTTCTCAAGGTGGTGGGCCTCAGAGGCAAACTCCCCTCCCCACGACATGGTGACCCCCAATCCCAGGCTTTCTTAGTACCTCTTCTTTCTTCCGCAGGACCTAGTCCTCCCAGAGGTTTCTGGACTGGGCTCCAGGGTGCACTCCCAGAGACTGTGTCAGGCTGAGTCCCCTGCCTCCTGGGAATTCTGTCCCACCTCCCCAGTCCCTGCCCAGGGGCTGGTCAGAAGCATTCATGCTTGGGAGCAGAGCCAGGTTCTCTGCGCCTTGCTCCCCTGGTAACCACAGATTCTGGACACCATGCACTCTCTGGATAGGAGAAAAATTAATGACCCTGAACTCTGTGGTGTTGGCTACCAGGACCCAAAGGGATGTTTTGTGGTGATAATCCATAGTATAAAGTCTGTCCAGAAAAGCTGTGTGCATGTGTGCATGTGTGCGTGTGTGTTGGCAATGGGGGCTGCTTCCAATAGCAACTCCTGGAAAAAGTTCTGCTTTTCCCCCACTCCCTGGCCCCGTGCTGAGGGCCATCAAGTTCAGAAGAGCCCAGAGCAACAGAGATAAGACCTGGGAACAGCTCTCTTTGTGTCCTAGAGAGAGGAAAGGTATCTAATGGCACCCCGTTAGTAGCTGAACTGAAGCCAGAACATGAACATGCTGCATCCCAGTCCTGGCTTGAGTGTGGGGACCTCTTTTCCCATCACTGCCTCTCTCCAAGGGCTGTTACTACTAATTTGGGGTCAGCCTGAAAAAAAAAAGAGAGAAGTAAATGGACCCAAGGTACCAGGAATACTGTCTCGCACTGGAACCTTCTCCACATGGCTCTCTGCCAGGTTGGAGAGCTCTCCTTTTTGGAATCCTGGCTACTCTACCCTTTTCTATCTTCTTTGGAGGCAACTGCAGTCAGACTTAAGAAACAGTTTACTTGGCACTGGGGCACGTGGGCCAGCAAGTCACCTTCTTAAACCAGAACACCTGATTTTACCCAAAAACCTATGGAGCCCCTGTTCCAATGGGTGCACCCCAGCCCTCAGCAACCTCCAGAGTAGATACAAACACAAGTCTAAGCACCTGGAACAAACTGACCTACCTACTGCTCCTACCTTATTGCCTCAGGCTCCAAGCTTGGTCCTCCCTGCCCAGCAGGTATGACTTTGCCTCCTAGATCTGCACAAGGTGGATGAAAACCTGAGCCTTGCCGACCACCTGCTCTCCCAGGAGCTTCATGTCTTCAGTGGGACAGAAAGGAGCACTGCCACCTAGAATGCCCTCTCCCAATGCCTCCAGTGTCTTTTTTTTTTTTTTTTGAGGTACGGTCTTGTTCTGATGCCCAGGCTGGCGTGCAGTGGTATGAACAAGGCTCACTGCAGAGTTGACCTCCTGGGTTCAGGTGATTCTCCTGCCTCAGCCCCCCAAGTAGCTGGGACTACAGTATGCACCACCATGCCTGGCTAAATTTTTTTGTTTTGGTTTGTTTTTTTGTAGAGACAAAGTTTTCCCCTGTTGCCCAGGCTGGTCTATAACTCCTGGGCTCAAGCGATCCTCCTCGCTCACCTTCAATGTCTTTGTTGAGGCTGTTCCCACCTCCCTGGACTCTTGATTAGCTGAAAAGGAAGCAGCAGCAAGAAGACCTAGGCCCCAGCAGCAAGAGGAAAGCAGGCAGTGGCAGGAGGCCATAGTCCTGGGTTCAGAGCTGACTCCCTTCACACCCGAGGTTGCGGTCTCTGGTTCTCTTTCCCTGACACAGGCTGGAAAAAGCTTGAGTCTCCATGGGGCTGGCAGAGAAGATGAAGGCTGGTAGTGAAATAGCTTCAGGAAGATCCAAGAATAAATAAACAGGAGAAGGAACACTGTGGTTGCCAGGCCTCCCTGACACAGAGTCGGGGCTGAGCACAGAGGATCAGCTCCTCTTCCAGGCTTTAGAGATCATTCAGACCAACACTCTCATTTGACAGAGGAGGAAAGAGAAAGAAGGGGCGAGGTCACAGCCACCCAGCCAGCCAGTGGTCCAGCCAGGCCAGGCCAGACCAGTACAGGGGAAACCCAAAGGTCGACCCCGAATGCAGGTACTACTTCCATGGGAAGTCACTGATCTAGGGGTTGAAAAGACGGAAATATGAGTGAAACCTGGTTCTCACTTTCAAGGAGTTTAGAATACAGCCTGCAGCCTTAAACATATTTGAACAAGTACAATACTTGCAGATACTAAAAAAATTCAGAGAGCCCAAAAGTTGTTAGGATAAGTTTCTCATTCATCCCAGACTCCCTAGAACGTCCCTGGAAGCCACCCTTTCTAACAGCTTCTTGTGTCTCCCTTCCAGAAATTCTCTATACTGCTCATTGATTGGCACTGAATGCTTCTTGCTTAGATTTATCCAGAACTCAGCAGGGAGCTGAGAGTGGGCTGGAAGCCCCCGCCACATGAGGTCCGGCAGGCCACAAAATGTGAGGGAATCGAAGGTCTGAAGCACACAGGACATTTGCTTTGCGGTCAGATGGGACTGGGTTTAAGCCCCGACTCCCTCAGTGACTGGCAAGGCAAGCCAGAAACACAATTTAACCTGCTCAGGCTGCCCCATCTGTAACCAGGAGATAAGAATACCTACTTCAGGCTGGGCGTGGGGGCTCACGCCTATAATCCCAGAACTTTGGGAGGCCAAGACGGGTAGATTACTTGAGGTCAGGAGTTCGAGACCAGCTTGGCCAACATGGTGAAATCCCATCTCTAATAAAAATACAAAAATTAGGCATGGTGGCGGGAGCATGTAGTCTCCGCTACTTGGGAGGCTGAGGCACAAGAATCGCTTGAACCCAGGAGGTGGAGGCTGCAGTGAGCTGAGATTACACCACTGCACTCCAGCCTGGGCGACAGAGCAAGACTCTGTCTCAAAAACAACAACAACAACAACAAAACAAAAGAATACCTACTTCAAAGAGGTCACCTGAGATTAGCAATGCTGTCTGTGATGCACCCAACACATGCGGGCGGGTGGGGGGGGGGTGGTTTCCTTCATGGTAGTTTGCCTGCTGCACTTGTCTGCAGCCTCCTTCCTGGCATTAGCATTTCAGTGTCTGCTCCCAACTCTCCTCCCTCCTCTACCACAGACCATTTTCTCCTGGATGCATGCCCCTGCCCCATCTTGCTCACTTGCTCTTTTTTTTTTTTTTTTTTTTTGAGATGGAGTCTTGCTCTGTCACCCAGGCTGGAGTGCAGTGGCACAATCTCAGCTCACTGCAACCTCTGCCTCCTGGGTTCAAGCAATTCTCCTCCCTCAGCCTCCCAAGTAGCTTGGACTACAGGCATTAGCCACCAAGCCCAGCTAATTTTTGTATTTTTAGTAGAGACGGTGTTTTGCCATGTTAGCCAGGCTGGTCTCAAACCCCGTCCTCAGGTGATTTGCCCACCTCGGCTTCCCAAAGTGTTAGGATTACAGGTATGAGCCACCATGCCCAGCCCCCTGCCCTATCTCTTATCGCCAGCCTCTCCCAACTCTTCCCTTTCTCTTCCACCTGAACTTTTGTAAGCGAACACCTTATTATGTGCTAGGAGTTGTTCTAAGTGCCTTACATTTGCTAACTGATCTAGTCCTCATGACAAACCTATGAGGTATTTTTTGTTTTATCCCCATTAGCTAAATGAGTACACTGAGGCCCAGCAGTATTAGATAACTTGTCTGAGGCCACAGACAAGTGGTAGAGGTTCAGCTGGGACTTGAGCCCAGGAAATTGGGCTTCAGAATCCACGCTCTCAACCAATACACTCCACCCCTCCTCCCCAGCATTCCCACTCGCCACAGGCCAGCCAGCACAGGACACATGCAGGACCTAGATGGGCATGCAGAAAGATGAAAAAAATCACACAGCCCCACAGAGATCCATGCCAGCAGCAATCCCCAGCCCCGTGCGGGTGAGAGGGCAGAAGCTATGTCATCTTTGGGTGCCCATGAAGACAATCCCAAAGAATCATTTGGAGCAACTGTTGACTTTGTAGAAACCAAGCAATGATTTGGGGACTGTATGCTGGGAACAGGGGGCTGCCAATGGGTTGGGGTCTTAGAGGACCCTCAGCTCCAACTCCCTTGCTCTCAGTGCCCTGCCATATCCCTTCTCTAGAAGCTCCCAAGTCCCTCTAGGACTCTCTCATTAGCGTCCCAAAGCAAGCTCCACCATTTCTCTGTATTGGCAGAGAAGCCAGCTGCCCATCAGGGCAGAGGCTTAGCTGCCAGGTGAGCCAGCCAGGATGTCTGCCTACCCAGACGAAGGCCTCCGTCAGTCCGAGGCAAGGGGACAGAGAAGCTCCTGCACACCAAGCAGGAGGCTGGATATAAGGGTGGCGAGGCCAGCCTCCTGCCTCCACAGCGAGCATGCCTCTTTCTTGCCACCTCGGGGCAGCTGGGGCCCTGAGGCAGCTATTTTTAGCTCTTGACACCTGGGTATTTTGCAGCCGCAGGATGTCCGGTTTGGAGTCTCTTTCTGGGAATCCCACACGCGGCTGTTGTAAACAGCCCCACGCAGCGGCCGCCTGAGCAAGGAGCCAGCGTCGCCCCCCACCCCACCTCCACTTCTGCTGTTTGAGATGAATCAAACAGGAAGCAGATGTAACCATGGCAGCAGCGGCTTGAGCTCCCTGGGGGTGGGAAAGCATCCTCCCTGGTTCTTTGTCCCCCACCCCAGATCCCCAGCTCCACCCTGTGGCCTCTCAAGGATGGAGACCTGGCAGAACCTGAGGCCAGGGAGCTGGGCCATTCTGAGTTGCGTATGGCTGTCGGTTTCTGGGCCTGGCACTCTCTGGGGACCCTTACTGACCTCTGACAGAGAAAAATAGGGGTCCTCCCAGCCCTGTCCACCTCCCAGGACCTCTCGGGCCACCACTCAGCCTCCTTGCAAGTCCATAGTGAAGGGGAGGGCATAGCTACTTCCTGGGGTGGCAGGCCTGGAGGGCCTGCATCTACTTCCTATTACCCATGGCCTTCAGCTTATAGCCTGGCCTGCCCCTGCACTGCTCTGCCCACTTAGGGAATTCCTGAGCCAGTGGGCTCCCCTAGTCCACACTACCCTAGGATTTCTTAGTTCCGAAAAGCCCTCAAAGACATAAGTTCCACACTCATCCTCACTCCTCTGCTCCAGTATCTCTAGTCCCTGAGATAGGAAGTTCACCATGATGTCTAACCACAATCTGTCCTATCATAAGCAAAACATCCTGAGCAGGCAAGATTTGAGGCCCTATCTGTAACATGGGGATAAGTGGGCCAGTTTCTGCCTTCATCTCTCCCTTCTCCCCTACCCCTCTGGTGTCCCACTTAGACCAGCTGCTCCCTCTTAGCAGCCAGTGGGAGCCAGTCTTTCTCAAGGGCCAGTGTTTGCCCCAACGAAGCACAGTCACTGGCCCAGGCTGCCTCTAGGGGCGGCTCCTTCTCCCCTCTGAGATGTCACACTCATTCCCTTGCTCTCCTTGTCACCCCAGTTCCTGGGCCTTCCTCGGGCGGACCCTGCCCCTCTATGTACCCTACTCCTGCTTTGCCCACTGGTTCTGCCTCTCCCAGCTGCAGGCCGAGAGAAGAGATGTGCGTTCCTCACTCTTCTCACCTGTGCCACCCACAAGGCCACGCAGCCCATTCCCAAGACTGCCAGGGAAATGTTTAAGTTACAATATCAACAATAGTTATATTATTTTAATTAATTAATAATATTAATAATGATCAATCATGTGTTAATGCTTACTGTGTGCTGGCTATTGTCCCAGGCATTTTTGGCGGGGGGAGGGCAACCTCCTCCTATTAAGCATTATTTTTTTTTATTTTATTTTTTATTTTTTTTGAGATTGAGTCTCACTCTGTCGCCCAGGCTGGAGTACAGTGGCACAATCTCGGCTCACTTCAACCTCTGCCTCCCGGGTTCAAGCGATTCTCCTGCCTCAGCCTCCCGAGTAGCTGGGATTACAGGCATGCGCCAACATGCCCGGCTAATTTTTGTATATTTAGTAGAGATAGGGTTTCACCCTGTTGATCAGACTGGTCTCGAACTCCCAACCTCAAGTGATACGCCTGCCTCAGCCTCCCAAAGTGCTGGCATTACAGGCATGAGCCACCACGCCAGGCCTACACTAAGCATTTTTTTTTTTTTTTTTTGAGACGGAGTCTCACTCTGTCGCCCAGGCTGCAGTGCAGTGGCCTGATCTCAGC
>NW_012103288.1:1923149-1932880 GCF_000951045.1 Mandrillus leucophaeus | reverse complement strand
GCCGGCTAGGTTTTTGTATTTTTTAGTAGAGACGGGGTTTCACCGTGTTAGCCAGGATGGTCTCGATCTCCTGACCTCGTGATCTGCCCATCTCGGCCTCCCAAAGTGCTGGAATTACAGGCTTGAGCCACCGCGCCCGGCCCACTAAGCATTTTAATTGTTACTATTGCAAGTAGTCCTCACAACTCTGTAAGGCAGATACCACTTTGTTTGTTTGTTTTGTTTTGTTTTGTTTTTGAGACAGAGTTTCACTCTGTCACCCAGACTGGAGTGCAGTGGCACGATCTCGGCTGACTGCAACCTCTGCCTCCCGGGTTCAAGTGATTCTCCTGCCTCAGCCTCCCAAATAGCTGGGATTACAGATGCAAGCCACCATGCCCAGCTAATTTTTGTATTTTGGTAGAGATGGGATTTCGTTATGTTGGCCAGGCTGGTCTCAAACTCCTGAACTCACTCAATCCACCCACCTTACCCTCCTAAAGTTCTGGGATTACAGGCATGAACCACCGCGCCCAGCCTATATACTGTTATTATTCTCATTTTGCAAATGAGGAAACTGAGGCTAAGAGAGGTTCAGAAACTTGCCGAGGTCATACAGATGGTATGTGGAGCTGCTGGGACTCCAGAACCGAAGCTTAGCATCGGTACACTGGCGTGGACTTCTTACTCAGCCTGCCTCCTAGTAGCGGGTGAAATGAGACCACCAAGGGGACAAGGGGATCCGAGACACAGTGAGGTCCTAGGGTACGCTCCCAGTGCCAGCCTGTTCCCACAAAGTGTGCTGTGTTCCACCCCTGCCATCCTCCCTTCCTTTTTCATCATCTATTTCCCTTACTTTTTAAATGTACATTTTACCATTTTAAAGTGTACCATTTAAACACTTTACAGTGTTTCCTGTTAGTTGCCTCCAGCAGGGTATAACTAAACAAGCAAACCTCCCAGGGTTGCCACAGAGGATCAAACACTGTGTGAGCTCTCTGGAAACTGTCAAGCCCTCTACAAAATGTGGGTTGCATAACCAGAGCAAGTCACCCTCAGAGTGGGTACTTGGGGGTAAATTCCCTTGGGAGGAAAAGGTCTCAAGGTCTCTCTCTCTCTCTCTCTCTCTCTCTCTCTCTCTCTGTCTCTCTCCTCCCCCTCTCACGTGCAGGCCTTGGGCAGGGGGAAGGGCTGGAAGCACCCACAAGTGCAAAAGGGAGCACCTACCTTCAGGGCTGCTTCCTGGGGACTAGGAACACAGCCACATGGCTATCAGCATCCCTGGATCTGGGGCAGAGGAAGGCAAAAGCCACAATGGAGAGCCTGGTCTGCACTCAGTAAGAACCAGGCAAACCAAACTGAGGCATCTCGGATGTGAATAACCACAAGCTGTGAATCCTGACACTCACAGGGATGTCACATTAACATTAATGACAGTAAATACCCTAGCGGTCCCATCCCAGTGGTGCTTTAGAATCCCCCTCCCTTTGCCTATTATTTTGGAAGATGGCAGAAGTCTAGTGGGCAGATTCTCCAGGTGACCTGATTCCCTTTTGAAGTCAGGCTGCCCTTGAGACTTGGTTGAAGGGGTTTTTCCAGATCACAAATACAACTAGGGTGCTCACACAGCCTTCAGGTCACTCAACAGACAGATGCATGGTCCTGGGTACTGATTTGGACAAATCAGCTGTAAGGACAATTTCTGGCCAACTGGGAATTCAGTAAGATGAACATTTACCGTAATGGAAGGTGGAAATCACTGATTGAAAAAACAGTATATGCAGAGTAATCTCATTTTCATAAAAGTTACAACACACAAAGACACACAAGGAAATGGAAAGATGTGCAGTGATCTCTGACTGACGGGTCTGTGATATTTTTTATTTTTTAGCTTTTGCTGGTTCGTCCTGTCTGAGTATCCACAATGCACATGGACTGCCTCTGTAATAATTAAGCAGCATATATATGTACATAGACACAGCCCATGGTAGCAAAGTCAAAGTGTGACCTCGGGCTCCCGTGAAAATTAGTCCACAGGGCTTTCATCGCCCCCGTGTCTTCTTGGACCATACATCCTCTGAGGTTCCGTGTTATCTACAACCTAGCATCCTCTGCCTCTCCTGAATCTCGCCAAGGGCCTAGCACAGGGCTGGGCACAAAGTCAGGACTTACTTAATGAATGCCTTCTGGCTGAATAATGATCATTTCCTGAAAGAAATGCCTCATGCCTCTTCCAGAGCCGCTGTGCTGGGAATACTCACTGCTGACATCACTGACCTGCCCACCCCTCCTCTGTTCTTCATAAGAGCAACAAGGGAAGGGCTAAAATAAAGGTCACCCCCAGCAGATGCTGGCAAGGTACTCCACATCAGGGCCATCGGGGCAGCCCCGTCCCAGACCCTCCCCAGGCTGGCACGGCAGCCCCTCTCCAGGGCCAGCTGGCTTCAAGGCCTTGGGGTCCCTCCTCGCCCTGCCTCACTGGGTGAGGCTGGGGGAGGAGTGAACAAGAGAAGCAGGGGTCCACCCTATGACTTCTGGCTACAACTCTGGCTGTTCCAGGCCCTGATGGGTGGAGGAATCTGGAACAGGGATTTGGCCTGGTTTTTTCTGTGAACTGGGGCTAGGCCCAGTTTCTGTTCTTCGTGTCTGCAACATTCCCTATCCCTGACCTTCAAAAAATATGAACAATAACATTAATAATGACGATGAATATTCAGTGAGCACTGACTTCATACCAGCACGGAGCTAACTTTATTTACATTATCTCCTTTAATCTTCATAGCAACTCCATAAAGTTGAAACTGTAATTATTTTCACATTACAGATGAAGAAGTGGAGGCACAGAGCAAAATGTGCCCATAATCACACTTGCAGGAGAAACCAAGACTCAGCCAAGGCCATCCCATTCCTCCCTCTGCATCCTTACAGGATGCTCTCCTGCCAGGCGTTGCCATATATACAGTAGGGTCTAAGGCGATAATTAACATCTGCAGAGTGCTTTAAGCACCAAATGTTTACATATGCTTAGAGAAAAGCCCCACTTGAAACTAGGAAATCAAGTCTCAGAGCCATCTGCATCCTTACTCAAGATCCCACACCTTTCGACTTGGATTCAAACTCAGGTCTCTGGCGTCAGAATGGCACATTTCTTCCCTATTATCACACGATGCCCCTGGCTCACACTCAAGGCGGCCCCGGTTGCCTGGAAGGGAGAGTCAAACCTCCTTTAGCGCTGGAATCCGGGGGGCGAAGACTGCGCTCAGCCCCTCGCCCCGTGGGGGTGGGGTGCTGCGCCAGCACCTCCTCAGCGTCTCCGCCGTGACTCACTCCCGGGACCCAGGGGAAGCACAGCCCTGCGCTGCGGGCAAACATCGTCCGCCGCCCGCCCCGCCTCCAGCTCCCCGCCTCCACATTTGCTAACCGAAACAAGGCTGCTGCTATTTTTAACCCTCCAGCTCCCCCTTGCCTGGGGCTCCCCCCTTCACCTCCCCACCCCCTGCCCCAGCCGGGTGCCACCAGCCTGTCATTCTGAGAGCAGTTCTATAACCTGAACGCGCCCGGGAGGGCGCAGCGGACGTCCCGGACGTGCAGGTTTGTGGGGCAAGCAAAACAAGACGGTTACAGCCCAATCGCCGAATTCCCCCACCCCAGACTCTTTCCGAACCTGTCACTCCCCGACTGCCCTGCTCCTCCTGCCATTCTGGGGGCTGGGGTAGAGGAGAATGGGACTTCTGGGCTGGGGTCACCTCAGGAGCCTAAGCTAGGCTCCTTGGAACGGCCCTGCAGGGAGGAAGCTGAACTGAAGGGGAATGGAGTTCCCCTACGGATCCCCAGGGTGAGAGGCTGACCCTATAGGCCCAAAGCTTCTGACCACCAGGGTTTACAATCCCTGCAGGCAACATGGAGGAAAAAGGAAGTGGTGTGGAGACAGGGTGGGGATGGT
Organism: Mandrillus leucophaeus; assembly: GCF_000951045.1. NCBI lineage: Eukaryota > Metazoa > Chordata > Mammalia > Primates > Cercopithecidae > Mandrillus > Mandrillus leucophaeus. The sequence continues at coordinate 1,928,958 of NW_012103288.1, read as the reverse complement.
GTGCTTAGCCCAGGGCCCTCCTCAGGAGGAGAAGTCCCCTCCCCATCCTGCTGTGGGGGCTGTGGAGCTTGGGTGGGGAAGGCCTGGGAGTGGGGAAGAGCACTGAGCAGCCTCCAGAGAGGCTCAGGGTGGAAGACAGCCTTGGCAGTGTGCAGGGGGGAAAGCAGGCCTGGCGTCAGGGCTCCTTTGACACTCAAGAATCTAAGGAAAGGGCCAGGCAACACCTTCCTGCAGCCTGAAGCTCTGGGTTCCCAGAAAAACCTTCCTGGGAGAAGAGGTTGGAGGTGAGAGGGGGTGAGGCCTGCTGGCCTAGAGCCGAAACCTGACGCCCCAGTTGCTGATGTGAAAGTTAACCTCCTGAGAGGGGTGAAGCCCTAGAGCTGCAGGTGGACCAGACGGGGGCATTTCCTCCCAGCTGATGTAGAGCCAGCGGCTTGAATCAGCCCCATCTGGCCATCTGGTCTCAGAGTCTCCCCCAGTTTGGGCAGCAGATTCCAAGGGCCCAGGAGAGACTCTGGAGAGCCCAGCCAAAGGGCCATCTGGGCTCAGGTCTTCCCCGTGTGCCTCTCCTGTCCCAGCCTCCGCCCTCCCTTGAGCCCTGTCCTCTCTCGTCCCGACCCCAGCCCTCCTTTCTGGTTCTGTCCTCTCTTCCAGGGCCCAGGTCCTCTCTAGGCCTTGACCCTCTCTCTTTGGTGGTTCCTGAGCCAAGTAAATAAGTCCCAGTGGCCACAGAGGCAGCAGGCTAGACCAGAGGGGAGGGACTTGACACAGCAGTTCCCCAACTGGGGAGATGGCAGAGAAAGGAAGGAGGTGGGAGGAAGGTGAAACAGGAGAGCTCCTGGGGAGATGCGGCCTCCTTCTCAACATTCAGTATGGCCACAGGGCCCTGGACTCAGACCCATGGAAGAAAAAGGGTGCTCCCCAAGCAAGGAAGTGGCCTTGATCTTGGCCTTGTACAGCTCCCCCTTCTGCTCTCCCCTCTGCTAGCCTTTGGGGCTGCTTGAGGCGAGGAGACTGCTATCTTCCATGCCAAGTGAGAGGCTGGCAATTCAGCTCCAACCCTCAGCCATTGCTCAACCCAGGGCCTCCACCTGGATCCAGGGAGTTCCCAAAGACGGCTCCAGAGGCTCTGACAGCTCACTTCCAGCCTGGGGAGGCGAGAGACGACATCAATGTCACCTTCTTAGGCAGTCCTCCCCTGGCCACCCTATCAAAGGAAGTCCCACCTTGTTATTCTCTATTGCCATGCCTTGTTCATTTCCTTCTTAAGGCTTATCACAGTGTGTAACTAGTCACACATACTCATTCCTTTACTTGCCTACTTGTTCTGTTTGTCTTCTCCACGAGAGTGGAAGTTCCCTGAGGTCAGATGTTGTGCCTATGTGTTCACTGAATATCTGTACCCAGTGCCTGGAACATTGCAAGGCTCAGCTAGGATTCAGTGAATGGATGAACTGCTGAATGACTGGCTCAGCAACATGATTTCCTGGTTGCCAACACTGACCTTTAGGGATGACACTCAACAGTTCCAGGAGTTCTCCAAAAAGGAGGCAGCAGAATGTAGCAGGAAGAACAAGATCAGAAAACAGGAAAGCCAAGACCCCAGAGGAAAGATCAGCCCCAGTTAGCACCAGCCCAATCAGGTTCACGTCATCACAAAGTGTAGTTATGAGCACACATGCACACACACACACAGCGGGTAGATGGGTGAGCACAAAGTCCTGGACAGGTCTTAGAAGCCTTGAGTTTTCTCTTGGTTCTTCCTCTTAATGGCCCAGCACCTTAGAGAAACTACATACCTTCTGTGGGTCTGTTTCTTCCAAAGAAAAAATGAAGAGGTTGACCCAGGGCACTGGTCCTCAAACACAGCCTTGCCCCAGGATCACCTGAAGCACCTGTTAAAATCCGGATTCCCAGGCCCCACCCCTCAGATTCTGACTAGTCAATCTGGAATGGGCCTGAGGATCTTAATGTTTTTAATTTTGAGACAGAGTCTCACTCTATTGCCCAGGCTGGAGTGTGGTGGCGCAATCTCGGCCCACTGCAGCCTCCACCTGCTGGGCTCAAGCGATTCTCCTGCCTCAGCCTCCCAAATAGCTGGGACGACAGGCCTGCGCCACTGTGCCCAGCTAAATTTGTATTTTTAGTAGAGACGGGGTTTTGCCCTGTTAGCCGGGCTCATCTCAAACTCCTGCCTTCAAGCGATCTGCCTGTTTCAGCCTCCCAAAGCCACCGCTTCCAGCCAGGAATTTTTTTTTTTTTTTTTTTAATAGAGTCTTGCTGTCGCCCAGGCTGGAGTGCAATGGCTTGATCTTGGCTCACTGCAACCTCCGCCTCCCGGGTTTAAGCAATTCTCCTGCCTCAGCCTCCCAAGTAGCTGGGATTACAGGCGCATACACCACACCTGGCTAATTTTTTGTATTTTTAGTAGAGACGGGGTTTCACCACGTTGGCCAGGCTGGTCTCGAACTCCTGACCTCAGGTGATCCACCTGCCTCGGCCTCCCAAAGTGCTGGGATTACAGGTGTAAGCCAACGCGCCCGCCCGGCCCAGGATCTTTATCTTTAACACATTCCCCAGGTGACTCTGAAGCAAATGGTCAAGGAACTCGCATTTGAGAATCCCGAATGAGATGGTGTTTTACAAGCCAACACCTGGACTTCTATTAAAAAGCCACTCCTGCCCAGGTATATACCCCCAAAAAACATGTCCATGTATTCCATATACCCCACACAGGGCCATAACCTGCAAAGGTGTGCACCATACAGATGATACACATCTGTCTTTTATGTGTGCATACTCCCAAAACACCCAACACAGAACCACCACATAGATCACAAATAGCCCGGAGCCACCACATCAGCATACACGGCGGGGGGGGGGGTACACACACAGATACCCACCACACACCCAGTGTGTGCTCTCACACACCTCATGCAGACCCACACTAAACAGACGCTGTCCTGAATTTATTTTGCCTCTGGGAACTGGTCCAGGACCAAAGGAGCTATGCTCTGCTGATGAAAACATCCCTCCCGCCTCTGCCACCCCCAACCCTGCCCCTTGCCCCAGGCAGCATGCTACCCCCCTCTCCCTTGTAGGAGGAGGGAGACTGGAGGAGGGCAGTGGGGATGGGTTGGGAGGAGGCAGAGGCTAGGCCAGCGACTCAAGCTGCTCAGAGCCCTTCCAGGTGTCCAGCTCCCCTCTTTCCCTCTCCCTTCCCCCTAGAAGATGCCAAAGGGCCTTCACTCTGCCCCCGAGTCCATGCTCACTCAGGCCACTTGCCTAGATTCCCAGGCCCCTGGTCCTAGGGCGCCAAAAGGGTTAGGGAGGTGGCTAGATCTAGGGACTCCTCCTAATACTCAGGCCTCTAAGGAAAGGGCTGTCTGGGGGCACCTTCCTATAGCCCTAAGGCCTGGGGCCTCCAGGGAAGGTTACCACAGAAACAGGGGGAAAATATTACAAGGAAACACAATACCCGGCAGGGTCACCTGCTGACCGGGCTTCCTGCTGTGTTGCCCACCCCCAGCTCACTGCTCTCAAGCCTCCTTCTCCAGCCTTGCCTGGGCCTCCTTACCAAGGCTCTCCTTCCTGCCTCCCAAGAGCTGGAAGAAGCAGTCTTAAGCAGAAACTCTGCCCCTCCGTGGTTCCAAACAACAGCATCGAGGATGGCCCAGAGCTGAGCCCCCAACTCCTAATCCTTACCAACCCCTCCTCACCATCACCACAGGAAATCAAAGCTTCCTGCCCCAGAGGAAGTGCCCCATCTAGTGAACAAATCCAACACACACAAACGCACGGTCCTGGGAGCCTCCGGGAGGACAGATGCCCTCCCCCTGGCCCCAGGCCTTATTCAGGCCCTGCTTCCAGCAATACCCCACACCACACTGGAGGCCCCAGTCCCAAGTCTGAGGGCAGGCCAGGAAGAGTCAAGCTGTGGAGGGTGGGCCAGCAGAATGGGCACTGGCAGAGTGAGAAGGCCTGGTTCTGGCCGCCCCCTGCCTGCCATTCCCTGACTGAGTGACCCTGGGTCTTGCATTAGCTCACCTTGTCTCAGGCCCCTGCCAACTTCAAAATTACCAGCCCTTAATGAAAGGCCAGGAGAAAGAAGGCAAAGAGAGATGGAGTTTCACAGGCTTCTGTCTTCCAAGTCCTTGGGCAAGCATGCCCACAGCTACCAGAGGGTCTCCACTCCCTACCCCATCACACATGAGTTTCTCTCTTGCCCAAGGGTTTTATATCAGAATTGAGAAAGCTCCAGCTTCCAATGCCCAGAGGCCACCAAGGACTAAAGCAGAGGTCCATTATCCCTAAGCAAACTGGAGGGGGTGGAAAATGGCACTGAACCTTGATTCTCCTCTCCATAGTCAACGTCTCCTGCTCTGCTCTGAGAAGTGTGCTTGGAATTTTCTCCCCATTTTACTGAAGGGGAAACTGAACTTCAGGGTCAAAGTGGAGTGAACTGCTTAGACATGCAAACTTCCCTGCCCCAAAACCCACTGTAAGACCTGGTGGCCACAGAGACACCCACCAAATAAGGGACACAGAGGCCTCGGGAGAACACTGCACCAGGACCATTCCAGGTGCAACACCAGGAGGCAGCTCTGAGCTTGCCTCTGAGCCTGGCCCTGCTGGGCAAGGAAGGACATCAGGGGACTAAAGGCAGAGGACTAGTCCCCATAGGTCCAAGACCTGGTTACAGTCTAGGCTCGCTGGGCTGGATACCACTCAGCGAGACTACTCTGTGCCTTAGTTTCCCTCAGAAATGGCTGCAGAGAAGAAGAAAATGACTTAATAACTCATGGGTAGCAGCAGCCTATGGAGGAGGAAAAGGCCACCAAAGCACCTCATTAGAAGGCAGGGACCTGAGTCACAGTCTCCTTCCAGCCCTATGGCTGAATAGGGGTCCTAAGGAAGGTCCCACAGGTCCAGATGCAAGTCCAGGGAACAGGCTGAGAAGTCGATCTTGAGCTCCCAGCAGGGCCGCTGAGAGCCGATGCCCCATTCTCACCCTAGAAATCGGCAGGCAGAGCTGGGCCTCAGGCAGATGTTGCCTAGGAGAGTGGGCAGGGAGTGTTGGCAGCCAGACAGCCACTGTCCAGGTGCAGGGGGAGGCCTTTGGGTGTGCAGGAGGACTTTGGGTGGCCTCCTCAGCCAGAGGGGATGAGGAGTGAGGAGCAGCCGTGGCTGGGGAGGTCAGACCCAAACAGGCAGCCACAGCGGGAAGCAATGGGGGTGGGGGCACTAGGTGGCCTGAGCGCCCCAAAGGGCCCTCTCCTAGCCCACAGGCCTAGAAACTCTGGTGGTGGGAACCCAGCTCATCCGCCAGATTTGCCGCCTGCTCTCACACTCCCCAACACCAACAGACCCCAGGCCTGGGGGGTGCACATCCTGTCCCCCACCCCTCACACAGCCTGTGGCACCCCCCTTCCCGCGCCGCTGCCGGCATTGACCTCCACAGCTCACTAGGGCACAGGTGTCTCTTCACCCTGATGGGTGAGCAAGGATGGGGGGCGATGCTCAGAGAAACCTCCCACTCAGAGACTCCTCCAAGGGACCTCTTTCCCCGCCGAAGGATCTGAGTAGGGCCCTGCCCGGCTCCACGGGATGGGGGCGCTGATGTCCAGCCCCACAAAGCCCAGCCCCAACTCAGTGGGTCCTGCCCTTTGCCCTCGCGCTTCCAAACCTTCCGCCCCGGAGCACCGCCCCCTCGCTGGGCCACCGCTGCCGTCCCTCCCTCCCCGGTTCCTCGGTTCGTCCTCCCCGGGAACAGGGGTGATGGGACGTGGGGCCCGCGCACCGGCGGCCG
>NW_012103288.1:1920285-1922299 GCF_000951045.1 Mandrillus leucophaeus | reverse complement strand
GAGCCCGAGCCGCCGCGAGGCGCTCCGTGCAGTGCACAATTCCCGGAAACCCAGCTACCTGGGCGCACGCACCCTCGCATACACAGCGTACACGAGCACGCATCCATGTTTACAAGGGGCAGAATCATTTATACAGCACACACTGGGGCTTCGGGGTGGACCCCCGTGCACACATTACATACCCGTACAGCCCACAAGCACGCGGGCACAGTGGGACACGCGTGGAGTCCCATGTCCCATACAAGGAATCCCAGACGAACACCCCCCACCACACACACACACATAAGCACGACTTGCCTCAGGAAAGTTCCAGGATCTGATTTGAATCACTGCCCAGCCCTCCCCCACTGGCACCCCCACACACACACACCATGCCTGCTGAGGGGAACGGAAGGGTCCAGCCTGTTCCTATTAAAAGAAAAAGGGTGTGGGGGTGGTGCAGATTTTGAAAGTTTTCTTTTTTTAAAGAAATTTCTCAAGGGATTTCCTTCCCTCCTCTCCTCTTCCTCTCTTCCTCCCATTCCTCTCCCTCCACAACCCCCCTCTTTCCCCCTCCCGGTCCCTATGAGTCAAACTTCAGCAATGTGCCCAGTGTCCCCCAGTGCATTACAGCGGATCACAGAAATGTTCCAGTCTGTGAGTCGGAATGCAGCCGCCTCCAGCCCTCCCTCAGCTAATAAACTCAGCTCAGGGCCGGCTTTAGGCAGTGACCCTCCCTGCCTCTCCCTCCTCTTTTAGCTGGAGAGAAGGTCAGATTCAGGGGTCAGGGGTCGGGGTTAAGGACCTCGCCATTGTGCTTCCTGGGCTAGCTGGTCAACCATGTCTGCCTCCAGCAATCTGGAGCTGCTCCTAGGAAGAGGAGAGGTCCACCACACAGGAATACTGGGCTCTCTGCAGCATGAGGCGCCACCACTGCAAACCAAGGAGCAGCTTCCCCTGACCCTATCCTATCTCCCACAATCCTAAGAAACCCCAAGAATCCAGAGAAGGAGAAATTGAGGCAGCCGCAGAGGTGGAGTCAGGTCTGATCGGAAGCAGGAGCCCACAGTGGCCTAGGAGGGCTTGGCCATGCTGGTCGTGAACTTCAAACGTAGATTCTATTCTGTTCCCTCAGGCACAGCTCAGGACTCACTATCTGTTGCTACCAGCATATTCAGCATGGGACTTCTTACTTCATCCCCTTTCCTTGTCCCAGTTCTCCGTCGACAGGCAGATCCAACCCTTCTGTGCTTGTTAACTTATCCTCCCAAATGCCTTTCCTGGCATTCAAGCCCTACTACAACATGGCACCAGACTCCATACACATCCCTGCCCAGTGCCTCCTGGTACTTCGGGCTCAGTAGTGTTAGTCGCTATTATTACTATCATTATTTCCACCAGACTGGGCTGCTAGCTGCTTCCCATCATGTCCTCACGCTTCCGCACTCCCTTGCCTTCGCTCATCATGCTCCCTCCAAAATAAATGTCCTCCCCAGCCCCTTTCTCCTTCTGTTGAAATCTTTCCAATCCTCAAGACCCACTCCCTATCTAGTGGGAGGGAGGGAGGGAGCGAGGAAGGGAGGGAAGGAAGGAAGGACTGGAAGAAAAAGAAAGTGACTGTACCACTTTCTCCAGGAGGCTTTCCCAGATTCCCATAGCCAAGAGGGATTCTTCCCTGAACTGTGTGGTCTTTATACATTGACCTTCACCCACCTAGTCTACTTGTATCAACTGTCTTCCTTCCAAGAGCATTCAAGAGTGGATATCCATGAGTCCAGCTACTGCCTTAGTCATGGGTGCATTTCTTGCAGTGTCTTGCACAGAATTCAAACTTGATGTGAGTTGTTTGTCCAATTGGGACAGATGTTCATGACTTTTAAGAACCTTCTCCAGGCCGGGCGCAGTGGCTCAAGCCTGTAATCCCAGCACTTTGGGAGGCCAAGACGGGCAGATCACGAGGTCAGGAGATCGAGACCATCCTGGCTAACACGGTGAAACCCCGTCTCTACTAAAAAATACAAAAAACTAGCCGGGC
>NW_012103288.1:1899661-1920235 GCF_000951045.1 Mandrillus leucophaeus | reverse complement strand
CAAAAAACTAGCCGGGCGAGGTGGCAGGCGCCTGTAGTCCCAGCTACTCGGGAGGCTGAGGCAGGAGAATGGCGTAAACCCAGGAGGCGGAGCTTGCAGTGAACTGAGATCCGGCTACTGCACTCCAGCCTGGGCGACAGAGCGAGACAGCTACGGTACACTCTTTCACCCCATAACTACCCATGCTGACTCTCCAAGACACATGCTGTTCCACCTTAGGTATGTCATCCCCAGCCCTCAATTCCAAGCCAGATCATCCTCCTTCCAAATGCCTCTTTGGTGTCCATAGACTCCTGAAAAACTACTTGGTTACTGCAGACCCCCAGCCACATGCCTGCTATCTCCCTTGTCTAGCTCCACAATTGCTCCCAACCCTCAACATACACATATCCGTAGCTCTTATGTAGCTATTTCTGTACTAAAGCCAGGCCCTTTGATGCTCATTTCTTCCATGTGCATTGTGCATGCATTTATTTGTGAGTCTTTTTTCTCTTTTTAACCTCATCACTGGGTTTTGAGTGATCTGAATAAAAAGGCTATCTCCCTGCCTGTCTGTCCACACACTGCCCAACATGTGGCTTTCTACACATACCAGGACTCACTGCCTCCAACATATAGTCAGAGAAAAAGACAGCATGTGCAACCTGCATCTGGGAAAGCTGGACTGTGTCTCTCCTTCCCCTGCCAGATTTACCTACCAGACCCTGCCTCATGGCAGAATCCTAAGCCAGTTTCTAAGTCACATGTCCCTTACCAGGATAAATTAGAAAGCCTCCAAGAACCTTAGAGACATGAGACAGAGAAATGCAAGCTACCTCTGTCTCCTGTAGCCTGGTTACTATGGGGAGCCTTTTTTTTAAAAAGCTCTTGAGTCCAGGCCTCTCATAGCTTGCTCAGCTGAACACCTAGCAGAAGAGACTGGCCCCAGAGGACCTGCCTTGGCTTCCTGAGCCTTCCCTAGAGTCTTTGGCCAGCACAAAGCCTGAAGACACCCCTATCTGCTTCCCTTTGGGACTCTGGGCCTACTTGACCTTCTCTTTCTCCTTTTCCTCTCCTTCTTTCCTTAGTTAGCTACTGTTTACTATTCACTGCGTAGTAGTCCTTGCTATCCCCTGGACAAACATTAGATCATTTATTCTGAACAATAATTCTTGTTATGCTCATGAGTAAGCATGGCCTTTATGTTTAAGAAACCTGACCAAAGTTGCACAACTAGTAAGTGACGGGGCCATTCATTCATTCAACAAATATTATTGGGTGCCTACTTTGTGCCAGGATTTAAAGCCCCAGAAAATTATCCAAACTTTCTGATACCCTCTGTTCCCAACCTTCTAGATGTGGAGGCCACAGCCACAATTCCTCCCCTAGCCTGCGCTTCTCCTCACACACTTTCCACAAAGCCAACCAGAAAGTGCTCCTTCCCCAAGGCCTCAGTGAGATCTCAGTGGACACCCATTGTGTTGGGTTAGTTTGGATCTTGCATTTCAGTTTCTGGATCTGGAATCAAATGCCAGTTCACAGGGTTTGGGACTTGCAGATTAGTAGGGGAGATTAGGTCCCCAACTCCAAATAAAGGGTTTAATGGGACCAGACATAAGAGATATAAGAAGTAGAGGAAGGAAAAAAGAAAGGAAAGAAGAAATGGAAAAAAAAAAAGAAAGGAAGGGATAGCAAAGGAAAGGAAAGAGGGAAGGAAGGCCTGGAAGAAAAAGAAGGAAAGAAAGATAATTTAGGATTTATTGAGCATGTTCTACATATCACATGCTGTTCAAAGCCCTTTCACTTAAATCTCATTATTTTCCCCATTGTTTCCATGAGCAAAGTAAAACTCAGAAAGACAAAATGATCTGCCCAAGGCCACAGAGCCAGTAAGTTACTTAATCCCAAGTATGTCTGATTCAGAGCCTGTACAATTTCATAGCAGGTCAAAACAATGAAGAAGCCATTGCCAGGGTCTCCTGTTCCAGTACAGCCTGCTTCCTTGAGGTCCCTATACATCTCATTCCAGATGCCAAGTTTCTGACCCCAACCATGTGGTCTCATCCCTGTTTCCCACCTTTACCTGTTGCACAGCACAGGCAGAATCAGAGGAACTGTATAAGTATTCTGGGTAGGGTTGGGGGTGTGGCTTTGGGGTACAGGCAGGCAGTCCCCTATCTAGGATTTCACGATCTGAGGGAAGAGGTGCCAAATCCTTCTGGGCCAGAATTGGATGGCTAGATCAAGAAGAGGCTGCAGTGTGGCTATAAGTACCAGGGCCTCAGGTTGGGAGGGTAGATGACTGCGGGGACTGGGGCAGGTGGAGAGAACTAAGCTGGTCCCTTCCCTTTACCCCCATCTCCCTACAGTGTCAACAAAGGTGATGTGGTTTCCCCTGTGGTCTGTTGCCCTAGACACCTGCAGTTCTGAATATACATGTATATGTCTATGTGCCAACTATGTGGCAGGGGACACAAGGAGAAAGCACTGGGACAGGATGGGGAGGGGCAGGAAGCCAGACAGTCTCCTTAAGCCCAAGACAGAGAAGGTACCATGAATGAAAAGATGGCAACGGTCACCCCTTTGACTATGCCAGGTCCCCAGCCAGGAGCATCAGTAGAGAGCTAGAAAGGACACATTGTGGGGATCAGGAGCCTGGGCTGGTAGTCAGGGAACTTGAGTTTTAGGCCCAGTTCTGCCATTAACTTCCTGGGTCACACCTTTCTAAGTCTCAGTTTCCTGCTTTGTAAATAGCAATATCTTGGCTACTTACCTCACAGGGCTGGCCTGAAATCAGATGAATAATACATAAAAAGATTTGTACCACTGTGAGTTTTAGAATTATTGTCCTGATGGCATAACAAATATTACAATTGCTTGCTTTAGTTCCTGGATCCACAACACACCCAGAGTGTGGAGATGAGAACATTAAAAACAAAAACAAAAACAAAGCCCCTGCCCTTCTATTGGTCACAGAGTGTGGAGGAAACAAAACAAACACACAAAATACTTGAAAGCCTCTTGCAATGCCAACTATTTTAAAAATCTCACTGTGTGATCTTGGCCAAGTTGCAACCACCCTGGGCCTCAGTTTTCTCATCTGTCAAATGAGGGGGCTGCTTTAGATCATCTCTATTTGTTTTTCTGAGTCTAAAGCAGTTTTCTGATTCTGTTATTCCAAGTGTAAATGAGTGCATCGCAAAGAGGGAAGACTTGAGTACATCAGGGCAGAACATGGCCTCAATGAAGCTGGCAAGTGTCGGTCAAGCTGGGTTTTGAAAGAGCCCAGAGATGTGAATCAGAGTGGGGAGAGAAGAGGGGGTGACATTCCAGGTAGAGAGAATGGCATGTGCAAGGGCGAGGCAAGGAAGCAGAGGGTGGCAAACAGATTAGCCAGGCTCAGGAATGAGGTTGGCAGGATTGGAGGGGCCTGGGGAGGAAGTCGGGAAAGGAAGACTAGAAGGGGGCAGTCCCAGGGCTGAGTGGCTAAGATGTGAAAGTGGGGGAGGAATATGGGTGGGGAGAGACGCTCTCAGCCCGAGTTCGGTGCCAAAGCCTGTGGAGCCAAACTCCACCCAGGAGAGAGGGAAAGCAGGGTCCCCTTGCCAAGAGGCCCCACCCACCAGGGAAAGCCCTTCCCTCCCTACCCTCCTCTCCCAGCTTCACTCCCAATCCTGAGGTAAGCAAGGCCCCGCTTAGGCCAGAACCTTGTTCATGGCAGAAACACACAGATGGGCAGCCACCAAATCCTTCTATAACAATAATGCCAGCAGCAAAATAATAATAATGATAATGATGAAATAAACTACCCATCGCCTGCTCTCTGATAAAACCCCTCAGCAGCAAAACCTCACGATGTACCCATTCCATTTACTAGAATATTTGCTCCCAAAAGCTGCAAGTGTTTTATAAGATTATCTAGTCTCCAGGATCCCCTAAACCGAACACTATATCAAAACCACATAGGCCGGGTGCAGTGGCTCTCGCCTATAATCCCGGTACTTTGAGAGGGCAAGGCAGGTGGATCATCTGAGGTCAGGAATTTAAGACCAGCATGGCCAGCATGGGGAAACCCCACCTCACCTAAAAATACAAAAATTAGCCAGGTGTGGTGGCACATGCCATTAATCTCAGTTAGCCGGGAGGCCGAGGCAGGAGAATTGCTTGAACCCAGGGGGTCGAGGTTGCAGTGAGCTGAGATTGCGATACTGCACTCCAGCCTGGGCGACAGAGCAAGACTGACTCAAAAAATAAATAAGTAAATAAAAACCACTTAAAAGAACCTGTGAAAAAAAAGATTCCTGAGTCCTATCCCAGACCCCATCAGACTCTTTGAGAAGGTTGGATAGTACCCAGGAACCTGCAGCACCACAGGTAATTCTAAAGTGTGGTTAAGTTTGGGACTCCCTGGTCTAATCCAAACCATTCCTTTTACAGATGAGGAAATGGAGGACATGAGGAGGATGTAAATTGCCAGAGATGACACGGTTAATCAGGGCCGGGGCAGGCAGAGAACTCGGGCCCCCACGCTTCTAGGTCAGCGCTCCTTCCGCAGCCCGCGCTGCCCAGCCCGGAGATGCCTGTGCCAGCAGAGATTATGGTCAGGGAGGCAGCCACTGGGCCATATTCTAATCATGAGTGAGAAGAAATTCGTCTGAGTTGCAAAATGCCTTTCTGCAGCCAGCTCACCATTACTTGCTCCAGTGGGCCCCTGCAGGGGTACTGTGGTCCTCCCGCTGGCAGGCTTGAGCTTCGGCCTTGCCATATGCCCCAGCACAACCCTCCAGTTGCCCAGGGGCGATACTGGCTGGCAGACAGGATCCCACTTTACTACAAATCTCAATGCTTCCTATTTGGAGGCACGTACCTCTGACTTCAGAATCTCCAGGAGAGACCCCTGAGGTGGTCTTGGCCTGAGGACACTCACCTCTCTTTCCCCAGGAGTGTCTTTTAGGGTGGGTTTGGATTATGCGCCTGTGAATCAGGAGATTAGAGGCAAGAAAGAGAGCAATGAGCTGAGGGCGGCTAAGCTGGGAGGCGAGCAGGGGTGTCCTGGCTGAGACCCTGAAAAACTCCACCCGTGGCCGGGCGCAGTGGCTCACGCCTGTAATCCCAGCACTTTGGGAGGCCGAGGCGGGCGGATCACGAGGTCAGGAGATAGAGACCATCCTGGCTAACTCGGTGAAACCCTGTCTCTACTAAAAATACAAAAAAAAAATTAGCTGGGCGTGGTGGCGGGCGCCTGTAGTCCCAGCTACTAGGGAGGCTGAGCCAGGAGAATGGCGTGAACCCGGGAGGCGGAGCTTGCAATGAGCCGAGATCATGCCACTGAACTCCAGCCTGGGCGACAGAGCGAGACTCCATCTCAAAAAAAAAAAAAAAGAAAAAGAAAAACTCCACCCGTGATCATCACCATTATACTCCTCTTCATCAACACACATTTGTTGAGCATCTACTGTGATGCGAGGCACCGTGTCAGGCTCTCAGGCACAGACGCAAAAAAAAAAAAAAAAAAAAAAGCCACAGTGAGGAATTCATCACCTCCTGGGGAGCAGGATACAGTCTAAGAACAGAACCTGGAGTGGAGAAAACTGTTGGATGAGGGATTCAAATAACATATGCCACAAAGGAGACGGTGGATTCAGAGTCACCAGAGTTCCAAGCAGGAAGAGACCTAATGGATCAATGTGGGTTGGGGAGATGGTTCTGCCCTCACCTGCTCTCCTCTGTGCTTGGGGTCTGAGGAAACCCAGAACAGTGATTCTAGAAGGCTGTCTCATCAGATCCCTCACTCCAGCTTGGCCTAAATGACTAGGGGTGGGAAGGCAGAGGAGGCAGAGACAATGTGCAGACATCTCCCTTGGGCAGGCCCTGAGTCCTGGGCTCCAGGGTTCCCTGCACTGAGCTTTCTCTCTCTTTTTCTCTCTCTTTTTTTTTTTTTTTAGACAGAGTTTCGCTCTTGTTGCCCAAGCCGGAGTGCAATGATGCAATCTCAGCTCACTGCAACCTCCGCCTCCTGGATTCAAGCAATTCTCCTGCCTCAGCCTCCCAAGTTGCTGAGATTACAGGCACGCACCACCACGCCTGGTTAATTTTTTGAATTTTTAGTAGAAACGGGGTTTCACCATGTTAGCCAGGCTGGTCTCGAACTCCTGACCTCAGGTGATCCACGTGCCTCGGCCTCCCAAAGTGCTGGGATTACAGGCATGAGCCACCACGCCCGGCCCCCTGCACTGAGCTTTTAAGAGATCATTTAGGCCGGCACGGTGGCTCACACCTGTAAATCCAGCACTTTGGGAGGCTGAAGCGGGCAGATTACCTGAGGTCAGGAGTTCGAGACCAGCCATGGCCAACATGGCAAAACTCTGTCTTTACTAAAAACACAAAAATTAGCCAGGCGTGGTAGCGGGCGCCTGTAATCCCCGCTACTTGGGAGGCTGAGGCAGGAGAATGGCATGAACCCAGGAGGCGGAGGTTGCAGTGAGCTGAGATTGTGCCACTGCATTCCAACCTGGGTGACAGAGCCAGACTCCACGTCAAAAAGAAAAAAAAAAGAAGAGATCATTTAGAAGCACCCAGAGGAGTGGACAGAGTGAGGAGGTGTTGTACTGTGGTTGCGAGCGAGGATTTGGTGTCGAGCTGCTTGGGCTGGAGCTTGTTGCTTCCCCACTGCTTGACCTTATGATATTATTTAACCTCGAGGAGTCTTGGTTTCCCATCTGCAGATTAGGGGATGAAGTGCCTGCTATATTAGGGTTGTTGCAAGGACTGATGAGATCGGGACATGAAATACTTAACTACAGTGCCTGACACACACTGGGCTGTTAGGGACAGAGCTCCAATGCTTACATCAGTAATAGAAGAAAGACAGTGTCCTGTCTCTTTTGCCTCCCTAAGCCTGTTTTCCTCTATAATTTGAGGTCTCAAAGTGAGTACTGAGCTGATTTATGCAAATGAATCCAATAGGGCCTATCGCCCAAGCTGACCTTTCTAGGGTGTACAGCCAGGCTACAGAAATGGGAAAATAGGTGCAACTTTCCTGATCCTCCTGAGATCCTCAAGTGTTGTCTTGAAGTTGAGGGGAACCTGGGCCAGGCTGCAGGGAATGCCACAGGGACTGCAGAAAGGGCCTGGTCTCCCCTCCCAAAACACTGCACATCTGGAGTGATCTGCCCATCTGGCTACATCCCTGGGGCAATGGCCACAGCTGTTATTTGAGGGAGGAAACATCCAGCTCCTTAGCCAGTGCCTGGGGTTGGGGAGTGGGGGGGGGCTATAAATAACTAAGAGAACCAGGGGGCCAACGTTGACCTTCGGGGGGCAGGAGCTGGTGACTTCCCCCTCCTTGCTTGAGTCCAGAGCCAGAGTTTTAGCAAAACAGGAAGAGGCAGCAGCAGCTTCTGGGAAAGTGGGAGTGGCTCCCCTTCCCCCACTTGCCTGGGGCCTTCGGATCCCAGCCAGGACCTGGGAGAGGTGGAGTCATCTAGGCAAGAAGAGGGAGGGGCAGACCCACGCAGACTGGGCCCCAGCTTCAGTGCCCTCAAATGGCGCAGCCGGGGCACAGGAAAAGGAGAATGAGACAGAGAAGGGCAGCCCAATGGAGTATATCTGCCACACTGGTCCCCTCCTGTTCCCTTCTGTTCTCCAGGAAGGATAGGCATTAGAAATGGAGCTCAAAATGTGCCTGTGACCCAGGTAGTGTACAGGGAGGTTCAAGGTCAAGTTGAGTACACCTCCATCTCTCATCCCCTCCCAGCCTGCGGGGAGCTGAGCCTGAGCCCAAGTGGGTAGGAGGGAGGGCTCTAGACGGGGGAAGGACACCTCTGGGCTTCTGGAAAGAGATCCAGGACCTGGCCCAGGTGGAATGATAGAAAAATCTTCCAATGAACTATCAAGGCGAGGCAATCCAAAGGTCTGGGTGGTGGTCCTGGGTGAGTACTTTTCCAGAAAAATGGGGCATCTACAGGGACAAGCTCAGGAGAGCTAAGCTTCAGTCCAGAGACCCTCATAAAGTCAAAGACTGAAGGAATTATCCAGGAAATGTTGCCTGGCTTTGCTTTGCCTGAGTGAGGCTGGCCACCAAGAATCTGTCCTTCAGTGTCTGGAGACATCTGGTTGGAGCTCTGGCTGGCCCACACCTCTAGTAGGGTCTGTACCTGTGTCTGTCATGGACTGCCCTTGTCTCCTGAACCTGGAGCCCCACATTTCACCTGCTGGGAGGGTCTAGATCAGCGCTGTCCAATGGAAACAGAATGTGAGCCACATATGTAACTTATTTTCTGTTAGCCACATCAAAAAAAGGAAAAATAAACAGGTGAAATTCATTTTAGTAGTATATTTACGTAACCTTAATAGAGTAAATCTAAAACATTATTTTGATATGCAATCAAAATAAAAAATTACTAATGAAACCTTTTACTTTTTTTTTCCATACTCAGTGTTTGAAAGCCAGTGTATATTTTATACTTATAGCACATTTCAATTCTGACTGGCCACATTTCAAGTGCTTAGTAGTCACATGTGGCCACTGGCTCCTGTATGAACAGCACAAGTTTAGACTTACAGCTTCGCCTCTTCTGCATCCCTTCCAGTCTCTTGTTGGAGAAGAGGCTCAAGAGGTGAAGGAAAACGCTGGTGAGGTCAGTGTAAAGGGTTAATTTGCTCTAGGAGGGTGACCACTCACTTTGGCTTTCAAGCATCTGTCTCTAGACCTGGATCAGTTCTAGTGTCCAGGCAGGCAAGGAAATTGAGGCATGGAGCAGCATCTTCCCTGACAACTGGCCTTTTCCTGCCCTTCCCAGCGCTCTTTCTCTGAGCAGAAGGTTGATAGAATCCGATTGCCTCTTCAGGCTCATTAGCCTCCACCTTCCTCTTTCCTCTCCCAAAAGCGACTCCAAACCCAAAGGTATTTGAGTAGCTGAGTTAGGGAATATGGGAGGAGAAGCAAATTTGGAGGAAAATGCAGAATGGAGCTTTGCACAGGTGGAGTTTGAGGTGCTGGTGGGATGAACAAGGGGGGCTGTTGAGTGGACTGTTGGTATCTGGAGCTCAGGGAAGAATTTGGAGGTCATCAGTGAGAGATGAAATTGTAAGAGTGAATGACATCACAAGAGCAGGGGAGAAGAGAGGAGAGAAGGGGAGGGCAGGGAAGATGGCTAAATACAGAAACGTGAGAAAACAAAGTTTTCTCAGATGGGCGAGGAGTGGAAGCTGGAGGAGGTCAGGAGCAGTCACAGATTTCAGTGAAGCAAGAGGAAGTACATTGGAATCCCAAGTGGAAGAGAATGTCAAGGAGAGACTCACACTTGGTTGCAGTTGACAATGCTTTAAAATCATTCCTTTTTTTTTTTTTTTTTTTTTTGAGATGAAGTCGTGCTCTGTCACCCAGGCTGGAGTGCAGTGGTGTGATCTCCGCTCACTGCAACCTCCACCTCCCAGGTTCAAGTGATTCTCCTGCCTCAGCCTCCTGAGTAGCTGGGATTACAGGCACCAGCCACCAGGCCCAGCTAATTTTTACATTTTTAGTAGAGACAAGGTTTTACCATGTTGGCCAGGCTGGTCTGACCACAGGCAACCTGCCTGCCTCGGCCTCCCAAAGTGCTGGGATTACAGGTGTGAGCCACCGCACCTGGCCCTAAAATCATTCTCATAAAGAGAGCTCACACAAACTGTTAAGAAGCACTAGAACAGTGGAGACTAAAGTTCAAAGCCCAGAAACAGACTCTTCTGGAACAGAGGAAACACAACTCACAAGTAAAGGTAGGGTTATGTTTAACCTGATTGTCATCAAAGTAATGCCAATTAAAATGAGACAAAGGTAGGTGCCTTTTTGAAACATTAGCGAGAGCTCGGTGAAGTGTGTGTGCTGTCGGTAATGGCGTAACCTCTTTTGAAATCAGTTTGGCAATATATAGTAAGAGCTATAACGTGCTGTTACCCTTTGGCTCAATAACCCCACCCAGTATATCCTAAACTAGATTTCTGTAGCCACAATTGGGGGAGGAGGAGGAGCAGAATATGTGCCTAATGATGTCCCCCATCACACTGCTTATAATATAGAAAATTAGAGACAATTTGAACACTATGATTGGAAAATTGTGGAGGTAAATTATGATATTATATCTCCACTTAACAGAAAACTATGAAACTGTTAAGATGTTTATATGCAACCTAGCATCACAAGAGAACATAGATTGGTGCATACCCTATGACTGCAACTGTATTAAAAAACATATACGCATGGAGGAGAAGGTGAAGAGGAAGTATGTGCCATAGGTAATGATTATGTAGCGTGGAATGGGTATATATGGTTTTGGTCTCATTTAATGAGTCTTAACATTGTGGAGAGCGGGAATGAGGGTTGACCAGAAGCTGAGATTTGGGTCTCAGCTATAGGGAAGGACCTGACAACCTTCCAGAGGCCATGAATGTGTTTATCTGGCAACTTAATGGACTGAACTCCGACCGCAAGGCAGGTGCGGTCACTGTGGGTGTCAGCTTAGCACTCTCCTGATAGGAAAAAGCCCACCGTGAGGGACGACGGCCAGGTGCTCACCACGGATTCCCTCCCGTGCATGGGAAGCTCCTGGAGCCCCATAGTCTCCTCTACTATTGTTGGGGAGCAGGCCGTGGCAGGCACCTGTGGGGACAGCCCCCAGAGGACAGGGCCGGCTGCAGGAGGAACAGAGCGTCTGCAGTAGTGGCCACAGTGAGGTGAGGAGCTCAGCGGGTGTGAGGGCCTCTCTGCTCTGGGGTGGGGGTTTGTGGGCTGTGGTCGGCCACCTGCTGCTTCACATCACCCCGAAGGGGACATGAGATGCAGGGGCCATCACCTCCACGGCGCCCCCAGGAACTCTACCCAGGCCCCCACCTACAGTGCCATTGGGCCTCCTGCTCCTCCCCCCTCCACTCTCTTCCCACAACAACACACTGGGGCCTTGAAATAACACATCTTTCTTTACGCCATCATTTCCACAGAATTTGCCTATGATTCATTTGTTGTCAAGAGGTATTAAAACCTCCAGCTCCCAGGCACCCTGGTCTTTGTACCCCTCCCTCCTAGGTCCCACCACTCCCCTTTCCACGGTGTCCTGCCCAGCTCTTACCCTGTCTTCCTGAGCCCCAGCATCCCAAACTCAGCGCCACCTCACACACCCCCACCCCCACCCCTCTCCTCCTCACTTGACCCCTTGGGGAACAGTGGGAAGGGGCTAGGGCAGGTCCAGATGGCACCCACCCACCTCCCCAGCCCAGCTCCTCCGGAGGAATGCCCTGCTGGGAAGGCCTCTAGCCTTAGGACTTGGAGATGAAGCCCTGGAAAGGGAAGAAAACTCTCTTTGCCTAAAAACAGGAGGCGGTAGAACCTTCAGACCCAGAAGCTGCCCCTTTCTGTGACTCCCCAACCCCCTCACTTGGGGAGGCTGGATTTTCCTCATACCTCCAGACCTGGTCCCTGGGTCCCTCCCCATCACTGTTTCTGACTAGGCACAGGGGTATAGAGTTTCCACTGTGTGTGTGTGTGTGTGTGTGTGTGTGTGTGTGTGTGTGTGTCGGGGAGTAGGAAAAGCTGTCTTCTCACACCCTCATTACCCAGTAAGGCTTTGGGGTTCCCCTCCCGGGCCCTCCCCAGGGCTGTGTAGGTGTGTCAGGGAGCTAGAAGGTGGGGGTGGCAGGAGAGGAAGAGGGTGAGGAGCGAGGGGGCTGGGGGGCTGTTGGGAGCTGGGCTGGGGTGAGGGGAGCTGCTGTGGTCGGGTTATCTGATGTGATGAGCCAGGTGTGCAGCTTCGAGGCTCTGGGGGTGGGGGAAGAGCAGCCTGAGAGAGAAGTAGAAACGGCAGAAGCAGCCTGGAGCCAGCGAGGTAGACAGGAAAGGCAGAGGTGGGAGAAGAGAGCCTTAGTGAACCCAGGAAGGCCTCTCCCTAGAGGAGGAGCGCTTTTCTCCTCAAGCTCTGGAGGCAACACCAGAGCAGGCAGGCAGGTGGGCAGGGGGGTGTCCCCTGCCTCTGCCATGGCCCAACTTCGCCAGCTCCCTAGCTCCCAGGGAACCAGGCAGCCTCCCCTCAACACTGCAGGGCTGATGGGCTCGAAGGTCCAGCCTTATCCCTGAATCAGAGCAGTTGGAGACAGTTGAGGCTCTATAATCTCGGTTGGGGGTTAACGGGTGGAGGAGGCTTTGCAGGAGGAGATAATGGGGCGGACCTCAGGTCCTCCGCACTACCCACCAGCACACCACCGTGGAGCTGGGGGAGTGAGCGGGGTTGTCGGCACCACGGGCCAGGCCAGGGGTGTGTCTGCCATCCTTGGAGCTGGGTTGCGGGCCAACCTGGCCTTTCACAGAGGGGTCTACCTGTGAGTCCTCGCTTCTACCCTGTCTATCCCTGACTTGGAATGTGTTGGAGGAGCTGCCTGTAAGGAAGATAATATCAGGTCAGAGGTTATCTCTTTAGAGGAGAGGGTCCCCAGAGGATGATGAAAATTACAGTAATAAAGTTACAGTAATACAATTACATTTACCGAGCACCAAACTCCATGCCAAGCGCAATTGTAAATACTACATAGTAGCTCAGGTGGTCTTCACAACACCTAGGAAGTAAGTACCATTACTCTCTTTGCTTTACAGAAGAGAGACGAATAGCCAGCAGTCCCACAGCGACTCAGGGGAGTGCCAGGGTTCAAGTCCGGCTCCTGCTAGATGCCACTTCTGCTGCTCTTCACTGCTGCCCTAGACAAGGCCGGGCCCTGTGGCGTGCTGCAAGCCTTCCTTCCGTTATCTTTACCAGCTCTACACTGTCATTCACAGATGAGAAAGCCGAGGCTCAGAGAGCTCACACATTTCCCCCAAGGTTACACAGTCAGTAAGAGACACTATCAGGATTCTGATGACCTGCTCTTAAAGTTCATCTCTTAATCACTCCTTGCCTCCCTCAAGGTTGAGGAGTGGGGTGGAGAGGAGACCGGGAGAGCAACTGAGCTCCATCTGCCTCCGTGACCCCCGCAGCCCGGAGCTCTGCCAGCAGTGGTAGGAGGAGTGTGGTTAGTATTTGCTGATGAATGAACAACCGAAGGACAAAATAATGAACTGTCATCTTCCAAGACAAAGGATTGCAGAAGCCACTGATATCCTGCCCACCGCCCTCCCCATCCACTCCTCTACCACCTCCAGTCCTTCCTGTGAACGCAGCAGAGGCAGGAGCCCCTTGGGGTGGGGTCCCTATCAGGGAGGAAGTGCAGCTGGCTTCTCTCCCACCCCCGTTATCACTTCACCCCCATCCCTACTTTATCACCCAGGGCCTCCACAATCCCCTCCCTGTCCCTCTCCGGGGGCTCCTGGGTAGGAGAGGGAAAGCCATGGAAATCAGTGGGGCTGGGGGAAGCGGAGGAAGCAGAAAGGATACCAGGAGCATTTCCCCGACACATTTAACCTGGGGCTCACAGTCCTTGCCAGGCTGGGCCAGTGGCGTAGAGGACCAAGCCCTTTCTGATAGGGCGCTTGATCTATCTGGCTGGCCTAGTAGGCAAATGGGGAAATGGTAGTCAGGAGCTGACAAAGTTGGGGCACCTGCCCTCACTTCAGCCCTAGCCCCATGCCGGCTGCCACAGATGTTCACAGGTGTCTGCAGGATTGTTTTGTTTTTGTTGTTTTTTGAGATAGGCTCTCGCTCTATTGCCCAGGCTGGAGTGCAGTGGTGCGATCGTGGCTCATTGCAGCCTCAACCTCCCGGGCTTAGGCAGTCCTCCCACCTTGGCCCCCCAGGTAGCTAGGACTACAGGCACACGCCACCAGGCCCAGCTAATTTATTTTTAAAATTTGTTTGTAGAGATGCTGTCTCTCTATGTTGCCCAGGCCGGTCTTGAACTCCTGGCCTCAAGTAATCCTCCTGCCCCGGCCTCCCAAAGTGTTGGGATTACAGGCATGAGCCACCACGCCCAGCTAGGATTTGGGATAGGCTCGGGGTGGCACGGGCCTTTCCAGAGACCCAGTACGCTTCTGAATGCAAGTGAAGAGTGCAGTGGGGAGGCCCTACGTAGCTAAATAAGGGCTGTCAACCAGGCTATGTATGAATTTTCCATTCACCACCAAGATCTGGATGTCTAAGGGGAGCTCTGCCCACTACCCCCAGGAGCTCATGGGAGCTTCTTCCTGCCTTCCTCCTCTCAGCAACCAGTATCCAGGAGGTCATGCCTTCCTTTCCAGAGTCCAGCTCAAACAATTTGCAGAACAATCTAGCTTGAAATTTAATACTTGATCCACCCCTCCGTGCATCCCCTAGATCAAATAACCCTGGATCTGTGACCCTTGGCTCAGATCTGTCTAATTCTTAGAGTCTGTTCAGACTTGGAGTGAGGCTGTTGAGTCCTGAGGAGGGAGGGGCTGTGGCAGCATTGACAAGTTCCCCACATTCCTGTGGTACCTGAGTCTTTCCAATGCCTCCCCTCACCTGAGGCTCAATCTCTCATTACCCACCCGCTTCCCTACCTTATCAGTGAGGTCTTGAACAACTGAACCAAAGAGCTTCTGGTTCATGCGCTAATGTTAACCTGCAAGAGGACACAGTCTTTGGCTCTGTCTCAGTCAACTCTGAATATGGTAAGCAGACCTAGGTTTTGGAAGATGCAAGAGCAGGAGGGATGGTCAGAATACTGTATGACAAAATGAGGATTCAAAACATTCGAGTAAGCCAATATGGGAGAATCAAATCAGATAAATATAAAGAGGGATAAATGCTACATTCTGCATTTAGTCAAAACAAATTGGTGGCCAGGCACGGTGGCTCACACCTGTAACCCCAGCACTTTGACAGGCCAAGACTTGGGAGGAAGGGAGGGGGAATTGCTTTACGTCACGAGTTCAGGACTAACCAAGGCAACATAGAGGGACCTCATCTTTACAAAACACAAAAAAATTAGCTGAGTGTGCCGGTGGTCCCAGCTGCTCAGGAGGCTGAGATGAGAGGATTGCTTGAGCCCAGGAGTTTGAGGCTGCAGTGAGCTATGATCATGCACTCTGGCCTAGGCCACAGAGGGACCATCTCTCTCTCTTTCTCTCTCTCTCTTTCTCTCTCTCTCTCTCTCACACACGCGCGCATGCACACACACACACTCAGCCAAGTACAGAATGAGGGGGATGTGGCAGACACTTTAGGGAGAGGAGTTAGTATGAAGTTTCTGAAGCTACATGGAATTAACTTCACAGGTTCTGAAGTTCAAATGAAGGTGTTTAAATTTGCATAAGTCTGTTTGCATTTCATTTTCTAGCAGGGACATTATTAGCCTTTTTGACTCTCATTTTCTCACAAGTGTACAGTGGAGTTTTCCGGAGGCTTCTTGACACATGATATCATAACCAGTTGAATGCAGAAGCCAATATGAGAATCTGGCTGCCTTCTATTAGATCAGACATTAAAGAGATTTGCAAAACTGTGAAACAATACTGTCTTGTCATTAAATTAGTTTCACTTTGGAAAGTGGTTATTTTAAAGAAAAAATGTGTTATTTATCCTAACTTTTAATAGATTCATTATTGCCACATTTAAAGAATACACTTTAAAAGTTTCTGTTTTAATTTCTAATGGTACATATTGATGGATCTAACCCACATACACAAAAGTCCTTTGGGGTCCTTATTTTTAAGAGAGTAAAAGGATGCCAGGACCAAAATGCTTGAGAAACTGGTCTAGAGGCAGGCCATAGAGGTGCACATTCAGAGAATGTGTACATACCCGGACACGGTGGTGGGTTGAGTTTCAATGTCTGGAACAAAGACAAATGACACTGAAGAGATCATGGTGGGGTTTATACCTCATCAGAGAAGCAGGGTTCCAACAAACACCGGGATAAATGAATCGATCAAACCCGGTTCTTGAAACTTGTCTTGATTCCCTTTTCTCTGGGCATAAGCCAACCCTTGCCAGAGAACACTGACATTAATTATAGGTCAGTAAATACGCATGTGGTGAAGTCCAGGTGTTGGCGATTGTTGAAGGAGTGACATTGACAAAGAAAGAACATGACTGAAAGAAGCTGGAGACAGTAGTCACTAGAGTTCCATGTATTTCAGATTTATATTCCTACCTTCCCACCTCTTTCCCACACTTTTCTCCCCAAGCAGCATTCGTTTGGGGCCAATTTGGTTTATTAAGTGGCACACCTGCCCCCTGGTGGCCAGGTGGTACAATGACACCTTCTCTCCATTCCGGTAGATAGCACGGAGCAGGAGTCCCTAGCACCAGAAGCTGAGATCCGGAAGGGCCCCCAAAAATCAGCCTGGAGTAAGTCTAGAGGGCTGGTCAGGGATTGGAGGTCGGAATGTGGGAGCAATGTCACCTCCTTGATAAAAATTTATTTGGCCATCTCAGCAACCCAATAGTGATGCTGGCCAACATTTATGATTGATAACTATGTGCCAGGTACTGTTATAAATGCTTTACACAGATTATATCACAACAGCAGCAAATCTATGAGGTAGGTACTATTATTGTTACCATTTTGTGGATGAAGAAACTGAGGCTCAAAAACATTAAATAACTTGCCCAGGGTCATACAAGCAGCAAATGGCAGAGCCAGACCTGGGAGACAGCAGTTAACTTGTTAACTGTTACTTGTAACTTGTTAACACTTTGCAGCTTCCACTTGGCATACCTTGCACTCATCTGTCTGTAGGGCTGTCTTCTCCCACTGCACAGTGTCTTTCTTGGGGGCGGCGAGTGTCTCGTTCATCACCGTATCCCCAGCACTGAGCTCGGTGGTGTGTTTGGTTAGAAACATTGGAAGGACTACACAACTTGGGTGGACCTCAGAGGGAATCTGCAGCCTCGCTCACTCTCAGCACGGACTATGCTCAGAGGCCCTGGGCACAAGATCTTGACCCTGGGAGGCCCTTGGCTGAGGTGTGAGAGGGTCAGATACTCCCTGTTGCCTGGGAGGAGAAGCCAGAGAGCAAGTCCCTGAGCCCATGTCGCTGGCATGAGGAGAGGTAAGCACCACCAGGTGCCCTCAGTAGCAGAGACTCAGCGCCTTGCTGAATCTCAGTCACAGCATGGAGATAGAGAAAGGGTGGAAGGGGATGTGACTGGGGCTTTGGGGGCGGGGAGGCCAGGCAAGGCGCTCAAAGCTATCCCCGTAGGGCAGTAGCACCACCTAGTGGTGAAGCTCAAGATGATTTAGGAAAAATACCCGGCTAATCCATAGCTGAGGGGAAGCTGGGAATCCCCTCCTTTGGAGAGCGCACTCTCCTTGGATGGAGCCACAGGAAAGGACCTGGAACTCTTCCAGCGTCTCCCCAAGCCAGAGCAGCTCACTCCAGAAGTGCTCACCAGGTTGTACAAAATGTGAAGAAAACACCCCCTATGGACACGTCCTGTGGGCCCCAGGCTGAAAAGGGCCGCCCAGCTGAGGTCAGGTCAATGAAATCACACCCTCTTCAGGGAACGGCCTGCATCTAACGACTACCTGGTGCAGGAATATAGAAGTGTCTCCCCCGCTTCATCTTGGGGCCATCCAAAGGGCCATCCCAGCTTCAGAGATCCCCACACGGGTTGATTGAGACCTTCATTGAGACCATGTTGCAGCCCAACTTCTCCCACTGCTGATTCTACTTCTTTCCCTTCCACCAGGGCTGATAATCCTGAGACTGCTCCCCAACAAACTCCCTGCACTTCAACCTGCATTTCAGGGTCTACGTCCCTGGAATCCAGCTTGCAACACCATCCCGTATATCATATATGACATGCGTGCGTACAGAGATTTGGAGCAGCTGTCTGGAGCAGCGAACTCTCACATTCCCCCTACCAGCCACAGGCTCCACACCCTGCTGTGCTTCTGGGTCTCGAGGAACACACACTCCCCAGCAGCCTCACGGGCTCCCTGCCCACAATGAGGACTAGTTGCTTATAGGATGTCAGCATGATGAGCCATCTCCTTGGCCACGCTGGAGGTGTCAGACAGCATCCATCCTTCTTGTCATCTGCAGAGGCCATGGGGTAGGCAGACTGACCCACACTGCACAGGCAGCCTGCAAGGAGCGTGGTAGAAGCTGGGGAAATTGAAGGGCTCTGGCTACTCCTAGCATGCCCTGTTTGCTTGCTCCAGGGCTAAAGGAATCAATACTTCCTAGCACACCAGTGACTTATTTATACCACATGATGCTTTGAGTCTATCAACCCCACGGTCTGTGCAGTGTTTTTGCTTTATGTCTCTTTTAAGGAGCAGACTCGTTCACACTACCCCAGGTGTGGCACAGCCATTGTAAGGGGAAGATGTTCCCTATAGAGCTTCCATATGATGTCAGGTTAGTGGCCATTCTGCCCAACAGATCAAGAGAAGCACATTAGGCCAGCATCCTCATGGAGTCATTCACAATTTGTACCAGATAAGAATGCATTGTATAGACCAGTGCTGCCCCATAGACTATTCTGTGATGATGAAAATGTCATGCCTGTAATCCCAGCACTTTGAGAGGCCGAGGCGGGCAGATCACTTGAGGTCAGGAGTTCAAGACCAGCCTGGACAACATGGTGAAACCCCGTCTCTACTAAAAATACAAAAATTAGCCAGGCGTGGTGGCAGGTGCCTGTAATCCTATATATTCTGCAGGCTGAGGCAGGAGAATGGTTTAAACCTGAGAGGCAGAGGTTGCAGTGAGCCGAGATTGTGCCACTGCACTCTAGCCTGGGTGACAGAGCAAGACTCTGTCAAGAAAGCAAGAAAGCAAGGAAAGCAAGGAAAGAAAGAAAGGAAAGAAAGAAAGAAAGAAAGAAAGAAAGAAAGAAAGAAAGAAAGAGTTGTGTATTTGCACTGTCCGTTACAGTAACCCTGAGGTTATCAAACACTGGAACTGCGTCTTGTGCGGCTGAGAAGCTAGATGTTTACCTTTATTTCATTTAAATACTCACGTGTGGCTAGTGGTTACTTGATTGAACAGTGTAGGCATAGAACCAAAGCTTGGAATGTGAAAACTTAAAATCACTTGATCCTAATTATGCAATCTTCCTGGGGTATGTTCCTCTTGGTTTACTGGAAAAGTTTATTATAACACAGCCTTGGAAATGTTGTGTTCTTCTAGGTCAGCTATAAAAATGCTACATAAGATCCTCCTAACAGTGTATCAGACTCCATTCTCCACATTTCTCCAGCCAGAGACACGCCCATTTAAGCAGCTGTTGATTTCCTTTCTCTTAAGTCCCTTCATGTTTCACAAAATAACCCTCAAGTTCTAACCCCGATTCCCCTAAGTTCATCTCATCCCACTGAAACACATTTTAGCCTTTGGTTTGAAATATTTTCAGATATTTCTGAAAAATTAGAGTGAATCACATCCCCAGGCCAACTTATCCTAAATCAATATATTGGCTGGCATGATTTCCTTATTTTCAGATCTCAATGCTGTGTCCTTGGTTGGTTATTCTTGTTTACTGTGCTTAGCAACGCTACCCTTCATCATAAATCCCACTTCCTTGGGAAGCAGAGTGGAGCGCATCGGCGTAAGCTGGGCCCCTTAAGAGTCCTGTTTCTGCACAGCAGTCATTTGTAATCCTCCAGGTCACTGGCACAGCCGCCATCTCTAATGGCAGACACAGTTTTGCCAATAGCTGCTTGGTTTTCATTTTTGAGGGTCTCACGTAGGTGTCACATATGGACTGCACACTTTCTGGGAGTAGAGCACAGTTTGATCCAGCACCTCTAATTTCCCCAGCTCAGGGCCTGCCTTAGGAATGAGAACCTCTTTTATCTCCTCTCTAGGAGAGAGCTAGCAAGCCCATCAGTAACCGGTCAGGTCCCCCAACTCAGTAGGAAGCAGGACAATGTAGCAGTTAATTTGTGGCTTCTGAAGCTAGCTGATGAAGGTTCAAATCCCATCCCTTGCTAGTGTGGCATTGCTCAAGCTATCCCTTCTGTCGAATGGGGGTAATAATGATTCATCTCCCTTAGGGTCCTTATAAGGATAAGCCAAATTGGTTTGCATAAAGCATTTATTTACAGCAGTACTTGCAACAAAGTAAGTGCTATATAAGTATGAGCCATTTTTATTACCATAAGCAAAGCTTTCTACATTGGTTGACTTAATAAACTGCAGGGCAAACTTTTTTCTCTTTGGAAATCATTCAGCAGGCACTGTTTACATCCTTTCACTGCCATATCTCTAGCTTTCACCAAATCTGCCACACATTCCTGCCTTCTCTGTTGGCCTCACTTCGATTCTCCTACATGCTTCCAGTTAGCCAGCTAGAGGATTTTCCTGTCTCTGGGAATCTTGTGGAAAATCTTGCATTTTGGTGCACACCCTTCTTCAGTTATAATGATATACCTTAAAAGTTTTACATTTACAAATGTCTATTTTTCACACTTTCATTCTAAAATAGAATCGATGATGACCTTTTCTCCCAGTTCAGCCCCATGAAAACTCATTTTTCCCTCTTTTCTTTTCCTCCCAGCTCCTAGACTTCCTTTGGAGGAGTGGCCTAGGTGGTGGGGCCCAGGGCTGAGTAACTGATACTCCCAGGAGTTCCCTGGAGAAGACAGGGCCAGAGGGAGAGCTGGGAAGGTGGTGACATTACAAAGACAAATGCATGTTATAGATGAGGCAACAGCATTATACAA
>NW_012103288.1:1892167-1899021 GCF_000951045.1 Mandrillus leucophaeus | reverse complement strand
TTTTGTATTTTTAATAGAGACAGGGTTTCTCCATGTTGGTCAGGCTGCTCTCGAACTCGAGACCCCAGGTGATCCTCCCGCCTCGGCCTCCCAAAGTGCTGGGATTACAGGGGTGAGCCACTGTGCCCGGTCTGTCCTGGCCCGCTTCTAACTAGTTATATACGCTTGGGTGAGTCACGCCCTCCTCTGTCAGTTTTCCTTAATGAGGGGATTGACTCATTTAGCAACTTTCAAGTGTTTTCTCCTACTGAAGAGCAAGCTGGACCAATACGTTCCGCAGCTAAAATCAAACAAGAGTCTCTCCCTAGACCCTTGTAGAAAACAACAGCAACAATAATTAATGTACAGAAGTTTCACAATGTAAGTTCTCCCCCCATAAATATCTCCAAATCAGTGGTACCTGCTCCCCTGTATATTAGAATATAATACAAATGGAGTCTGAGTCTGAAAACAACTCATATCTAATACATTTACAGATTAAGAGATACACATGCTATTCTGCAGTAAGGAACGCGGCTTTCAGATGTTTTTCCACCTGAAGAATTCTGAGAGACATGGGGCCAGGTGGACACCGAGGCTCTTGCAGTGTGAAGTCTGACTCCTCCCTGGGTTTTCAGGGAACAACGGATACAGGTGGAAGGACACAGCTTCCGGGAGCTGGGCGGTCACGTTCCCACTGACTTTAACATTTCTGGAGACACAGCAAATGCGGTCGCATTCCCCAAACTCAACCACTGATCTGAAGCAGCCTCCGTGATCCACCTCGAAGAACGCCTTTCCGTACTGGTCCCGCACACCTACAGCTCACTCTCACAAGGACCCCACCCTGGAGTAAACGGACAGACGGTTCCCACCGGCGGGGCTGGGCCGGCTGCAGAGGAGAGCATGCACTCAAAGTATCACTCCGCCCCTGCCTCACAGGCTCCTTTTGACTTTTGGGTGGTGGAGTGCGAATAGAAGGGACGTTACTCTACATCATGGAACCCCCAAACGCTCTCTCTGACTAGCCACCCGAGGCTGCCCCGCTCTCCCTTCCCACACTCTGGGGTGCGGGAGCGCTAGCTCTTAGCCCCGTGGGTGAACAGCGACCTTGGAACCACACCGAGGCGGCAGGGAGATCATGACGCAGCCGCTGGGGTCTGAAAGTTCTTCTCCTCCATCCCACCCTGCCAGGTGGAGAAGACGCGGCTCACTGCTGCTTCAGACTGGAAGTGGGGAGGGGATGGGGGGAGCAGGCTCTGGGTTACCCTCGGTGATCCGAGGAGGACAGGGAGGGCTGGCTCTCCTGGGCAGGAGGTAAGACACTGGCAGGGGGAGGACGAGGACGGCAGGTGCTATTCTGCAAATTGGGGACAATTCAGTCCTGCTACATGGATCCGTGAAAGGAGGGCTTCCACCTCAACCAACCCCTTAGATCCAGGGTGAGAAACTGTGGGCTTGGTGACAGGGATAGCTATGGCCACCATCCACTATTCTTCTGTGAGGCTGTTTTTGTCTGTTTTCCTCCTTGGGTCTCTCAGCAGGTGGGTTCGTGCCTGGTGCTCCAGTGATGGGAAGAAAACCCACCTCACCACAGCTACTGCCCGTGAGAATATAACCAGGGCAATGGGATGTCGGTGGGCACTGAAGCGGGTGGGTTGGGAGCTGTGGGCCGATTATCATGAGTAAGCAGGAGAGGGAGACCCCACTAGGCTCGGGACATGGGGGGCCTGCAGTAGGGGGAGGTGCAGGTGTCTCTGTCCCTGAGGAATGGATGCATTTCCCCTGCCTGTTCCCTCAACACCAGTCAGCAGCCACTTATGCAGTAGTGGGGGCGTCTCTGGGCAAGGCCCTGCCTCCAGCCTCTGCCCTCTGCCCCCACTTGAGTTTCTTTGTCAAACAAACAGCAACTCCTCATGGCTGAGGTCTCAAGGGACCAGGGAAAGGCCTGCAGGAGAGGGGTTAGGTTGAATAGGAGAGAGAATGGGCTGGGTGGACAGGGGAGGTGGCAGAGGAGAGGCTGAACCCCAGACAGGGTGAGGAGGGCTGCTGAGTAGCTGCCAGCCCCGGGCCCGGCACGTGGCCCTGGAGGAGCAGCCCCACCCAGGCACCGCCTTGGGCTGTCCTAGTCAGGAGATCTCATTGCCAAACACTTCGAGCACGAGGGGCGTGAGCTTCATGCTGCATTCAGGCTGGAAGGAGAGGCAGCGGTACTGCTTGGAGTGCTCCTCATTGAGGCTGCGCAAGTCGGCCAGCTTCTGGATCATCTTGGCATAGAGCAGGTGGCTGCCCGGGGGCGGGTGGCGGCAACGGATGTAGGTCTGCAAAGTGTTGGACAGGCGGTCCTGGATGGCCTCGATCAGCGCGGCGTCCTGCACCCCCGGACGATCTGTGGACAGGGTGGTAGAGGAGAAGGCACAGGAGCTCTGAGCTGGGCCCCTCACTGCTCAATCCCCCCACTTCCCACCCACACAGACACTCAATGGCAGCACCCCCTAGGCCACCCCTCTATGACTGCTGACTGGTGATACCACTGCATGGCCCCAAAGCCCTCCAGTGACTTCTCCTTGTATTTAGGATCCAGTCCCAGGTCCTTCCATGGGCCCACCTGGGCCTGTCTCTGCCTGGCCTTGCTCTCTGTCCATGCTCCGTCCATCCCTCAGCGTTCCGATGCGCCGTGCTCTCTGGTCACCAGCCTTCACATCTGTGTTCCCACTGCTTGGAACTCTGTTCTGCTATCTTTGCCAGACTCTTACTGATCCTTCGGGTAACAGCTTAAAAGGTCTTCCTCCGAAAGACTCCTGGCAACACTCTACCTCCGTGACCCAGACCATGTCAGCTTCCCTCCTTCGACCATTCTCTAGTGTCACTTACTTTATTTTTAAAACTCTTGCCATGTTAGGAATTAGTTGTTAAATAGCATTTGTTTAATGTTTCCATCTAAGCTTCATGGGAGAGGAGCCTGTGTCCTGTTTGCTGTTGAACCCCAGTACCTAGCATAGTGCCTGGCACCCAATAGGTGCTCAGTAAATTGTTGCTAAGTGGATGAATGAATGAGTGAAGGCTGGCTGGGCAGGTGTAGGGGAGCCCACCTCCATTCCTTGAGCCTCCAGTCCAGGAAAGCATCCCTGGGCAGAGGCCACTAGCTTGTCCCCTGAACACAGCACTGGCTGAGGCAGGGCCATCCCTCTTTGGACCTCATCACCAACGTCATGTCCCCAAGGTTACAATAACTTCCTCTTCTGCCTTTTTCCCCTCTTCTCACCTCTAACCAGCAGAAGAGGTCAAGGGTCACAGCACACTGCCTCCAAAATCAATCAGGTAAACTGTATAGGCAGAACTATCTCTCAGGCTCCAGGGTTTTGTACCCTGCCCACGAGAAACTTCAAATAACAGGAATGTTGAGCCCAGTTCACACAAGAGCGGAGCCTGAGTATTGGGAACGCGCAGGCCCGTCTGTGGCTCGAGGAACCCTGCTTATCTAGTTTCTCAGAATCCCCCCTACGAATCACCTGCAAACTCTGTAAGGCAGAGCCAAGGGCGGTGAGGGGCACCTCAGCATCCACACACCACTGGGGCTCTGCAGATCAGCAAAGTAGGCATTTCCTTCTCTGCCTCTCCTTTTGCTACATCTCCCTTCAGGTTGCCCAGCTGGCCCTCAGCAGGTCTTCGTCCTTCACGCTCCCTGCTCCCCAGGTCCCCAAGCTCCTCCCAGCCTGGCCCCATACCTGGGGAGACGATGCAGATGGCCATGAGCAGAACATGCTCCTCCTCATGCAAGTTCAGCTTCTTCAGTCCCACCTGGAACTTGATGAGGGGCTCAATCAGCTCCAGGTTGTGTCCAGCTGTGAGAGACAATGTCCAGGTACTGTGGGCAGAGCTGAGGAGCCGCCCACCCACCTCCAACCCCATGGGTCGGACCCTCACCCTTCTCTCCCTGTTGGTGCGTAACTCCCTCCCATGTGTCTGATTGGAGCCCAAACCCCAGGAGGGGTAGACACAGACTCTGGGCGCTGGAAAAGGTGGAGGTGGAGTCCAGGCATACCTTTGGTCACGTCACTGATGCGGTACTTGTAGTCCTGGTTGCCACAGGTCCAGGACATGTCGTCCATGGTGAAGGATTCATTGGAGCGTAACATGATGACCTCAATGGCACTTGACTTCAGCAGCACGATCTGGTCCTCAGAGGTGAGGTCTCTGCAGGGGAGGGAGGGAAGGAGGTCAGGTTACCAGTCAAGGCCTTCCAGACACACAAATCAGTTTAGTGTTTTGACAGGTATACACCTGCTGGGCGCCAACATGTGCCCTGGGTCTTTCATCGAGGAGCTTGCAGCCTGGCTGGAAGGGACAAGAGTGTTCCTTGAAAGAGAACAGTTCAACACTGTGATCATGTGCCAAGGCCGGAAGTGAAGTAGCTCAGTTACTAAGACAAGGAAAACCCAGAGGCCAAGCAGCCAGAGCTGTGAGGCACAGGAAGAAGGAGCCCAGGGAAGCTCCCAGCATTGAGGCATGAATATGGCGGTCTGCAAAAGGTAGGACCACAGTATCTTCAAAAGCACCCAAGTTTTCTCCTCCTCTCCCTCCTCCTGTCCTCCAGTCCTTCTCAGTAGTAAATTCAGCCAGCTTTGTCTCCAGGATGTCTCTCAAGCTGCTGATCTTATTTCCACTCCTACCAGGAGTGCTCTGGTTCAGAGCTCCAGCGTGTTTTCCAATAGCCTCTTATGGGAATCTCCGACTTGTGTCTCTCCAGTCTGTCATTCATCTTTCTTACCACTGCTGCAGGTCAATGTCCTCTTGTGCTCAGAAATCCTCACTGACTCTCAACACCCTAGGTTCAGGCCCATACTCCCTAACTTGGCTCCAACCTCTCATTCCAACTCCCTTTCCCATGGTAAACTCCACCAACCTTCCATTCTAGCGGCATCATGCCACTCCACATTCAGATGCTGTGTGTTCTCACTGTGCCTTTTTTGTTTTTCTTGAGACAGGATCTCACTCTGTTGCTGAGGTTAGAGTACGGTGTTTGATAATAGCATGTTATAGCCTCAGACTCCTGGGCTCAAGTGAGTCTCCCATCTCAGCCTTCCAAATAGCTAAGACTACAAGCATGCACCACCACGCTCAGCTAATTTTCTTTTATTATTATTTTTAGAGACAGTATCCTGTTCTGTCACACAAGCTGGAGTGCAACAGAATAATTATGGCTCACTGCAGCCTCAAACTCCTGGGCTCGAGCAATCCTCCTGCCTCAGCCTCTTGAGTAGCTGGGACTACAGGTGCATACCACCACACCTAGCTAATTTTTAATTTTTTTTTTGTAGAGATGGTGTCTCACTATGTGGCCCAGGCTGGTCTCAAACTCCTGGCCTCATGTGATCCTCTCATCGTGACCTCCCAAAGCACTGGGGTTACAGGTGTGAGCCACTGTACCCAGCCATCACCACGCCTTTGAGCATACTACAGCTCCAGCCAGGAATACCTTTCTAATGCTCCATTTTGTTTTTCTGGTCCTGAATCCGCTGTGTTTTCCCTTGGAGCCCCGCACCCTCTGACTCTTCAGCACAGTTAGGGCCATGTCATTGTGATGCATTGAACACTGCTGGTGCTCTTATTTTGCCCTTCTCCTCCAGTTCTGCTCTTTACATGCTTGTTTTCTACTTTTTTTTTTTTTTTTTTTTTTAAGACAGAGTCTTGCTCTGTTGCCCAGGCCGGAGTGCAGTGGTGCAGTCTTGGCTCACTGCACCCTCCACCTCGCAGGTTCAAGCAATTGTCCTACCTCAGCCTCCTGAGTAGCTGGGATTACAGGCACCCACCACCACGCCTAGCCAATTTTTGTATTTTTAGTAGAGACAGGGTTTCGCCATGTTAGTCAGGCTGGTCTCAAACTCCTGACCTCAGATGATCTGCCCACCTCAGTCTCCCAAAGTGCTGGGATTATGGCGTGAGCCACTGCACCCAGCCACTTGTTTTCTACTCTTATTTGTAAGTTACTTGGGGGCCAGCACCTCCTCTTAATCACCTTACTGCTGCCCACACAATGATCATTGAGCCCTCAGCACAACAAGAGGATTAATAGAGATGTGTTGATGAGTTGAGAGGCCAATGACTAGTTCCACTATTCTGAGTCATGATTGGGCTTGTCTGAACAACGGCGAGGAAAAGGCAGGGCTCACAAATCAACTTGCTTCTGGCTTTTACTCTCTTTCTCTTCCTGACTGTCTACTTCCTTCTGGATATCCTGTAGATAGGCTGTCATCCCCTCGATGGCTGCATGTTTGTATATAAAGTCAGGAAGCCGATATTGACTGATGAGAGTGTTGTATCAATGGGTGATAGATGGTGGGGAATGAGAAGGCTTGCATGATCAGGATGGCCAGCAAAGGATCTATATTGAAAAAAATCACAAAGTGCTGGAGTTGGAGGGCCCCTCTTAGGAGCTCTTAGAGGTGGCTCCTACATAACCACTGTAGGACTCTCCTAGGGTCAGGGAGCTCAGGGCCTCTGGACACAGCCATGGAGTTGTTAGCGCCGAGATTAATGGCCTCTTCTATTGAGCTACAACCCATGTGATGGTACACTCATTTGTGGTTTACAGTTTTGTACTCAAGAAACCCAGAACCAGACTTCTTCACTAGCCATGGGACTTCCTTCGAACCATAGCTAATGGAGTTTTTTAAAAAGGAAAACTACTGTGTCCTCCTTCAGATAGTCTAATGACACAATGTCTAAACATCTCACCATCCTTGTCACTTTTCTCTAGATACTCAATCCACATTTAAAAAACAAAAATGAACACCATCCCCATTTTTGATTTGACTCATTATACAAGTAAAACATACTCATGATCAAATCTTTGGAAAATACATAAAAATGTA
>NW_012103288.1:1884273-1891027 GCF_000951045.1 Mandrillus leucophaeus | reverse complement strand
TGTTTCATCTTTCCCACCCCCACAGGCAGAGCTCGGCCCCTCCCCTCCCGCATTCCCACGGTTCCTCCAGCAGGCTTCTAGCAGGGCTCTTATCTCCTTGCAGCAATTGTTTACATGTCTATCTCTTTCATCAGACACCAAATCCCTGGATGCCACGGACTGTCTTCTCAACAACTTTTGTCCCTCACAGTTTATGTAAGAAAGCTATTTGTTGGATGGATGAAGAAATGAATGTGGAGAGAGGGCACAGCACGAAGGAAGCGTGATAACCCCCAGGGCTCTTCCCTGGGTATGGAATGGCAATGAAGGTGAAGGCATTTAGCAGAAGAGGGCAGGGCTGCAGCTGATGTGGCCTGGTCTCTTGTGCACTTTACTTGGCAGTGAAGCCTGGGGGTTCTAAGTCCTGGGATCTAAGGCTGCTCCTGGCCATTTAGATGCTGCTGCTGATGCCGCCTCCTCCGTGCATTTCATTTGCAGTGCCAGCAGGGAGGGAGATTTGTGGGGTGAGACTGAGAGACTAAGGGAGGAGAGGTGGGAGGAGAGAGCAGGCCAAGGCCACACTGTAGAGCAGTTCACACCCAGAGCAGCCCATCCAGCCCCACCCCACGTTGGTCTCATGCCCACATTGGAGACTCATCCTGTGCCCCCACACACCCACACAGAAGTCTCATCCTGGCTTCCCCACACCCTCCGCCCCTGCCTACAGGCAGCAAGATCAAAGCCACCAGGGACGCAGCCACTGTTCTTCTATGTCTTGGAACAACAGAACCCCTAAGTGTGGAAAGCAGCAGAACCAGAGAGCTGCTGGGCTGGCCCACGCTGGGCCCAGTTGGAGCCTAGGTTTGGGCTCCAGTCCAGGCTCAGGATCACCTCTGTCCAGCCACAGAGAGTGTCCATACCAGTGTCCCTGCAAGCTCTCTTAGCAAGGCCTGCTCCATTTTCATTGGCATACCTTCTGCTCTGGGACTTCTCAAGTCATGCTGAAGACAGAGAAGCCAACCCTAGCATGTTCAGGATCAGTTTGACCCATTTTGCATCAATGGCTGGGCAGCTCCTGTACCTGCCCATATGCACCTCACTTTAGCCATGAGTTGCAAGGACAGACTAGGGGACAGAGGGGAACATGATGAAAGGAAGAGGGCAGACTTCAATTTAACCTCATGAAGAGAAACTGAGAGTAGTACTATTTGTGTCAGGGTCCATGTGGGAGGGCAAGGGATAGGGGACTTGAGCATGGGAGAAAAGTGGAGGCTGGGGTTCCTTAGTGAAGGGGGCAGCATTGGAGTAACTGATTCAATGAGTAACTTTCTTTTTAGGACAGCTTTCCCGTGTGTGCAATCTCAGCTCCCATTGGAATCACTGAACCTCAGTATCTGGCAAGGGTCATGAGGGCCCTCTGTCCTACTCCCCACTAGAGCAGCGAAAGATGAAGCTGTGTAGATAAGTACTGCTGCCTGACATGAGGATGGAAGCCGAGTGCTTCCGTGTTTTTTCCCTAGCCGTTTACACAAAACAAGACTTTGGTATATGTGGAGTTTGCAAACAGTAACGTGAAGTGTGGAGGAGGGAGTTGGAACTTGTGCTCTATGGAATGTGTTGTCAGTTCCAAGGAAAGGCTCTGAGGGTAAACCCTGTGCTCAGAGCAATGCCTGACTCACGTGAGATCTGTCGCTTGCTCCTGCCTGCGTGCCTGCCTGCCAGAGGGGCCCTCGCTCCTATCGCTACAACCAAAATGTGCAATGCGGTAGAAGTGTCTCAGCACTGTCTGCCAGTTTTCTTTTCTTCGCCATTTTCACATTAATTCCAGAGGAAGAGCATTGAAAAATTTCTGGTATTTGGATTGGTGAGAAGCATAAAATAACACAGAGCCAGTTTTCTCAGGGCAGAAACGAACTGGAAAGTTCTGGGTTTAACTCTGTGAATGACCATCATCTCACTGGCAAGGCAGTAATTTAGGCAATAACTGATGGCTTTTCTACACAGCTAAGAGGTTCATAAATGGATATATGGCACCTCATATCTGCTTCCATCCAGAGCCAGCAATGTTAACTCACTTTCCAGCTCCCCGTATTCCAGCACTGAATCTGAGGATTAGTATCTAGGAAGCATTTTGCTCCTTCTACTGGAAATACAGCTATTGCTGCTACTTAAAATGATAATAACATTGCTTAAGATCGATTTACTTCTCTTTCTCAACCATATTGTTTATGTATTTTATGGCAATATGCCAAATGAACTTTTGGGAAGAATTAAGGTACAAACATACATAAATATAGCCATCTCCCAACACATCTACTAAATGTGTCAGTACTCTATTATTGGCTGGGCGTGGTGGTTCACGCCTGTAGTCCCAGGACTTTGGGAAGCTGAGGCCAGCAGATCACTTGAGGTCAGGAGTTCGAGACCAGCCTGGACAACATGGTAAAACCCCGTCTCTACTACTAAAACTACAAACTAGCCGGGCGTGGTGGTGCGTGCCTGTAATTTCAGCTACTTGGGAGGCTAAGGCAGGAGAATTGCTTGAACCCGGGAGGTAGAGGTTGCAGTGAGTTGAGACTGTGTCATTGTACTCTGGCCTGGGCAACAAGAGGGAAAGTCTTGTCTCAAAATAAAATACAAAAAATTAGTCTGGCATGGTGGCACACTCCTGTAGTTCCAGCTACTTGGGAGGCTGAGGCAGGAGAATTGCTTGAACCCAGAAGGTGGAGGTTGCAGTGAGATCGCACCATTGCACTCCAGCCTGGGTGACAAGAGCGAAACTCCGTCTCAAACAAGAAAAGGAAAAAAAAGAATATTAACACTGTATGAGTATTTAAATATAAGTATTATATACACTGTTAGTGTTACAACAATAAAACATGGGAATAAATGAATGAAATTTGTATGAGTGAATTGATAAAGGAGGATCCCTTCTCCAGTAGAACTCCTTATACTTATCTATTTTGGCAAAAAATGTTTCAGTATGGTTAGGAAATAGTCTTTATTTTTTTCTTTTCTGAGACGGGATCTTGCTCTGTTGCCCAGACTGGAGTGCAGTGGTACAATCATGGCTAGCTGCAGCCTTGACCTCCTGGGCTCAAGTGATCCTCCTGCCTCAGCCTCCCTAGTAGGTGGGACTACAGGCATGTGCCACCACACCCAGCTAATTTATAATTTTTTTTTTTTTTTTTTTTTGTAGAGAAGAAGTCTCACTATGTTGCTCAAGCTGGTCTGGAATTCCTGGGCTGAACTCCTACCTCAGCCTCTCAAAGTGTTGGGATTATAGGCATGTGCCACCACGCCTGGCCAGGAAATGGTCTTTAAATGGTCTTCATTTTGGTGAAGGATGCTGGGGTCATATATGCCAGGAAACCTGTCTTTCTCCAGGATTCCCAGACTGTTTCACAAGTCTACATGGCCAACCCTTCTCCTCTCTATCACTTCATTCTACTCTCAGAGTTGGGGTGTGGAGGAATCATGTCGTTGAATTTAAAGAGATAATATGAGGATGCCAGTCAAGCCAGCTGGAGTAACACAACAGTGAGCTGGGAGTTCTAGGCCTGGCTGTGACGTGCTGGCTCCAACACCAGGAAGGGATCCTGGCTGGCCGTTGGACCTTTCTGGGCTTCCACACCATCATCCAGAAAGTGAGGGGATGGACTAGCTCTCCAGTGCTGGCCTGCAGAGTAATGCAGGATAGGCTGCACTTCATAATACAGATTTCTGGTCCTACGCCAGAGGTTCTGATTTAGCGGGTCTAGGGTAGGGCCTGAATCTCTATTTTAAAAAAGCAATGGAGGCTGGGTGTGGTGGCTCATGCCTGTAATCCCAGCACTTTGGGATGCTGAGGCGAGTGGATCATTTGAGGTCAGGAGTTTGAGACCAGCCTGGCCAACATGGCGAAACTCCCTCTCTACTAAAATAAAAAAATTAGGGCAGGGTGTGATGGCTCGTGCCTATAATCCCAGCACTTTGGGAGGCCGATGCGGGTAGATCATGAGGTCAGGTGATTGAGAACAGCCTGGCCAACATGGTGAAACCCCTGAACCCCCTACTGAAAATACAAAAATTAGCCGGGCATGGTGGCATGCACCTGTAATCCCAGCTACTTAGGAGGCTGAGGCAGGAGAATCGCTTGAACCTGGGAGGCGGCGGTTGCAGTGAGCCGAGATAGCGCCACTGCACTCCAGCCTGGGTGTCAGAGCGAGACTCCATCTGGAAAAATAAAAATACATACATACATACATACATACATACATTAGCTGGGCATGGTTGTGGTTACCTGTAATCTCAGCTACTTGGGAGGTTGAGGCAGGAGAATCGCTTGAATCTGGGAGGCAGAGGGTACAGTGAGCCAAGATGGCGCCACTGCACTCCAGCCTGGGTGACAGAGTGAGACTCCATTTAAAAAAATAAAAAAAAAAAAGGAGTGGTGGATGGGTGATCTCCAGCCCTTCTTATAGCTCAGTCTAGGACTCTGACTCTGTTCCCTAGATATTGCAGAAGTTTCTTACCTGAATCCTGGGATCATCTTAGCAAAGCCAATGACCTTCTGGATGCTGTAACTGACCAGGTCAGCCAGGTGGGGCAGCATGGAAAGCTGGGACAGCTCTAGAGTCAGAGAAGGGTCATCTGAATCTTCTTCACTCAGATCCGGGTTGGAGAAGCTGGACGAGTCCATCATGTCTGGGGGAGATGAGGGAAGAGAAGGAGCTATTTAAGGGTACTTGGACCAGGACCACTCCTGCCAGCCCCTGCAAAGACCTGGTGTGCCCTGGCAGGAGAGCCAGCTGGGAATCCCGCAGTGATTCCAGAGGTCACCCTTCAGCCCAGGCTTCCCTCTGGGACTCTCTCTGCCTCTTTCAGCAGCATGAGACAGTAAAAGCAAGGAGCCAGAGACACTCAGAGCAATGAGACTTCCTCAAGCAGACCATGTGCTGTTCCTACGGATCTCAATCAGAAATGAATTTGGGACCCATCAACCCATGGAAAAAAATGTTCAACCTTGCTAATGATCAAAGAACTGCAATGTAGAACATCTACACTTTTCACCTATAAACCAGAAACAAAAATGTTTAAATACTGATGCCAGTATTTATAAAGATGTAGGAAATAGGCAATGCCTATGAGTGCTGGGGTGCTAAAGGAGATGCACATTACTGCAGGTAATCTAGAAAGCTATTTGACATTAGTGAAACAATTGTGTGTACTCTTTGACCAGTAATCCCACTTCCCGGAATTCATTGTAAGGGAAAATTTCAGATAAGTGTAAATATTTAGCTATAAGTATACTGTTGTCTTACTAAAACACTGGGAAATAATCCAGATATCCAATGGTAGGGGATTTAGGTACATTATTGTATTCCAAAATACTGTGCAGCCTTTAAAAATTATGTTCTGTATGCATACTAAATTGTAAGGAAAAACAATGCAATATTAAAAAAACAAGTCATCAGATTGTATACAGCAAAATTTCTTTTCTGAATGTACATATGTGTTTTTAAAAAAAGAGGCAAGAGATATATTACAGTGCTAACAGTGATTATCTTTGGGTAGCAGGATTAAAGTATATATATATATATATATAATTTAGTTTATGTTTTCCAAATGTCTAAGATGAACATGTATTACTTTTGTATAATAATTTTTTTTAAAAATAAAAAGGTTAAATTGTTTGAATTTTTAAATAAATATATGCTATACTGAACACACCACTTGTGGGGAGGGCGGTTTAAGCACCTTGAATCAGTGAACTTACAAGAGGGTATCAAAAAACTCCTAAATAGGCAGGGCACAGTGGCTCATGCCTGTAATCCCAATACTTTGTGAGGCCAAGGCAGGCAGATCATCTGAGGTCAGGAGTTCGAGACCAGCCTGGCAAACATGGTGAAACCCCATTTCTACTAAAAATACAAAAATTAGCCAGGTGTGGTGGTGGGTGCCTGTAATCCCAGCTACTCTGGAGGCTGAGGCAGGAAAATGGCTTGAACCGGGGAGGCAGAGACTGCGCCACTGCACTCCAGCCTGGGTGACAGAGTGAGATTCTGTCTCAAAACAAAACAAAACACAAACAAAAACAAAAAACAACAACAAAAAGCCTCCCAAGTAGTATGGAATTACTACTGAAAGCTGAAATACAGAACAACATATGGATTAAACAGACTGGCCTTAATTGATATAAATAAATATGCTATCAACTGAAAAGAGCAGGAAGGTGAGTACAGAAAAGTGACAAGTGGGAGGGATTCCTATGAGGTGAGGGGCTGGGAGGGTCAGCTGATCATGCAGGGAGCAAGTGTTCTAACTAGTATCTCTGTCCAGGGGCACTGGGACCCTTTCCATCTATTCTGGATCTGGGCAGAGATTCATCACTGAGTATGGAATTGCTTTATCTAAGGTTCTAATTGCCTGGAGGGGAAAGTTTTTTCCCATCCCTGCCCTCCTGCAGACCCCAAGCAGAGGACAGCAGGGTCAGGTTAGGGGTAGAGGGAGGAAGGACAAGAGCAGGGGGCAGATGAGGCAGGGTGATGAAGAGGAAGGAAGAAAAAGGCCATAAGAAGGAAAGCATGGGCGGGGCGCGGTGGCTCACGCCTGTAATCCCAGCGCTTTGGGAGGCCAAGGGGGCAGATCACAATGTCAGGAGATGGAGACCAGCCTGGCCAACATGGTGAAACCCCATCTCTACTAAAAATACAAAAATTAGCCAGGTGTGGCGGTACGTGCCTATAGTCCCAGCAACTCAGGAGGCTGAGGCAGGAGAATCGCTTGAACCCAG
>NW_012103288.1:1880923-1884193 GCF_000951045.1 Mandrillus leucophaeus | reverse complement strand
AAGGAAGGAAGGAAGGAAAGCATGATGCCTCCCAGACTCTCAGTTGAGCTGGAGGGGACAGGTCCTCCAGGGCCAGAGTGGTCCCCAGAGCTCAGGTGGAAGGTGGGCCGCAATGGGACCAACACATTCTCCTTCCCACTCCAAATTTCACCTTCTGAAGGGCCCAGGATTAAAATATCACTTAAAGGAAGCAGGTCACCTCCAGGGAGGGGGCCATGGGCTGAAGCCTGGCTTAGAGGAAAGAGCATGGGCCCGGGAGCCCGATGCTGTACAGCTGGAATCCCAGCTTGGCCTCTTCCCCAGTGTGGGCCTTTGGGCAAGTCACCCCCTTCTGTAACAGACGGGCTGTTTTGAGGACATTGCATGGCACACAGTATGTATGTAAGTTTCCATTAGGGAGCCTTCCACCTCCTTCCATCCAGCAGCCCCAGGGCAGGTGGGGTGGACTCCTCGCCCCCGCTCCCTTACTCCATGGAGGACTGAAGTCCTGCTTACCTGGAGAGGTGATATAGTGATCTGAGCAGCAGGAGGAGGAGTCCCCAGAGAAGCTGGGAGTGTGGCTCGAGTTGGGCTTGGAAGGATGGCTCCCTCCACCATCATTCACACGAACTGGAGGCTGGAAGGGAAAGATGGGGTCTCAGACCCACATTTTGGGGTCACTTTCCTACCTTGGCCCTGATCTCTGATAGGAATGACTTTGAGGAAGGTCTATGGAAAGGCGAAGTCTCTCAGTGCCAGCGGTCAGAGCAGCCTCCGTCCCTACCCCAGTTCTGTTCAGGATGTCCCCTGCCCTCTGTCCCTACTCCCTGGGCCCCGGTTCCACTAGTGCTTCTCCTCTGGACCGATTCATCCTCCCAGCAGGCAGACATACCCGGAACTGGCAGAAGTCAGAGTAGGTGGGGTCGTAGGTCTTATGGTGGGCGTCCAGCAGGATGGCAATGATGCGCTGCTGCTCCTCAGACAGCTTGGGCCGCAGACTGTCCTTCAAGGCCTCCTCCTCCTTCCGCTTCAGGATCATCTCCCGCTTCCTCTGCACCTCCTCATCTGTCAGGATGACTGTGGGGTGGGAAGGGGAGTCAGGAGGGCCAGCCAGCAGCTCCTCCAGAAAACCTTCCTCCTGTGGTTGTGGGTAAAGGTCTGAGATAGGAGGG
Organism: Mandrillus leucophaeus; assembly: GCF_000951045.1. Taxonomy (NCBI): domain Eukaryota; kingdom Metazoa; phylum Chordata; class Mammalia; order Primates; family Cercopithecidae; genus Mandrillus; species Mandrillus leucophaeus. Next base: position 1,883,042 of record NW_012103288.1, on the reverse strand, counting down.
GCTTTAACACTCGGGGCTCCCTCGGGGGTCCTCCTGTCACAGGGACTCCCACTGCACTGTGTGAAGAAAAATTGGGTTTGCTATGGTGGAAAGGAAGGTACACGCAAGAAGAAGAAAAAGACAATTTGAGAGGCGGGATGGTCTGGGCTTTAGGGAGTCAGGGGTTCTCAAGAATGAGTTGTGGGACCTTGGGCAAACTCTCTGGGCTTTTGTTCTTTTGTTTGTAAAATGAGAGATTTGGACCATATAAGCTCTTCCAAGGTTACTTTCTTGTACCTTCCTCCATAAAGTGTGTGTGTGTGTCTGTGTGTGTGTGTGTGTGTGTGTGTGTGTGTGTGTACATGCAGGTGGGAGAAGTAATAACACCTGCCTCAAAGGATCAACTGATTTGAGAACTGGATGCATGCCCGGCCCAGAGCAGATGCTCACGAAATGTTAGTTCTCATCTCTCCCCTATCCTGATGTTCCATGAACCTGAAGAAGACATCAGAGTGGAGAAAGGATGCCAGAGCTCTCACAGCGCTGGAAGTGAGATGTAGAGAGGACGCCTCTGTGTGGCTATCTCCACATCCAAGTTTCCAGACATGGGACTGTGGAATATAGAAAGACTAGGCCTCTTTGGTTCTCTGCAAAACCACTCCTCCTCCAGCCTGTACAGCCTTGACATTTCTGTCCATGGAAGTTTTCAAGTCCTCTTGAAGGCCCCAAAGGGTGAGGCCTTGCAGCTCTAATCTTGGAAGTTCTTTACAGCCACTAATCAGGGTGTTGGGCTGTAGAGAGCTCCAACACCACCTGCAGGCTTGTGCCTGCCTCCCTGTGCTGGGGTAGCTGTGGGGGTTGGGGGGATGCTGGGAGCAGAGGTGCCTGGCACAGCGGCTGGGCAAACAGACCTCCTGGTTGTGGCTTGCTGAGCGCTGATGGCAGGAGTGGGCACCGGGGCCCTTGGCCTGTAGCTACTTGCTCGGTGCTGGTGCTGCCAGGGCATCTGCCCACAGAACTGGGGAGTTTCACAAGAGCAGGGAAAGGAACCAGAAGCCCAGGGTGGGTGAGTTCCAGGCTTCGAGAAAGGTCCATTGGCCCAGGCCCTCAGGTAGGGGGAGGACGAGATAAGTTGGTGGGGAGTGAGGAAGAGCCTATGCTGGGTGGGAGTGGACAGCCAGTGCCACAGGCATGGCAGGAAAGCGAGTGTTACTGCAAGAGATGACGCTTCCCTCTACGGGGAGCCTGGGAGTAGACCACGCCCAGGTGACTGACTCACCTGCCCTAACAGATGCCAACTCTCCTCCCACAGTGGGTGTCTGCACAGACCCTACCAGGTCAGGCAGGGTGGGAGAGGAAGGGGCAGGGAGCATCCAGGGAAGGCAATGGGGGTAAGCCCTCACTTGGGGAGCCCAAGATTAGGTGTCTTGTCTTTCCTGCTCACCTGGGGACCAGAGGAGTTAGGGAGGCCTGTTTCTGCCAGCCACACCATGGTGTCTACAGGCATGTAGCTCAGCCTGACTGGACTTTGCTAACTGTCCAGTGATTCTGTGAGGCCATTCTCCTGCCCAGATACTTTTCCCGGCCCCTACTGCTGACCACGTCCAAACTAAAGTTGGCTTCTTACTAACTTTCCTACTTCATGTCTTAGTGCTTCTGGACACAGCCTCTGTTCTGGGCACACTGGCATTGCTGCTGGCCTGGGAACATGGCCTGCTCATACTTGCCCCTGCATTTCCAGTTGTGCTGGGTGCCTGTCCAGCTGGGTCTCCTCTCCCCAGTACCTGTATGAGTTCTATCAGTTCTTCAGTGCCTACATCATAGCCATCTTTTTCTGTGAAGCATTTTTTGATTGCCCTGAACTGCACCGAGCCTCGTTTTCTTCTGCTGAGCCTCATTTCCTATGCCTGTGACATATTTAGTCTTTCCCACACACATTGACACCCAATTATCTTCTGCTCTGTAAGACTCATGGTTAGCACAGGTTTCAATTCATTACCTATGGAGGGAGCCCAAGAAGTTCAAGGTCTCTTTCTCTAGATTACAAGTTACTTAAGGGCAGGGTCCATGTCTTACAATTCTTTCCTTCCTTCCTTCCTTCCTTCCTTCCTTCCTTCCTTCCTTCCTTCCTTCCTTCCTT
>NW_012103288.1:1874570-1880538 GCF_000951045.1 Mandrillus leucophaeus | reverse complement strand
TCTCTCTCTCTCTCTCTCTCTCTCTCTTCCTTCCTTCCTTCCTTTCTTCCTTTCTTCCTTTCACAGAGTCTTGCTCTATTACCCAGGCTGGAGTACAGTGGCACCATCTTGGCTCACTGCAACCTCCACCCGCTGGAGTTCTAAGCTATTCTCCTGCCTCAGGCTCCAGGGTACCTGTGTTTATAGGCACACGACACCACGTCCGGCTGATTTTTTTGTATTTTTAGTAGAGACGAGGTTTCACCATGTTGGCCAGGCTGGTCTCGAACTCCTGACTTCAAGTGATCCGCCCGCCTTGGCCTCCCAAAGTGCTGAAATTACAGGCGCGAGCTACCACTCCTGGCCTTTGTTTTATAATTCTTATATTTTCCCCTTAAAGGCTAGACCGGATGCGCTACCTGGCTGTGGTGTCTGCTCAATAGTCTGGCACCAAACATCAAATGCATCCACACAGATTACACCAACTGTGTGCAAATCATTTTCCTGGCTCAGGAAAGGCTATTGAGTACTCCAGTGCTGCTTGTCTCTTGCAATGTAGGGAATGGCACATGGCACACCAGAGAGCTGAGCAAAGCTGACCTCTTTTATTGAAACAATTGTTATGGAAAGATTTTCAAGACAGAAAACCTTGTAACGGAACACTTTTAACGTCATATAACCTTTCCCTGATGATTCAGAGGTATCATTCTGAATAATTACTGAACATTGCAGGACAAGGTTACAGCCTCGGAGTTGTCGGAGGCTGTATGCCCCACGTTGCACGGCTCGGCGTGCTGGGCTTTGGAGTTCTTGGGCTACTTTTCTTGCTTCCAGTGTCCACCTCTCTGTTAAGCTATGCGTTGTCTCTTCTTATTGGTGTCTGCCTCCGGGAGTGTGCCTTTCTACCCCTTAAGACTTACTTTTGATCTCTTGGGAGCTAGAAGTTCTGGTGATCAAGTTTGATGTAATAAAAAGAAAATATTCTTAATGCTGGATAGCACATATAGACTTTTTCTATCTATGAGGCACTATTCTAAGAGCTTTTTGTATATTAACTCATATAGTTAGTCCTCATGACAACCCTTTAAGGCAGGTGCTATTGTTACTCCCATTTAGCAGATGAGGGAGCTGAGGCCCAGAGAGGCTTTCTACCTTTCTCAAAGTCACACAGCTAACAGTGGTGAAACTGGTATTTAGACCTGGGCAGTCTGGTCCTGGAGTGGAAGGTCATAACCACTAGCCTCTACTGTGTCTGATTACATCTGGTTATAAGCGGACCTTGGCTTTCAGCCCTGGAGTTTTGACACACATTGTGTTCCAATCCATCTGAAGAGTGAGAAAATAAAATTACATCACAAAGCTTGTAAATTACCTACTTTAAAGAGACAAAGAGAGTTCAAGTTTAACCCTATAACATGATTCCTCCAAGTCACTTGCATCAAATAGCAACCATCATCTTCTATGCAGGTAGTAGAGGAAGAAATGCTGAGATCCATCAGTTCCAAACAGGCCCAATCCGTAAGCCTTCTGCAAGGCAACATTGCTTGAGGACTGAATAAGTCTAAAGTCTTCCACATATGCAAATTCACTGTGATTTATGAAATAATTTGTTTAAAGAGCTTGTTAATTTCATAGGAAACTTCTTATCATTTTTTCAATGGATTGAACCTAAAATGTCATTACTATCATGTAGGAAGACACTATATAATATATGAAGCCATTGACCTAGAATAAGAGTAAACAGATTCTGAAAGAGTGTTGGACTCTCTGGTGATTAGGTGTCTGAAGAGCATGAGTTTTGGCATATGGACTTTGTAAAACCTACATGGTTGCTCAGAAGCTTTTTTTGACTTCCTTTTAAGCTCCTTGCTCAGCGTGAAATAATTTTGCGCAAGTTATTCCCGTGCAAGACATGTTCTCTCCCTAACGAAGTCAAGATCTGCAACATAAACAATTTGAAAACATTTCGAGATGCCAAGGATGGCCTAAGAACAACCACAGGAAGACGACATAAAATTTTTCCAAATGAATGGCACAGACAAGTTTGGGAGAATCTTACTGATCCATAGACCTGTGGAAGAGATACAGAGAGAAAGAAGCATAATGAGGAGCTAATATTAATTTAGTCCACACATTTATTGAGCACTATATGCCAGGTACTTTGCTAACACCAGGGAGAAAAGACATACGTCTGTAAAAACATCAAACAAGTTACTATAATGTGTGGTTCTGTGCAGGACAGGTATAGTACAAGTAAAAAGCAAGAACTAAGGACATTTCTTGGGTTCCCAGGGTATAAAGTCAACTAAGAAAGGAAAAGAGAGAAGATGAGTCTTTGGTGGGACCAAGCTCTCTTCAGTCCATCTCTTAGAGCATGTGAAAGTGCCTGGAAATGCACAATGGAGTGAGCTCCGACCCACTGGGGCCACGAGAGGCTGCCACGGGTGTGGCCCACAAGCCTGAGCTTTGGAAGCAGACAGACCTAGATTAGAATGAATGCTGATACCATCATCTTAATAGCTCAGAGCCATGATATTTTAATTCCTCTGAGCTTCCTCAGCTATTGAAAAAATAAAAGTATTTACATATTTAGGGAGTATTGTGAGAATTTCAGAAGAAAATGCATGTGCCTGACGTGTTATCTGATGCATAGTAGATGGTCAATACACAGGGTTTCTGTCCTCATCCTTTCCCTTCCTGTGCCTCTTCTATGGAAAGCCCATCTCCCTGCCCCGCCATCAGGAGCCTGGGCTTTTAGCTTCCTTCCTGTGGTTTTACAAATATTGAGACACTCAATTGTCTCTGGGATGCTATGCCTTGGGGACAAAACCCAGCCCAGATAAGAAATGAGCAGCTCTCCCAGGGTTCTGAGGCTGGGGGACTTCCCACTGGCAAGGCCTCCTAAAGCTGGGCTAACCTGAAGCTGGGAATGATGTCTCTTCCTGGACGATCTTCCCTTTGGGAAAGTAAAAAGCACCAGGACATTTCTGTTTTAACTGGACCCCCGCTCCACCAGCCCATCTGGAACTCAGTACCGCTCCCTGCACTGGGATGAGGAGGGTGGTGTGGTGAGAAGCTGCCTTGGGCATACAGCAGGATGGGGACATAGGACTCCACAGGAAAGAATTAGGCTGGGGTGGGGGTGGCTGACTTAGGGAAGAGCGCTGATTTAGGGATGGGATGGGCATCGCTTCTGGGCTGCTGGGTTCCCATGTGGTAGGGTGCTCCTGGGCAGGGCCCCCTGATTTACTCCAGGCTGGTGCTGCTCTTCACCATGGATGCAGCACTGTCTATGGGGACCAGGAAGCAGGTAGGAGGGGACGTGAAGTCTGATTCTAATCCCAGCTTGGCTACCAACTTGCTTTCTGATCCCAGTCCTGAGGTCTTTACCTTTCTGAATCTCAGATGATCCTTCTATTCTAAGTCAGTAGGACATCCTCTTCCTCCTGAGGTAGGAGAGGGGCCTCTTGGGCATCAGTGAGCCTGGCCCTGAGGGGAACTCTTGCAGCAGTGCCTTACGAACTGCAGCAGTGGAATCTTGTGCCAGTCTTGGTTAGCTGGAGCTTTAGAAACCAGGCCCTCTGCTTTGCAGAGGCTATCTTCTCTGCGGAGACAGGACTGTGCTGAGCACACCTTGTTGGTGCCCTCCCTAATGCCTCACCCTGAGCAGGGCCCACTGAGAATGTGTGTGAAGCCCCATAAGGCACCCAGGCCTCCAGCCTCCACTTCTTACTCTCTTCAGGATAAACACAGGAGCCAGGGCGTGGCAGGGACTAGGGTAGGAGAGATCAGCGTGCCCAGGCCTGCACCCTGTGGAGGTGCGGAGAAACCACAGCCCTGGAAACACCTTCCAGGGCTGCCAGTGTTGGCTGGGGAGCCACCAGACGAGGAGGGAGGAATCGTGACCCACAGAAGAGGATCCTAGGTCAAGGCCCAAAGAGGAGGCCCAGGGTGAGGGCCTCAGCTCTGCCTCTGTGTCCCAAAAACAGAGACTTTTTCTTCCCATTAAGGGAGAAATTTGCTATCCTCTAAGCCCTGTCCTGTGACTCTTCCTCTGTCCCTGACACATCTTCCTGTTACCTGACCTCTCCCCATCCCCCACCACCCCAAACGGTCCCATAGCCAGGAGGGTCTGCATCTCAGCAACATCCCCACCCCACTCCGACTCCTCAGACCCACAGCCAGGAGGGCCTGGGTTCTGTCCTAGGGCCCGGTGGGGGTCTGGATGCAGACAGCAGACAGGAGTGAGCAAGAGAAGGAGAGCAAGGAATGAGTGTGCAGAGGGCACCCATGCCCAGCTGGCCATGCTCCAGCCCAGAGACGGCCTGGCTGGCCCCTCCCAGCATCTGCTGAATTCAGTGGCTAATCCAGTTACCAAATAACTGTCCTAGAGCTCCGATGCAAAGTTCAAGTGTTGTTTTCGGTGGTGGGTCAGAATATCCATGTAAATATGCCACGTTGATCTTCTCCAACCACAGAGTGGGACAGGAAGTCCTATAGAATCACTCCTCTTTCTCCATCTGGATTCAGAGGGTCGTCCTAGAACCCAGTGCTTCCTCTGGCAGACTCTTTCCTCCTGGTCTCTCCCTGGCACAAGCCCTCAGATCTGTTCAAGGCACCAGAGAGGCTGGGAGGCTGGCGTGGGACAGAACGTGGATGCCAGCTATGCTCTGAATACTAATTCTCCCCATCACTCCTGCCCTTCCCAACCCACAGCAGCCCTCTCTCCCCAAGCCCAGAGAACCTGGGGTTCCTTGAATCTCATTCTTCCCTCTCGGTCCAAGTAACAGGGAGCTATGAAAAAAGAATGGCATCCTGGAGGAAGACCCTGACCCAGGAGTAGAAGGGACTCTTGAAGGCAGTGTCCTGCCTCTCCTTCCTCTCAGGTCCCACTCTGGAGGGACCCTTCCAGGGCCTCTGACACCAACACACAGATCCTCGAGAGGTGCACAGGGCCACTGAGTGCATCTGACCCTGGACTTCCAGCTGCCCTGTCACCAGCTGCTGGTCCCATGAGGCCCTGGCCCCAGACGCTGGCAGCTACAGAGGAAGGGCCAGGCAGACCCTTCGCCCAAACTTGCAAGAGAATGGCCAAGGCCTTTCCCTGACTCCAGCTCAGGTCCAAACCCCACCCAGCCCCTGGACACTCACACTCCTTCATCATGCCGATGTCCACACAGCGTTTGAGCCGGCAGGCCTGGCAGTGGCGCCGGTTGTCCTTGGTGATGCGGCAGTCCCCGTTGAAAGGGCAGGTGAATAGTGCCTTCCGCTTCATGCTTCGCCTGCCGAGAGAGGACACAGCCTGCCCTGGGTCACTGAACTTCTGGCTCCTCGCCCTGTGACCACGGAGACCTGTCTTCTGGGCTCCCTGGTCTCCATTTCTCCAACAGAGGACATGGGGCCCACCCCAGCTGCCAGCCACTCTTACCTCTAGGTTGGGCACCAAACGATTCTTACTTCTCCTTTCATTGCCTGCCCAGCTCCCATCATGGCTTGTACTTACTTTTTTTCTTTTAATTTTTTTTTTTTTTTTTGCGGGAACAGAGTGTTGCTTTGTAGCCCAGGCTGAAGTGCAGTGGCATGATCTCAGCTCACTGCAGTCTAGACCTCCTGGGTTCAAGTAATCCTCCTGCTTCAGCCTCCAGTGTGGCTGGGACTACAGGTGCATACCACCATGCCTGGCTAATTTTTGATTTTTTATAAAGATGGGGTCTCACTATGTTGTCCAGGCTAGTCTGGAACTCCTGGGCTGAAGCAATCCCCTCTCCTAGGCCTCCCACAGTACTGGGATTACAAGTGTGAGCCACTGTGCCCCGACTCTTTCTTTTTTTTTTTTTGAGATGGAGTCTCACTCTGTCACCCAGGCTGCAGTGTAGTGGCTCACTCAGCTCATTGAAAGCTCCACCTCCCTGGTTCACACCATTCTCCTGCCTCAGCCTCCTGAGTAGCTGGGACTACAGGCACTCGCCACCACGCCCGGCTAATTTTC
>NW_012103288.1:1870142-1873140 GCF_000951045.1 Mandrillus leucophaeus | reverse complement strand
TGTGTGTGTGTGTGTGTGCACAAGTGTGCAAGTTTAAGGGCTCATTTTCCTAATTCGAACATTCTCTCCCACTGCCAGTCACACCACGTGGACTTTGGGAGGCTGTATAAAGGACACCTCCCTGAGGCACGCCCCTAGAGGCTTTTCATCATCCGTATCCTGAGAGTCCTGCCCTCCTCCCAGCCCCAGCAGGAGTGGGCCCCACTTTTCTGACATAGTAAGTTGGGGAAAGATGGTGGCGGAATCACCGTCTGCATGAGCAGCAGCATCTTCCAAGGAACTGCTGAGTGTGAAGATGCCTAAGCCTTCCCAGCCAAAGCCCAGCCCCAACCATTTCCTTCCTGGAAATGAGCTGCTGACATCCGCTCAGGGACCACGCGTTAGTTAGGATTCTTGGTAAAACATGACTCACTGTTCCTGTTCATTAGCACACACACGGGGTTGAGGGCAATCGCACTCATCAATTGACAAGCTTGCTCTAGCAAAGGGACAGCTGGGGACCACACCGACTCAGTCCCTGGGACGGAGAAGAGGTAAGAGTAGAGTTCTGCTGGCAGTCCCAGGCAGGCCCAGACTCTTAGATCCATAAAGGGCCCAAGAGACTGTCAGTGTAACTCCCTCCCTTTATACGTGGGAACACTGAGGTTAAGCAACTTATGGATGAGGATATTCAGCAAGAAGTGCAGGCTTCTAGGTCTGGAAGTCTTAGGGATCTGAGGCTTAGCCTTTAGCTTCCTGGATTGTTTTCAACCCCAGAAACTTAAAGTGCTCAGTGAAGTTGACGTCCCAAACAGCCCCAGGTGGCTCAAGGCCAAGAATGACCCAACAGTCAAGGAAGCAGCTGCTGTTGGTTTTGAACCTTGACTCTGGTACCGTGCTGTGACGACCCTTATCACCCAAGGGGCCTACCGCAGAGCCGGGGTTGTCAGGGAGGTGGAGCAGCACCAGGCTGTCAGGGGCTCCTTAGCTCCAAGTCAAGCCTGCCTCAAGCCCAGTCCTAACCCTGCAATAGCTAACAAGAGAGAAGTTATATGCCAGGCTTTTTTCCATCTTTGTGGAAACAAAAAGCCTTTTGCCTTTCACCTCTATTTGTTTACTGCCGCTTTTCTGGAGGGACAAGAGACTATGGAAGTACCTTGAGAACTGTTAGCGTTCCCCAGAAACGAGATACAATCATCCCCACAGGGCACATCTGTATATTCCAGGACATGAGATTGGCGTCCCTCCCACCAACCTTGTGGTTCTTGAGGCTTCGTCCGTCACCACAAATGCTCAGGCTTCAGAATGCCCGTAATTCTCTAAACTTACTCAAGGACCAGAAGTTTCTATTTCAGAAGAAACTCTCATTTCCTTTTTTTTTTTTTTTTTTTTAACAACCAGGCATTTCGCTCTGGTCGCTGAAGGGCTGCTCTGTCCTCCCACTGGCTGTCTTGTCTGGTTCAGAGCTCTTCCTGTTAAACCTGCAAGGCCATGGGCACCAAGAAGACAGCACATCGTCAGCCTAGCGCAGCCACCACCTCCAGTGATGTGAACCAAAGCCTCTCAGCAGACCGGGCCCGGGGCTGAGAGCTTCCTGAGGCCCCAGGGCCTATCAGGGGCCCCGTCTGTCCTTCCCCAGGCTCCAGGGAGCCTGCATTTGACCCTCATTTGGGGGCAGCCCCAAGTGGAGCCAGCTGCAGGGTTGCCTGAAAAGAGATTCCACTGCTTCCCCATCTTTCTCTCATCTTTCTCATGTTGCTTTAAATATGAAGCTCCATCTCAGACGTCTATACACAGGAGGGTTGGAGATTGCCACTCAGCCCCACTTTTCCTGACAACAGGAATGAGGCTAGGAATGGGAAGAGAAAACAGTGCAGAGCTGAGTTAAGAGAAAGTACTGGGACTGGGCATGGTGGCGTGAGCACGCCTGCAAGCCCAGCACTTTGGGAGGCTGAGGTGGGCAGATGACTTGAGCTCAGGAGTTTGAGACCAACCTGGTCAACATGGTGAAACCCTGTATAAGATTAAAAAAATTTAGCCAGGCATGGTGGCATGCACCTGTGGTCCCAGCTACTTGGGAGGCTAAAGTGGAAGGATGGCTTAAGCCGGTGAGGTCAAGGCTGCAGTGAACCAAGATTGCGCCACTGCACTTCAGTGTGGGTGATGAAGTGAGATCCTATCTCTAAAAATAAAAAATAAAAGAGAAAGTACTGGGGGTAAAAAAAAAAAGTTTGGTGCTCTTGCTTCTGCTTAAGAGTTGTCACAAGAAGCCCGAGAACACTGAAAAAGAAGAGAACACCGTTAGGCTCTGGAGCGTGGGGTCCGTGTTCAGGGTACAGAAAGCTTGCTCGCCAGCTCCAACTGCCAGACCCAGGGGCTCCCTGGAACTCAGATCCCAGAGCTGGCCTTTGAGGTGTGTCTGGCCCAACATGTCTGTTTGCAGGGCCACAGATCCTCTTGGCTCAGAAGTCCTGTTCTTCCCTGTTCTCCCGCCTTCCAAGGGCACTTCCACGTGTGTGGCTGTCATTTACTCTCTGCCCACGAGAAGTCAGGACAGCCAGACTGCCCAGCCCTGGCTCTATGCTTTGTCCTGAAGGTCCACACCCTACCCTGCCTTCCTCCCAATACTAATTGCCTGTGAGCTGGTTTGGATTTGAGAAACAAGAGCTTCAGGTTTCCATGAGAGCCCATTGCCTCAGCTGCTCTCTGAGCCTGGACCCTGTCATCCTCTGGTTGGTTGGCATTTATACCCCAGCTCAGGAAGAGGGGTAGGGGTGGGGCAACCAAGCTAAATATAGATGCAGTTTCTAGAAAGCCAGGGGTGAGAGAGGACATTGACTGATTCTCATGCCAGAGACCAATTTATCAAAACAGAAAGAGACAAAAACCTCACAAAAGCATCAAGAGCCTGGGGCCAGGGCCTCAGGCCTGGGACAGTTGGGCCTTTCTCCAGTAGGTGGCCTCTGCCAGCAGAGACACACGTTGCATAACCCAGGCGTAGGGTCAACTATCCCCTCTG
>NW_012103288.1:1859934-1868817 GCF_000951045.1 Mandrillus leucophaeus | reverse complement strand
AACAACCAGGCATTTCGCTCTGGTCGCTGAAGGGCTGCTCTGTCCTCCCACTGGCTGTCTTGTCTGGTTCAGAGCTCTTCCTGTTAAACCTGCAAGGCCATGGGCACCAAGAAGACAGCACATCGTCAGCCTAGCGCAGCCACCACCTCCAGTGATGTGAACCAAAGCCTCTCAGCAGACCGGGCCCGGGGCTGAGAGCTTCCTGAGGCCCCAGGGCCTATCAGGGGCCCCGTCTGTCCTTCCCCAGGCTCCAGGGAGCCTGCATTTGACCCTCATTTGGGGGCAGCCCCAAGTGGAGCCAGCTGCAGGGTTGCCTGAAAAGAGATTCCACTGCTTCCCCATCTTTCTCTCATCTTTCTCATGTTGCTTTAAATATGAAGCTCCATCTCAGACGTCTATACACAGGAGGGTTGGAGATTGCCACTCAGCCCCACTTTTCCTGACAACAGGAATGAGGCTAGGAATGGGAAGAGAAAACAGTGCAGAGCTGAGTTAAGAGAAAGTACTGGGACTGGGCATGGTGGCGTGAGCACGCCTGCAAGCCCAGCACTTTGGGAGGCTGAGGTGGGCAGATGACTTGAGCTCAGGAGTTTGAGACCAACCTGGTCAACATGGTGAAACCCTGTATAAGATTAAAAAAATTTAGCCAGGCATGGTGGCATGCACCTGTGGTCCCAGCTACTTGGGAGGCTAAAGTGGAAGGATGGCTTAAGCCGGTGAGGTCAAGGCTGCAGTGAACCAAGATTGCGCCACTGCACTTCAGTGTGGGTGATGAAGTGAGATCCTATCTCTAAAAATAAAAAATAAAAGAGAAAGTACTGGGGGTAAAAAAAAAAAGTTTGGTGCTCTTGCTTCTGCTTAAGAGTTGTCACAAGAAGCCCGAGAACACTGAAAAAGAAGAGAACACCGTTAGGCTCTGGAGCGTGGGGTCCGTGTTCAGGGTACAGAAAGCTTGCTCGCCAGCTCCAACTGCCAGACCCAGGGGCTCCCTGGAACTCAGATCCCAGAGCTGGCCTTTGAGGTGTGTCTGGCCCAACATGTCTGTTTGCAGGGCCACAGATCCTCTTGGCTCAGAAGTCCTGTTCTTCCCTGTTCTCCCGCCTTCCAAGGGCACTTCCACGTGTGTGGCTGTCATTTACTCTCTGCCCACGAGAAGTCAGGACAGCCAGACTGCCCAGCCCTGGCTCTATGCTTTGTCCTGAAGGTCCACACCCTACCCTGCCTTCCTCCCAATACTAATTGCCTGTGAGCTGGTTTGGATTTGAGAAACAAGAGCTTCAGGTTTCCATGAGAGCCCATTGCCTCAGCTGCTCTCTGAGCCTGGACCCTGTCATCCTCTGGTTGGTTGGCATTTATACCCCAGCTCAGGAAGAGGGGTAGGGGTGGGGCAACCAGGCTAAATATAGATGCAGTTTCTAGAAAGCCAGGGGTGAGAGAGGACATTGACTGATTCTCATGCCAGAGACCAATTTATCAAAACAGAAAGAGACAAAAACCTCACAAAAGCATCAAGAGCCTGGGGCCAGGGCCTCAGGCCTGGGACAGTTGGGCCTTTCTCCAGTAGGTGGCCTCTGCCAGCAGAGACACACGTTGCATAACCCAGGCGTAGGGTCAACTATCCCCTCTGGGCTCTGTCTCCACTGCACTGAGTGTCACAGAGATCCCAGCACCTGCTCAGGATACAGGAACTAGTGAAAGCTCCTGATCTGAAAGAGCTATGTGAGGTGCTGGGAATGCTAACTGGATTGATTATGGTGATCATTTCACAATGTATATGTATAGCAGAACATTGAGTTGTGCACCTGAAATACAGACCATGTCTATCTGTCAATTATACCCCAGTGAATCTAAAGGAATAAAAAGACCTATATCATTTGATAGGGGCCTACATGTATGTGAGAGGCAGCATCAGGGGGTTCTCCTCAGGTGGGTTTAGAAAAACATTAAAGGACAGTTTACACTGTAGAAAAGAGCACAGGCTTTTGTTTTTTTTTTTTTTGAGGGCAACTGGCAATGTGAATCAAGCATGTTAAACGCACAGACATTTTAACGCAGTAAAGCCACTTCCAGGTATCTATCCTGCGGGTAGATCTTTCCATGGGCCCAACGGTGGTTACTGCAGCTCTGTCTGGAGAAGCCAAAGACTGAACCTAAATGCCCATGACAGAGGACTGTTTTTTTCTTTCTTTCTTTTTTTTTGAGACGGAATTTCACTCTGTCACCCAAGCTGGAGTGCAGCAGCACGATCTGGGCTCACTGCAGCCTCTGCCTCCCAGGTTCAATCAATTCTCCTGCTTCAGCCTCCCCAGTACCTGGGATTAGAGGCATGTGCCACCACACCTGGTCAATTTTTTGTATTTTTAGTAGAGATGGGGTTTCACCATGTTGGCCAGACTGGTCTCAAACTCCTGACTTCAAGTGATCCACCCACCTCGGCCTCCCAAAGTGCTGGGATTATAGGCATGAGCCACTGCACCCAGTCAGGACTGGTTTCTTTTCTTAGGGAACCTCCATATAATACGCTGTGACTATGAAAAAGAAATAGGAAGAATACTGAAATGGGAATGAGCTTGAAGAAGTGTTCTTTAGTATATAAAACCAAGATGCAGAATGGTGACGGGTGTGCACACATACATACATGCAAACACACACACATACACACAAACACACACACACTCACTTTTACATAAAGAATCTGGAAGCGAACACGATGAGCTGGCAACAGCGACAGTTTCCCAGAGGAGGCAGGGAACTAACAATTGGGTTGAATAGGTGATTTACTTTTCACTTACATATCTTCTTAAGCTGTTGGCTCTTTTTTTTTTTTTTTTGAGACGGAGCCTTGCTCTGTCGCCCAGGCTGGAGTACAGTCCCACGATCTCAGCACACCGCAACCTCCGCCTCCTGGGTTCACGCCATTCTCCTGCCTCAGCCTCCACAGTAGCTGGGACTACAGGCGCCCGCGACCACGCCCGGCTAATTTTTTGTATTTTTAATAGAGACAGGAAGCTGTTGGCTTTTTAAAAAGCCATATTATGACATTACATTTAAAAAATCCACTACCCACTACAACTACCTAAACATTAAAAATGAAATACAGTATTTGGTTAGATTGATCTGTTTGAGTTTAAATCTTAAAGCACAACCTTGGCCAAGTTACTTAACCTTCCCATGCTTTAGTTTCCACATCTGTAAAATGGGAGCAACATTTCAGAGAGGGTTGTAAGGACTAAATAAAGGAAAAAGGAACAGGACCTGGACAAAGGAAACCCTAAATAGAGGGAAAGAAGAGAAACTAGCAGAAAGAGGCAGTGGGAGGGAGTGCTGAGAGTGAAAGTAGATTTTAGAGTAGATTTTAACCATCTTATTAAGAATTTGAGACCCTGGAAGCAGACACCATGTCTTAGGCCTGCTCTCTGGGTGCCTAGCATGGGAGCCTGCAGGCAGCAGAGTTTGAAACCATATTGCTGTTTTATATGCTATAGCTCTTGATGTCTAGAGCCACAGCCCCCTGTGCTAGTTACAGCAACCACTGTCTAGTTCTGTTGAGCACCAGCCAGTTCTACCAGCCAGCCTGTTGAGTTCTGTTGAGCACCAGTCCAGTTCTGTTGAGCACCAGCCAGCCTTTGACTGACATGAAGCTCTCTCAGAGCCTCTGGCCCAGCCCTTCCCTCTTCATACCTCCTTCTGTTTAGGAACCTCTTTTCAGAGACCACTGCCAACACATCACATAGTTACACTTTCCAAGTTCCATGTTAGAGGAAAGGAAGAAAGGATCGTCTGTCCACAAAACTAAGACACTGAAAAGGGATAATGATACTAGTGATCACCATTGGAAGCTTTCTAGGTCAGTATTTTACATACTATCGCCAATGTTCTGGACAACCTTTTGGGTAGGTATTATCCCTGTTTTACAAGTGACACAAAAAGGCACAAGAAAGTTAAATAACTTGCTTTAAGTCACACAGCTAGCAAGTGTGAAAGCTGGAATTAGAATCAAGATCTGGTTGACTCCAAGGAATCTGATTGATATAGTTTGGCTCTGTGTCCCCACCCAAATCCCATCTTGAATTATAATCCCCATGTGTCAAAGGAGGGGCCTGCTGGGACATGAGTGGATCATGGGGACAGACTTCCTCCTTGTTGTTCTTGCGATACTGAGTGAATTTTCACAAGATCTGTTGGTTTTAAAGTGTAGCACTTCCCCCTTCACTTGCTCTCTCTCTCTCTCTCCTGCTGCCATGTAAGACAGGCCTTGCTTCCCCTTTCCCTTCCACCATGATTGTAAGTTTCCTGAGGCTTCCCCATCCATACAGAACCATGAGTCAATTAAACCTCTTTCTTTATAAATTAGTCAGTCTTGGGTAGTTCTTTATAGCAGTGTGAATATGGACTAATACACTGATCTTCATATATACTATGGTCCTCATCAGGAATGTACCATCTCTCAATCCAAGCTACAGCAGCAGTCAAAAACATGCTTTCCCAAAGTCCAGGAGCATGAAGTAGAGGCTGTTTGAAGGACTCCTCCAGGACAAATCCCCCTAGGGATTCAAGCAGTCTCTAGAAGGATGCTTTGGAAGTGTGGGGTCACATCTGACCATGCTCTCCACTGGCCCTGTATAACCCAAGCACAGGGAAGATCTCAAGTGTGTGCTGAGTGCAAAGTCATGCAAATGAGCCCTGATTAGAGTGCTGAATTTCAAAAGAAATAAAAGAATGACAAAAAGGTAATGTTAAATCCTATCCTTGCAGCTGTCTTTCTTGATAGCTTCAGTGACCTTCCCTCTCCAAATATTCTGGCCTCCTCGACCCAAGCTTCTGAACCATTACTCTTGGACCATCCATAGATCACCCCACTCATTCTCTTTCATTCACATCCATGAACATCTGTGAATGGAGGCTGGCTGCCAAACTGGACCTGGACAAAGTCTCTCCAGCAACACTGACTTCTTAGTCACTCATTTACTTGTGCCCATAGAATACCCCGTGGGGCTGTTCCTCCCTTTTTTCTCTATTTTCTCTCCTTTAAGCAGTTTAGGTTTTGAATTCCTGGACATCTGCCCTATTTCTCTGCTTCCCTTCACATCAGGTTGCTAGAAGAGCCACAAATTTCAGTGGGGTGACCTTCCTGAATGCCAGAACATTCCTCATGTTCCTGGATCCTCGCCAGCCTACCTTTTGCCCCCTGCACTCTGCCTGACCCATAATTAACAAAGTCTTTGTGGAGCTAGGAAGCGAAAATGCACTTCTCTGCACTGTCTTTGTTAGCTTGTAGCTTGTAGCACACAGCTGCACAGCGTCTTGATTAAAGCATCCCAACAGGGAGGAAGAAGACAAGATAAGCAGGCAAACGATGACCTGTTTCTCATCCTGCCTTCCAGGATCAGCTCTTAAACCTCACCATCCACCTTCATTGTCTTCATCAAAGGGGTTCCTCTGATTTTCTTCTCTGTCCATTACACCTTTCCTTTATATCAGATCCCGGACAAAGCCATCCATGACCATATTCATCCACATGCATATACATGTATGGATTATCCACTATATATATCATTTGGAATAGACCTATTCCAAATGTTTTTCCTCCTCTGGCTCTTACTTATGCTTTAGTTGTTAACATATAGCCAAGAGGTGTCTGGCCATCTACAAGCCTGCCTGTGCCAACCTTATATTCACACTGGAAATATCATCTTTCTCTGAGGATGTCCCTGTATTCCAGAATATCAAGAAGCACAAGCAACATGAAAGAGCTGGCAGAAGGAATTGACCAGCAATGGCCTCTAATGCCCGATCATAGATCAATAGAAGTGTGATCCCTCTCTAATCTTCTAACCATCATCACACTTCAGCTAGATTATGAGTCTTAGACTAGTTTTGATGATAACAACTAGCTCCTAGAGCAGTTTAGTTAACTATCTTAGAAGCCAAACCAAATACTAGATGGTCAAATGGGATTGAATTCCTGGTTTCCAGGGCTTGGAAAACAGCTGGTGACCCAACATTCAAGCAATGCTGTCTATCAATAATTAACAGGAAAGGGCCAAGCAAGCTCCTTGAGAGCGAGGACTTAGTTGCTGTCATCTCTGTGTTCCCAAGGATGCAAGGATGCAGCGCCCACCATAGAGAAGGTACAGACCACTGATATTGTCCTTGCTTCCTGGGATCAGAGTTTCACAAACAGATGCAAGTGACCACAGGGTTCTCAAGCAGCTATGTAGACCAAACCAAAATGGAAAACTTCCAAATAAAATTTGGATGAAGCAAAGAAGGAGAAGCAGGTATCAAGGGTGGAAGAAGAGGAGAAATGATGTATGTATAGCTGATTCTCATTATTCACAGTAGTAATGGTCTATAAAGTCACTGTGGACACTGGATTAGTGAATATTGAAACATTGTTCCTGGGGGAAACACAGGGTGAGGTTTCTGCAAGCCTCTGGTCACAAAATTTTCATCAACTGATCAACACATCACCTTGTCTTATGTGAGTTTTCTGTTTAAAGACATCTTATTCAATAGATGCTGTTGATTTGTTAACATTGAACAAACAGCCAGCAGCAATGTTGTCTGCAGGAAGCTTGTCTAACACACCTAGTTTCCCTGTAAGGCACATCACAGCCTTGCACTTAGGAACACCAGACAGCAGTGCAGCACTACACTTGGGAACTGTTTTAAACAGCAAAGTCACCAACAAAAATCACAAAAAGGCAAAAAAAGTAGCACTAAATAGATTGTGAAGACCCTGGCTGGGACGATAGGTGCCAAGCCACGCGAGTTTTTCACTGCTCTGCACATGTTCACAAATGACCACAAAGGGGCTGCAAGTATTGATTTTGGTAAATTTTAGCAAGAGGGCAGATTTGCAAATACAGAATCCATGAATAATGAAGATTGACTGTCTGCGTGTGTGTGTGTGTGTGTGTGTGTGCACGTGTGTTTATTTACATATCAAACAAAATTCAGAACCTTGCAGCTGTTTTCTTGACAGCTTCAGTGACCTTCCCTTAAGTTTCTGAACATTACTCTTGGATAATCCATAGATAACCCCACTCATTCTCTTTCATCCACATCCTCAAGCAAGTGACAGACACGTTGGCCCTTTAGAATGTAGCAGCCTGACTTAGTCATCAAGACAGGGACAGTGAAGATCTAAGTAAGGTAGACTGAGGACAGGGTAACAAGACAAAACCAGTCTGCAGCCCATAGTGCCAGGCATTGCAGGCAGTGGTTGTGACCAACAGCCAGCAACAGACTCTAAGGGCTCTCGTGGAGGTGGATTGATGGTGGGTTAAGGTGGCATCATGTGCCCACAAGCAACACAGTCACTCTGTCAGTCTGTGGTGACACAGACTACAAACATACCATCCTTGTTCATTCTGCCATCTTCCACACTCAGCCCGGGGCATGACAGGACCTGTCCTTCCTCCACCCAGATGCCTCACACATTCCTGTCCTGAGGATTCCCAGCCTAGTGGTGTGTCCAAGGGCAGCAACTACAGATGCATAGCAGTCAGAGCCACTCCAGTGAGGAACTGGCGTTCAATATGTCACCACTCAACCAGCTGCCATCTAAGATTCTCATTTCCCAGAACTGGATCTCAGGGGGAAGGAGGCCTACGAGGAGAGAGTGGATTTGAGGGTAGAGACTCCGTAACCAAATGTTTTGGTTGCAGATTGACAAGATATGACTTTCGGTGAGAAACTCCATATTGACAGCTCCTAGCCCAATGCCAGATCATAAATGCTGATTCAAGTCTGGTGAGGGAATGAGTGAAAGAAACACAAGGCCAGACATGGTGGCTCATGCCATTAATTGTAGAACTTTGGGAGGCCAAGATGGAAGGATCGTTTGGGCCCAGGAGTTTGAGACCAGCCTGGGCAACATAGGGAGGCCCCATCACTATAAAAAAATTAAACACACACACACACACACTCACACACGAGGAAAGTGACTGGCTTGCTGGCTGGCTGCGCGACTTTTGTTTATTTTATGAGAGCATGGTTCCATGAAGGGCAGTAGTAGTGGCCCATCAGGCTAAAAAATCTCAGCTTTTTTCATCAGACTGAAAAAGTGTTTTTCAAAGCACTTTTTTACATGTCATCTCATTAATCCTCAGATTAACACTATGTGGCAGAGGGGCTGGATATCAATACATGCATGACATTAGTTGAGTTAATTAAAGCCTAGAGATGTCAAGGACATCCATTTGAGCAAGGATATCCCATAAATTATTGCCATGGCCAGCACCCCAGACCACGCCTTTCTGATGGGTTTCATGGTAGTAAGCAGGCTCTGAGGTGTGCATTAGATTCCCCCTTCCTTAGCACTCAAGGCAGCCCCCCAAGTCCCAGGACCTGGCAGAAAAGGGTTCATGTGTCACCTGGGACACACAACCAGGGCTCTAGAAGGCCCACCCTGCAGGATGTGTGGACCTCTGGCCCGAGGATTGGCAAATGCAGCAACAGGACTTAGAGCCAGCGATGCTGCTTGTCTGGTTCCCCGAGCTGGGGAGTAGGTTGCCAGGAAGCCAAGCGGGCAGTCAGTGCCAGGCCAAACAGGCAATTAGCACCCACAGAAATCCCGCTGCCCAGCAATTGCTCAAGGCCATCAAACTCTGGGCCTACTGATTCCTGGGGCAGAGGGCAGGTGAATTGGGAGCTTGTGTTGACAGAGAGCCCCCAAGTCCTTGAGTAAGAGTCCCACACAAGCACCTGGACTTGAATTCACTGTGCTCCCAAGGCGAGGAGAGCGCTCCAGTTTAGACAACCAAGCCGACCTCAGCATCCTCCTCTGGACTTGATTTGTGCTTTCCTCATTTGATGGTTAGAGCCCTGCCATAGTCACCTCCAGTCTAGACTGCTAGACAGAAGCTCTGTTTTGGC
>NW_012103288.1:1850872-1859884 GCF_000951045.1 Mandrillus leucophaeus | reverse complement strand
CCTCCACCCAGATGCCTCACACATTCCTGTCCTGAGGATTCCCAGCCTAGTGGTGTGTCCAAGGGCAGCAACTACAGATGCATAGCAGTCAGAGCCACTCCAGTGAGGAACTGGCGTTCAATATGTCACCACTCAACCAGCTGCCATCTAAGATTCTCATTTCCCAGAACTGGATCTCAGGGGGAAGGAGGCCTACGAGGAGAGAGTGGATTTGAGGGTAGAGACTCCGTAACCAAATGTTTTGGTTGCAGATTGACAAGATATGACTTTCGGTGAGAAACTCCATATTGACAGCTCCTAGCCCAATGCCAGATCATAAATGCTGATTCAAGTCTGGTGAGGGAATGAGTGAAAGAAACACAAGGCCAGACATGGTGGCTCATGCCATTAATTGTAGAACTTTGGGAGGCCAAGATGGAAGGATCGTTTGGGCCCAGGAGTTTGAGACCAGCCTGGGCAACATAGGGAGGCCCCATCACTATAAAAAAATTAAACACACACACACACACACTCACACACGAGGAAAGTGACTGGCTTGCTGGCTGGCTGCGCGACTTTTGTTTATTTTATGAGAGCATGGTTCCATGAAGGGCAGTAGTAGTGGCCCATCAGGCTAAAAAATCTCAGCTTTTTTCATCAGACTGAAAAAGTGTTTTTCAAAGCACTTTTTTACATGTCATCTCATTAATCCTCAGATTAACACTATGTGGCAGAGGGGCTGGATATCAATACATGCATGACATTAGTTGAGTTAATTAAAGCCTAGAGATGTCAAGGACATCCATTTGAGCAAGGATATCCCATAAATTATTGCCATGGCCAGCACCCCAGACCACGCCTTTCTGATGGGTTTCATGGTAGTAAGCAGGCTCTGAGGTGTGCATTAGATTCCCCCTTCCTTAGCACTCAAGGCAGCCCCCCAAGTCCCAGGACCTGGCAGAAAAGGGTTCATGTGTCACCTGGGACACACAACCAGGGCTCTAGAAGGCCCACCCTGCAGGATGTGTGGACCTCTGGCCCGAGGATTGGCAAATGCAGCAACAGGACTTAGAGCCAGCGATGCTGCTTGTCTGGTTCCCCGAGCTGGGGAGTAGGTTGCCAGGAAGCCAAGCGGGCAGTCAGTGCCAGGCCAAACAGGCAATTAGCACCCACAGAAATCCCGCTGCCCAGCAATTGCTCAAGGCCATCAAACTCTGGGCCTACTGATTCCTGGGGCAGAGGGCAGGTGAATTGGGAGCTTGTGTTGACAGAGAGCCCCCAAGTCCTTGAGTAAGAGTCCCACACAAGCACCTGGACTTGAATTCACTGTGCTCCCAAGGCGAGGAGAGCGCTCCAGTTTAGACAACCAAGCCGACCTCAGCATCCTCCTCTGGACTTGATTTGTGCTTTCCTCATTTGATGGTTAGAGCCCTGCCATAGTCACCTCCAGTCTAGACTGCTAGACAGAAGCTCTGTTTTGGCTGCCTTCTTTCAGGCTACTGTCTCTGTCTCTCCAATACATGCCAAAGGCTAATTTCTCATGATTCCCAGTTCCTGCCCCAATTCACCCCTTTCCCACCCTCCCACCCTGGGTTTGGATGGGAACCTCCAGTGCTTTTCCCACACCTATCACACCTGTAATCCTGGGCTCATGTAAGGGGAGTGTGTTGGTAAAGAAACTGGCCCTGATACAGGAATGCAGGTATATTCCTGACACTGCCTGGGTGTTCCAAGGTTGACTTTCAGACCAGGACAAACAATCCTTGGGTGAAGACACGGGTACAGATCATGATGACCCGACAAGAGGTGCCATTTCCCATGTTCCAAGGAACAGTTTGGATTGGATGGAAAGGCAAACTCTGAAGCCATGTTCTTGCCAAAGACATGCCTGTGTCTTGAGTGAGGAAGCTATGATCATCAACTGGGAGGAGGTTCACTCTGGAAGGACGGACACATGGGTTGGTGCAGGGGGCTGTGGGTCACAGGTGTAATGGAAAGACAGAGACCCACACAGCAACCTCAGGAAAGCAATTTCCAAGTGAGTCAGGGGACACATCTGGAGCTGAGAGGAGGGAAAAGAAGAAAGCACTCACCAAGACCTTCCTGCTCCTATGACTGTGAGCGCCGCATGTTCCATGGACATTACAAGGAAGGAGACGTGAAAAATTCAAGGGCTCCCTTCATGGAAACACCTTGCTTCTTCTCCCTCCCTTTCCCTTGGGGAGAGCCTGGGAAGAAGCCTCACCTGAAGAAGCCTTTGCAGCCTTCACAGGTCATAGCATTGAAGTGAAAGCCTGTGGCTCGATCTCCACACACCCCACAGATCCGGGGCACATTCCGGTCGAAGTCTCCAGGGTCAGGCAGGGAAGTGCTGGCTGCCATTGCCTCCATCCCTGTAAGAACAGCAAGCAGGCCACGGTCAGAGCCAGAATCAGTGCCAGGGCCAGCTGGCATCCTTGGTGCCACCCACCCCCTAGCCTCATCCCACCGCCCCCATCTCCCACCCCCAGGGAGCTCAGCCAGGGTGGGCATCTCCCCAGGGCCCAGGCCTGAGCACAGTGCCTTTTGAGCCCTCATATATGATTCTCCCTACAAAGCTGGCTCAGAGCATGGCTTGGAATCAGCTGCCTGGTTTCAGATGTTGCATCTGTCAAGCTAACTTGGGTTTAGTGGTTCATCTCTGCATGCCCCCACTGTCTGCATTGGAAAAGGTGTTTTACTTTCAGGGTGCAAGGATCATATGAATGAACCCATGCATACTACTGGCACTAGCTCTGCCTCAGGCACAGACCTGAACCAGGTCGGGGGCTTCTATCCTGCCCAATGCCCTCTCCAAGGGAAAACGAGAGTCCTCCCTCAGCCTCAGCACCTACATGTGAAGAGAAACCCTCAGGCCTCCTCCTCTTGAGGGTGAGGAGTGATTTAGGTGATTAAGGTGCCCTGGTCATTCCAGCCCCAGCTCCTTGCAACCATAAAGCTCAGGGCTAATAGGCTTATGCCCCTTTTGTTCTGATACCAAGATGATCAAAATTTCAAGATACATCCCCCCTTTTTTGGGCAATAATACTTAAAACATTATTTTGAATGTTCTTCTGAGTCATGTGAGTCCTATACAATTAACTGTGTTTTCAGAGATGGCTTTTATAAATAGGCATTATCATCTAGAGATGGATTTCACACTTGAGGAAAAGGAGAAGAGACAGAAGAAACGAAAGGCCACAGCTTTGAGAGGGCCTTCTCAAGAAGCAGCTGGCATGACTCTTTCATTAGCCAAAACTGGGCCCTCGGCTTTGCCTGCTGCGTCTAATCCTGTCTACTGTTAGGCTCAGAGATGATTCTGGAATACCTCAGACTGCCCTAAAATGCTTTCAGACCCCACTGCCTCCCAGTTCTCCCAACTTTATCCGAATCCTCAAAAGGGTCATTACAGGTTTCAGTGACCCCTTTGACCCAAGGCAAAGGGTCCCTCATGTCAGAAGAAAAATAAGAAAGAAAGCCAGGAAAGAAGAAACAAGAACCCACTCCATCCCAGGGTACCATTTCCTCCTGCCCCTGGGTGACAGAGGCAGATTCTGGGGGGCCCTTGGGAGGCTCTGAGCTACTTTTCAATGACTAGGCCCGTGATCTCTGATCGAGGGTGTGGAATATCGAAGCTCATTAAGTCTTATTTCACCTTCATACCACTCCATGGTGTAGATGCTATTATCATCATCCCCTTTACAAATGAGGCCCAGAGAAGCCCAAACTTTAAGATATGTCTAGAAACTACTACTGCCAAATGAATAAAACAAATACTATCTAAAAATTCCCCAAAGAGCTTCACACCAAGGGAAAGAAGTGGTGCAGATAAGCAAGAATATAGTATCGCCAGTCCCAAAGCGACAGAGGGAATCCCGGTCACAGACAGACCTCGGAGATTCCCTAACCTCATTTAGCTTTTCTTTTTCTGGAAACCTTAATGTATCAGGTTGGTGCAAAAGTAATTGTGGTTTTGGCCATTGAAAATAATGGCAAAGATCGTAATTACTTTTGAACCATCCTAATAATAATAGTGACACTATTGCTAATTTCATTCACAGCTAGACTTATACTTGTTAAACTCTAATGTATATATAATATAAACATTAAGTATATATTAAATATACATTAATACATACTTTTATATACAGTTTAGCAAGTATATATACATTAAAGTTTAGCAAGTATAAATATATACCTACATATAAAGAGAGAAGCACTTTCGGAAAAAGAACAAAGATCATTGTAGTGATAGCAAAGACATGGAATCAACCCAGGTGCCCACCCATCAACTCTGGACTGATAAAGAAAATGCAGTATATATGTGTGTGTGTGTGTGTATGTGTGTGTGTATATATATGTGTGTGTGTATATGTATATGTACATATATATGTATATGTAATATATATGTATATATGTGCGTATATAATACATACACACACACATATACATGTATACACACATACCCACACACACACTGAAATGCTATGCAACCATAAAAAAGAACAAAATCGAGTCCTTTGTCCTTTGCAGCAACATGGATACAGCTGGAGACCATTATCCTAAGGAAACTAAGCCAGAAACAGAAAACCAAATAGCCCATGTTCTCACTCATAAGTGGGAGCTAAACATCATGTACATATGGACATAAAGATGAGAACAATGGACACTGGGAATCCAAGTGGACAGGGGCAGGGGCTGAAAAACAACCTATTGGGTACTATGCTCTCAACCTGGGAGACAATTCATTCATACTCAAAATCTCAGTATCATGCAATATACCTCTGTAACAAACCTGCACAGGCACCCCCTTAACCTATAAGAAAATTTCAGAAAAAAAGAACAAAGGAATGATTAACAGAAACCTTTGGAGAGATAAGATTGGGGAGGGGTATGCATTATGTAGTAGCAGTATTCTATTTCTTTGAGTAGTGAGCATATGGTATCTTCTTATTATTACTATTATCAAAACACTACATCTATGTTTTGTACATCTGTGTTTGCATGCCCTTCTGAATATATAAACATTTCGTAATTTAAAAACAATTAGAAATAGAAAAGTGCTTGTGGGTCTATCAACATTGTCCCGAAAGACCATCCCAAGTCCAAGCTGACGCCTGCAGGGTTTAGAACATAGCACACAGTCAAGATGTTGCCAGCATCCCGGAGGCCCAATATCATTGTGGAGTAATAGGGGGAAACCATCCAGGATGCTTGTGGCTTAAACCCAGGTCAGCTGAGATGCTGCAGCTCCGAGTCATCATGGTGTTGCTACAGAGTCTGGGTCATCCAGGCTCCCAAGTATCCGGTGGATTTCGTGGAAAACAGAGAAATCAAATGGGGGGTAGGAAGGAATATCTGTTAAATCAGTTCAACACATGTTCAGCATCACATGCTATGATACAAGCGAGTTGGAACAACATACTACCACAGCACAGCAACAGGGCAGTCCTGCAATGGGGTGGGGTGCTGCCCTGACATCAGGAAGTCTCCATGCTGGGGGTGAAGGCTGGAAAGACTGGATTGAGCAGCCAGAGGCCCATTTCAGGGGAGCTGACAGAAGACCCAACCCTGCTTAAGGTTATTTGCTGCTATCAAGAAGCCAGCGCCCAGGACCAGAGTCCACATGTGGAGAAGATGCCCAAGCCTCTGCGGCTTGAAAGCTGAAAGTCCCAGGAATGACAGGCAGAGACTACAGAAGGCAGGAAAGAGAAAGAGGAGATGGGGCTGAATAGGAAATATCAGACGCACAGGAGAGCCCAGCCAGGGTCATAGCCGGAGTCAGCAAGTCCCATCTCCTGAGCCTTTCTCTGAACTCCCACCCGCACCCCACACACTCATGCATCTCAGCTGCAAACTCTGCTGGTCCGGGATCCACCTTGCAAGATCCTGGGTGGTATCCCTTCCTTCCCCCGCCCACCACCTTCTTATGGCCCACCCTTGCCCCTTGAAAACAGAAAGCCAGGGAAGTTGTGGCTGATGAGGAAACACCTACCTGAAGGAGCACAGGGCATGTAAGTGGAGCCCAGGGGTGCTCTTCTATGAGGTCTCACAGATACTTCAGACCCAAAGCCTTCTGAAATGAAGAAGGGGAAACCTTTTATCTAAAGCGGAGCACGGACCGCCTCACCAGTCTCTAAGGAAGTGGGCACAAGAGGATCTTTCCAGGGACTTTAGTCCCCAGATCAGGGACTGCAAACAGAAGTGGCTTGTTGGGGGCAGGCATGCCATGTCATCGCTGGCAGGGGTGTGGGGGTGGAGGCTGGGCAGCAGCCAGGATGGCCCTCCCTCGAGGCAGGGAGTAGCAGGAGCCGTGGGAAGGGGTGGCGGCAACCAGCCCCGGGCAGAAGGAAACAACCTCCCGCCTAGGCACTCCTCCTCCTCTCACAGCCCAGGCTGTCAGGAGGGAAGAAGGGCCTTTTCCTTAGGGAGACCCACACTACCCCCTCCATCTCCAGATTGTAGGCAGCTCAGGAAGCAGAGCAACTGGGCCACGTGGCCCACTGCTAAGAGCGGGAAGACAGCTGCCCGAGGCAGGGCAGTGGAGGAGCCGCACAGGAGCTGGGAATGGGGCGGGCTTGGATGGCAGCCCACAGCCTTGGCCTCTTGGGACAGCTTCAAAGGCAGGTGTCTGAGATCTCCTGTCTGTGGAGACTGGGTGTAGGCGGAGCAGGTGCTGCAGGGGTTAAATACAGCAATGTATTGCTTTCAAACAGGATGTTTTCTGCCACTTTTAGCTCTTCCCCAGACACGCTCAACACCCCCAGCTGCAGTAGGGCTGACTCTGGTGCCCAGACTCTGGATCTGAGCAGCTGGCAGGGGGGGCCAGCAATGAGGGACGGGCAGAATTGTACCCTTTCCACTTCCACTCACACCCAGCCCTGCTTGTCCACCTGCAGACGTAGACAGAGAGACAGACACACACACACACACACACACACACAGAGTTTCCTTCTCTGATGCCAACAGGAGGTGACCCTGGCAAAGGCCTTTAAGTCAGACCCCAGATGGGGTATGTCTAGACCCCAGCTTTTGTTTTTCTTTGGAGACCTCTGTCTTCCAGTAGCCTAAGCAGGGAAGGAGGAGAGCTCAAGGGGCTTTCAAAACCTGGGCCCAGTCCCAGAACTGTGAGCCGGCTGAGGCCACTTGCCACCCCTTCCAGCACTACCAGTTCCCAGGGAGCATCGAGGAAAACACCAGTGGACAATGAGCCGAGATAACCTAAGCTGGGCTGGTCCCCACCAGGGGCATAGGCAGTGGGAGGTGTCTGCTGAGGACAGGCGTGCTGCCACGTACTCCCGAGCCAGGCCCTCCTTTGCCTGCACTGCTCCTACTGCCCAAGTCCTTCCCAGCTGACCACGCTCTGCGGGGTTCCCCCTCTGGCCTTATTGACTCCTCAGGCTCCTTTCCTGGTGCGCAGGAAGGTGAGGTGGGGACAAGGTGGACGCAGAAAGGAGCACTGCTTTCCTATCCTCAATCCCTGTGGTTTTCAGAGATCAGAGGTGACATCCAGGTAGACCACCACCCTGGAACTTAAAAAAATGTTTCTGGAGTATTTACTACATGCCAGGCCTGCTAAGCTCTGCATATATTATTTCATTTAGCCCTCACAACAGTTCTGTGAGGCAGGGAGCAGTCCTACTTTACAGGTAGCAAAGCCAAAGTTCAGAGCACTCTGAGTGACTTGCCCAGGGTCCCACAGCCAGGCAGGCGGTGGTGCCTGGGGCCAAACAAGGACGGCTGATTGTAGTGCCCAACTGGGTCCTTTTCCAATGACAATCATCAGAGCAGATGCCTACTGCTCCGCACTGGGCCCTGCTCCGTGGCTTTTCTGTGTACTCCTTACTTCACTCTCACAACAGCCTCCTCCAGTGGATACTTTACTGCCCAGGTTAGGGGTGGAAACTGAGGTGCAGGGAAGGTGATCGTCTTTGGAGCTGGATTTGAATCTAGGTAGCTTAGCTCTGAGTCATTTCTGCATCCCTAAGCCCTGGACACCTTTCACTTCCACTAAGTCGGGAGCAATGCAGAGAACAATCCCCAGGTCATGAGGGAAGAACCCGGGGATTGTTCTTGTCCTTCCAAGGATCCCAGGCCAAGGGATGGCAGGCCTCAGCCAGGATCCATCCACTTTCTGTCACCCAGCCCCTCTCATCTGGGAAAATCCCATCCAATAGATGAGCCTCTCCTCCTCAGTCGACTTTCCAGTACTGGATGGTCCTTTTAGGAGAGATATCCTAAATTATCTCTCCTAAGAGAGATTCGGTCTCTGAGTCCAAGTGCAAACCTATAGGAAAGTGGGGCAAAGACACAAGGTGGAAAAGAGGACAGGTGGAAAAACTGCTTAATACCTGCTCTCTGCCACGTCACACGCCCACCCCACCAGCAATTCATGTTCTGAGTACACAGAACATCCCACTGCTTTTGCTGGGACCGTCCCCAGAGCAACCCTCTCCTGACCCTGCTTTAGAAATACCAAACCCCCAGCACTGAGCCTCAGAGAAGCAGAGCGGGAGGAGCTCGACTGTGTAGAAAGCCCCTGGCTTCCATCCCTCCAGGGCCTGCATCCCACATCAAAACCCTGCCTGACCCTGACCCCAGGCCTGACCTTGCCTTAGCAAGAAATGAGAAGATAACATATTTCCTTCCAGTCACTGAAGCCACAACCATTGCCTCTCCTACACATCTGCCTGTCAGCCCACACCACAGGCGGCCCCATCTTGCGACAGCTTCTGTTAAATGGGCATCCCCAGGGCAGTCTCGCCTACGGCAGTCTTGCAGGGTGATGACTGCCAGGTGTCCTGGGCAGAGCCCTGGGAAGGCAAAAATCAAAGTCCCTCATGGCTCAGTTTAACTCCGCATTGACTGGACCCTCCTAAGGGTGGTAAAGCTGTGACTCTGAGAAGGACCGTGGAGTGGACAAGAAGTCTGACCACTAATGTCTTTTCTAGCTCTGAGAGCATGCAACTCCAAGACTGGAATTCCCATCATGAGAAGCACTATTTTTTTTTTTTT
>NW_012103288.1:1806563-1850822 GCF_000951045.1 Mandrillus leucophaeus | reverse complement strand
CCCCACCAGGGGCATAGGCAGTGGGAGGTGTCTGCTGAGGACAGGCGTGCTGCCACGTACTCCCGAGCCAGGCCCTCCTTTGCCTGCACTGCTCCTACTGCCCAAGTCCTTCCCAGCTGACCACGCTCTGCGGGGTTCCCCCTCTGGCCTTATTGACTCCTCAGGCTCCTTTCCTGGTGCGCAGGAAGGTGAGGTGGGGACAAGGTGGACGCAGAAAGGAGCACTGCTTTCCTATCCTCAATCCCTGTGGTTTTCAGAGATCAGAGGTGACATCCAGGTAGACCACCACCCTGGAACTTAAAAAAATGTTTCTGGAGTATTTACTACATGCCAGGCCTGCTAAGCTCTGCATATATTATTTCATTTAGCCCTCACAACAGTTCTGTGAGGCAGGGAGCAGTCCTACTTTACAGGTAGCAAAGCCAAAGTTCAGAGCACTCTGAGTGACTTGCCCAGGGTCCCACAGCCAGGCAGGCGGTGGTGCCTGGGGCCAAACAAGGACGGCTGATTGTAGTGCCCAACTGGGTCCTTTTCCAATGACAATCATCAGAGCAGATGCCTACTGCTCCGCACTGGGCCCTGCTCCGTGGCTTTTCTGTGTACTCCTTACTTCACTCTCACAACAGCCTCCTCCAGTGGATACTTTACTGCCCAGGTTAGGGGTGGAAACTGAGGTGCAGGGAAGGTGATCGTCTTTGGAGCTGGATTTGAATCTAGGTAGCTTAGCTCTGAGTCATTTCTGCATCCCTAAGCCCTGGACACCTTTCACTTCCACTAAGTCGGGAGCAATGCAGAGAACAATCCCCAGGTCATGAGGGAAGAACCCGGGGATTGTTCTTGTCCTTCCAAGGATCCCAGGCCAAGGGATGGCAGGCCTCAGCCAGGATCCATCCACTTTCTGTCACCCAGCCCCTCTCATCTGGGAAAATCCCATCCAATAGATGAGCCTCTCCTCCTCAGTCGACTTTCCAGTACTGGATGGTCCTTTTAGGAGAGATATCCTAAATTATCTCTCCTAAGAGAGATTCGGTCTCTGAGTCCAAGTGCAAACCTATAGGAAAGTGGGGCAAAGACACAAGGTGGAAAAGAGGACAGGTGGAAAAACTGCTTAATACCTGCTCTCTGCCACGTCACACGCCCACCCCACCAGCAATTCATGTTCTGAGTACACAGAACATCCCACTGCTTTTGCTGGGACCGTCCCCAGAGCAACCCTCTCCTGACCCTGCTTTAGAAATACCAAACCCCCAGCACTGAGCCTCAGAGAAGCAGAGCGGGAGGAGCTCGACTGTGTAGAAAGCCCCTGGCTTCCATCCCTCCAGGGCCTGCATCCCACATCAAAACCCTGCCTGACCCTGACCCCAGGCCTGACCTTGCCTTAGCAAGAAATGAGAAGATAACATATTTCCTTCCAGTCACTGAAGCCACAACCATTGCCTCTCCTACACATCTGCCTGTCAGCCCACACCACAGGCGGCCCCATCTTGCGACAGCTTCTGTTAAATGGGCATCCCCAGGGCAGTCTCGCCTACGGCAGTCTTGCAGGGTGATGACTGCCAGGTGTCCTGGGCAGAGCCCTGGGAAGGCAAAAATCAAAGTCCCTCATGGCTCAGTTTAACTCCGCATTGACTGGACCCTCCTAAGGGTGGTAAAGCTGTGACTCTGAGAAGGACCGTGGAGTGGACAAGAAGTCTGACCACTAATGTCTTTTCTAGCTCTGAGAGCATGCAACTCCAAGACTGGAATTCCCATCATGAGAAGCACTATTTTTTTTTTTTTCTTTTTAAGAGACAAGGTCTCCTCTGTTACCCAAGCTAGAGTGCAGTTGCACAATCACAGCTCACTGCAGCCTCTAATTCCTAAGCTCAAGCAATCTTCCACCTCAGACTCTCCAGTAGCTGGGGTGACAGGTGTAAGCCACGCCAGGCAAGAAGGCCTTAAATGAGATGAAGCTTTCTCCCTAATCCCTCACTAGCCAGATGAACCCCAACATTCATGCCTCAGTGAGTGAGACTCACTCATCCTCAGATGCCAATGAGCAGGAAGGGCACAAAAGATGTGGCCCCTAATCAACCCCAGGAGAGGGGTTCTCTCTCTGCCAGTTTGGGACTGGGGTGATCTAAACTGGGCTTTCTAATTGTTGACATTGTTTCAAAGTTCCCACTCCTTCTAGAAAGAAATGGAAAGCTAAGCTATTTCCCCACAGAGTGGGAGACAATTCTTCTTCCTAAAGTTGCCACACACACAGTCAACCACGTGTTGGACTTTTCTAGGAGAAGATATACCTGTGTGTCCGCCAGCCACAACTGCACATGTACTTGTGCGCACACACCCTTGTCTTGCTATTTTTTGTTTCATCATCCCTTAAACTCTGCCCCATCGAGTGTTGAGCACTGCATGACCTACCTGACTTTTTATTTGTCATCTCTTTTTGCCTGGTGCATAACTCAGGCACAGCAGTATCATGGCCAGCTAAGGTGATACCCTCTCTTCCTTCTCCACCATCCCCAACATGTACCCATTTTCTTTGTCCAGAACAGTCTCAGTATCTCCCAGAAGAAGCTGACAGGGAACAGAGTGATAATAAGGGGGAGAGGAGAGGGTTTACTGTGTAAATAGAACATATCCAAACTACTTCCTGCCCCGACTGTCTCCTCAGCTCCTTCATACACACACATTTTAAACATGGGTAAGAATAGTTAGAATTATTTTCTACAGACCACAATGTCCACAGTAAAACCCAATAGATAACATTCAGCTCAGAAAATCTCAAGATTGGAAGGCAACAGCACCACCTAGTCCAATCATCTTAAATTTCTTCTATAATATTCTAGCCAAATGGCTTTCTAGCCCACGTTTGAATAATTTTCCTAGTGGAGAACCATCTCCCATGGCAATCCACTCTCTTTGGATGACTCTATGCTTAGAAAGCTCTGTATCATGCACAGATGGAACAGCCCCCATAGCTTTCAATGGCTGCTCCTAGACAGCTCTTTGCAGCCATGTTAGACAAACCTACTAGGCCATTCACACAGGAGCTCTAGAGGAGGGATTAGGGGGCCACCATATGGTGCCATATGCACATTAGTAAAATGAGCCCTGGCCAGGCGCGGTGGCTCATGCTTGTAATCCCAGCACTTCGGGAGGCCCAGGCTGGTGGATCTCTTGAGGTCAGGAGTTCGAGACCAGCCTGGCTAACATGGCGAAATCCCATCTCTACTAAAAAAAAAAAATACAAAAATTAGCCAGCGATGGTGGTGTGTGCCTGTAATCCCAGCTACTCAGAAGGCTGAGGCGGGAGAATCTCTTGAACCAGGGAGGCAGAGGTTGCAGTGAGCCGAGATCACACCGTTGCACTCCAGCCTAGGTGACAAAAGTGAAACTCCATCTCAAAAAAAAAAAAAAAAAAAAAAAAAAAGAAAAATTAAAAAGAAAAAGGATCCCTTTTTCTAAGACTCTTAGACTTTTCTAAGGCACTAAGCCCTAAGACACTTCACTTCCATCAGTCAGAAAATTATCATAAAAATAGAACACTCTACAATGCTTATGTCGTGAGTGAGGTTGCAGGGGAGAAGCTGCAGAAGATAGCCTGGGTTACACTTAATTTTGATTTAGACCCCGTCAACTTCCCAGGTTTGATCATGATCCCCATAAGAAGAGTGAATAAGGTGGTAGGTAGCACAGACAGCGTCTGCCTTTGTGGCCTGCACCTGGAGAGAACAGCGTCTGTTCCACGGAAAGGGCCCGTGGAGCAGCGTGAGTGCTGGATGTGCTCCCAGCAGGGCTGCCGCCTCCTCTGTCTGCCACTTGGCTCTTTCCAGAGGAGGCTGGGTCCCAGAAACACAGCTCTAAACACCTCTAAGAACGTTTAAGAGGCTCACCAGTCATGACTGACTGAATGATGGGAAATTCAGTGGCTGATGACACCGGAGTTGCAGGAAGGAGTTTACCCCTGAAGCTTGTTCTTCATTAACCCTTTTGGGACTATGCATCACCTTTGAGAATCTGCTAAAAGCCATGGACTGACACCCCCTACAGTATCAGGATATATCAGTCCATTTTCAAGCTGCTGATAAAGACATATGTGGACCGGGAAGAAAAAGAGGTTTAAATGGAATTGAGGTTTAAATGGAATTACAGTTCCACATGGCTGGGAAGGCCTCATTAATACGGTGAAAGGTACTTCTTACATGGCGGTGGCAAGGGAAAAATGAGGAAGAAGCAAAAGTGGAAAACCCTGCTAAAACCCATCAGATCTCGTAAGGTTTATTCACTATCACAAGAATAGCATGGGAAGAGGGGCCCCCATGATTTAATTACCTCCTGCTGGGTCCCTCCCACAACACGTGGGAATTCTGAGATACAATTCAAGTTGAGATTCGGTGGGGACACAGCCAAACCATATCACAGGGCTCATGGGTCACTCCATGGAAACCAGGCTACACACACTCATTCACCAATGCGGCTCTGGGGAGCTCTAGCAGCTTCTTGGAGCGTGGCAGGACTCAAAGCAGGGAGCCCATGAGGCCTCAGGCAGTGGGGCAGGAGATACATGGCTTATACTTAGATAGATTTCCACTTCTTATCAACAATTTTTCCCGCAAGCTGCTTTTTTCCAGTGGAAACTCTGCCCTCAGCTTTGTCAACAAGATTTCTGGGCTGATTACTGCTCTCCAGGTAACAGGCAGGCTATGCTGGAGAGTGGCCGGTGACGCATAGGGGACTGGCCCATTTAGAAGCTACAATCCAATGTCTCTGGTTTTATAGCTGAAGAAATGGAGGCCACACAAGTAGAACCATGGGTATTTAGAGGCTGGGAAGGGTAGCATGGAGGGGAAAATGGGGAGAGGTTGGTTAACAAATACAAAATTAAAGCTGGACAGGAAGAATAGATTCTGGTTTTCTGCAACACTGCAGGGTGACTGTGGTTAACTATAATTTACCTTATATTCCCCAAAAGCTAGGACAGAGGATTTTGAATGTTCACAACACAAAGAAATGATAAATGTTTGGGGTAATAGATAAGCGAATTGCCCTGATTTGATCACTGCACATTGTGTACCCATATTGAAATATCACTCTGTATTCCATATGTACAATTATTATGTGTCAACTACAAATAAAAAGAAAAAATTCTAAGAAAGTCAATAAAAACAAGAGAAGAGAAGTACACTCCCTTACTGTGTGGCCTTGGACATGTCACTTCCTCTCTGATGGCCTCAGTCTCTTCTCAGTCTCCTCTGAGGTAATCAGAGAGGAAGTGACATATCCAAGGCCACACAGTAAGGAAGTGTGCTTTCTTAT
The DNA here is from genome assembly GCF_000951045.1 of Mandrillus leucophaeus. NCBI lineage: Eukaryota > Metazoa > Chordata > Mammalia > Primates > Cercopithecidae > Mandrillus > Mandrillus leucophaeus. The sequence continues at coordinate 1,845,518 of NW_012103288.1, read as the reverse complement.
CTCCAGCCTGGCTTAGTCCAGGAGCCCCAATCACCTGCCTGAGTAGCTTCAGGGCGAGAGTGTGGTGTGGGGTAGGAATGGGCCATGGAAACAGGTGTGTACTCTCCCTTTGGGGCTGAGAGTTCCCTGTAGGAGGCCTGATGCAGACTGCAGCAGGACCACCAGCACTGACTACATCCTTACAATCAACACAGAGAAACAAAAAAGTCGCTAGGCTCACCTACGTGCTCCTCCCTGACCAACTCCAGCTCCTGGCTTCAGCTCCAATGGCCAGAGACATGAACAAGGACTCAAGACAGAGAGTACTTTAGAGGGAAGTGGGATATGCCTGGCCTGAGCTTTCTCTACTCTGAGTGAATTTTCCTGGGACACTAGCATGGGAGTACTTCCCAAGGATATCTGCTACAGGGAAAAGTTGATGAGACAAGGAGGCTATTTGTTCAGTGACTTAAAGACCAAGAAATAGAAACTGGGCAGACCCAAAGAGAGAGAATAGGTCCAGCCCTTCTTTGGGGAGACCCGAACTACTGCTAGTGTTAGTGCAGCTGATGGCTAAATGGGATTTTCTCTAAAAATAAAAGCAAAAACAAAAAAGCAACTCAAGACAGCAGAAGAGGGCTGCTTCCAAGCCATTCCCAAGCCCAGCTTCCAGTGTGCTGCGTGCGTCCCTCCAGGCTAAGCATCTGTCTTAATGCTGGGACCCTCAGCCTGAGTCCACATAGGCCTGAACCACTCTTTTTTTTTTTTTTTAATTGTACATCACTCCTTTATTATGCCGATCTGGAAAAAGGATTTAGTACAGTTATGCTCAAATGAACACTGGGCCCATGTGGCAGGTCCAAGCAACTAGAACATGATTCAAAAATCCGTGAAAGACACACTCAGACAGGGCCACGAGGCATTTCACTGCCACGAAACAGAGCAGGGAGGGATTCTAAAACACACAGCAGGAAGCACTCCTGCCCCTCAGAGGTCAAGGAGCTTACCCCATATTGGTATGAGGAATGGCTTATTTTCTGATGACCACATGTGGGACTATTTCAACTGCCACGAGAAACCCTGGAAGGGTTATTGTTTTGTATTTTTTATATATAAATATATGTCAATCTAACACATAAAGTATATTCAGGACTGATCCCAACCTTCTAGAGCCAGCTCCTTTGGGGTCAGGGAGGAAACAATTGTCACATTACCATGCAGGTTACATTCTTCTTCCACTGGAATGACCAGAGCGTCCAGTCAGTGACCTGACTGCAGAAGAGCAGAGGACCGGCTCCTGGGGGCAGACAGGCTGTCTTGCTTCTCCTCATTGGTTATGGCTTAGCATGGTTCCTCCCCACAAGCCCTTACTAAACAAAACACTCGCAAAAACCCAAGTCACTACTTTTAAACTCTCTTGGATAAGGGGAGCTTTCCCACAGCTTGGACTGAGAACCTGTGCCCTAGAAGTGCTATTCTGACTAGACTGTATGAAGGGAGAGGGTGCAGGAGACAAAATGGCTAAAATGAAAATGGAAGCCACTGGTCCACATCTGCAGCTACAACTCAAGATGTCTACAGATGTGGTCAGTGTGACATGTGCAGGAAGGAGGGGCAGAGGCACCCGACGGGCAGGGAGGGTGCTCCTGGGGACAGTAGCCTGCCCAGACCTGAGCCACTCTTGCTCAGGCAAACCTCTCTGAGGCCCAACCACCTACCCCTATCCAGGTGGCCAGGCTTATTCTCCTTATTTTCCTTCTGGGACCAACATGATCTCTGAATCACTCAGACTCTTCCTGCATTGTGTCAAAGGTCAGTATCCAAACCCCAGGTCCTACCAGCTCCGAGATATTTGGGATCCTTGGGATCAGACTCCTTGCCTTTGTCCAGCCACCTGGGCCAGCCTATGCCCCTGGCCACCTGACCACTGTTCAGATGCCCCCAGAGCCCATTCCTGTCTCCTCATCTACAAATAGGGACATGATAATACCCGAGTCTCAGGTCTTGTGTGGGATCAAATGAGCTGATCTCTGAGTAGCCCTCAGAAGGGTGCCTGGCACACCATAAGCTTTATATGTTAACTTTATTGGAACTGTACCTGGCTTTAGTATAATCACTGGAGAATCCAGGAAAATGAGAAGACCTTCAGGCCCCATAGAGGTGCTGTGAAGGGCAGGATGCCTGCTTCTCAGTCCCAAAAGCTCCACCCCAAACAAACATTGCCCAGAAAGCCACAATTTTGCTGAGCTGGGAAAAAAACTGACCACCCCACCCACTGTCTGTGGCTTCTAAAACTCTTCCAAAACTTCTTGGGGTGAGGAGATGTGAGTTGTTCTAATCTCTCCCCTAACAATCAGAGAAGCTGAGGTACAAATCTAGACTTTTCCTCCAAGTAAAAGATAAAGGCTGTGGCTCCCAAGTTGTCACTGATTACCAACCCTTATACCCATCGTCCTTCCTGTCGCTTCTCACCCAGTGTCACCTCCATCCCCCACCTCCCCCATTATCAAGTGCTGGTCCTGTACCTGCATCTGTTATCACTGTAGTGGGACCTGAAGCTTGACTACCTCCAGGATGCCCCTCTGACTGTTACCAGGGCAGTGGCACTACCACCACCCATTCCCACCCACCACCACCTGCAGCAGAAAGCAGAATTCAGAAGGCTGAGGTGGGTGCCGAGGGGCTGGAGTCAGGAGCTGGCAGCGAGAACTGTGGAAGCCCTGGCAGAAGAATGGCCCCACCATTCCACTTCACCTAGACATGGGGTGGGCTCTGGCTCAGTGGGCCTGGCTGCCCCAGCTCTTAAAGGCCTGGGAAGGCCATTCACTTATCCTGGGATAGATTCTGAAGCCTGTGTCAGAATCAGGAAAGGATCCTCAGGGTCCTCTGAGATGGGCAGGGCTGGGTTAACTCTCCACCAGGCAGCTCCGGTCCCGTACAGGGCTGATTTGCCCAAACATATCCTCTCCAGCTTCTGGGTTATTAGGGAGGGGTGGACACTTCCCCCGTACAGCGTTCATGCAGCTTCTCGGGACCTGGGCCATGTGGGAAGTTCCCACTCACTTTCAAAGGCAGCAGCAGGCACCCCAAGGTGACATCGGCCGCTCCTCCATTTCTGATCTGAATGACTCCCCCTAAAGAGCTTCTCCAGAGCGGTTTGGTCAGGCTTCTGGCCATCCTTCTGGGTAGGGCCCCTCTTGGGGACACCCCTGGAGGGCCAGGGATGGGATGTGGCAGCATTTCTTCTTGGCCTGTGCTGGCCTCTGCTGCCTTATCTCTGATGGGGACACTGCCTATGTTTAAGTGCCGGCCACACGGAAAGGCCTGTACTGGAAGTGAGAGACGCAGTGGTGAGCGAGACATAGACCCTGTCTTCTGGGAGCTTACAGTCTACTGTGGATTAGGGGGTGGGGATGGGGGACAAACAGGAACGTCCAATTCAGTACGACACGTCCTACCATCCAGGTAAGTGCCAGGTCTAAAGGGAGCATATGCGAAAGCCTCTGCCTCATCTTAGTGAGAGAAGAGAAGAGAAGGCTCTTTGGAGGCGGTCCCCTCTCGACCTCTCCACGGAGACAGGAAGGAGCAGAGGAGTTTAATGTGGTAGTGGTAAGAGGCGTAAGGAGCACTCCAGGCAGAGGATACTGCACATGCAAAGGCTGAGAACGAAAGGGAAAGAACATGTTTGGGACAGAGAAACTCATTCAATATGGCTGGAGAGAGGGAGAGGGCGCCAGGAAGAAACGCCCCAACTGACCACGCTCATGTCAAAGGCCTGTAGGAAGTACATTCCACTCTTTTCTCTGCTTCTTCAAGTTAAACCCAGTGAGTCTTGAATATCAGAAATTTTAAATTATTGCCATGATTTATTGAAACTGAAGACTTTCAGATCCCATTCAGATCCCCATTCCAACCTGAATCCACCTGGAGGGTTGTGAAGAAAATAACAACAGGGCCTCTCTCATTGTTTCATTGAGAGGTTAGCTATGCATAGGCCTCTTCTGCAGCACAGCTGAAGTCCCAGCCAGGGTACACACAAAGCCACTGTCCCCCATAGCCCTTCAGGGAGAATCTTAACCCTGAGAAGAATAGGACCATCAGTAGTTGAGCTAGAAGGGAGAGGTAAAGGAGAGAGACCTGAAAAATTCAGCCTAGCTGAATTAAAAAAAAAAAAAAAAAAAAAAAGGTTTTGTGGGAGAAAATCAAAAGAAAGAACAAATGATTCAATAAGGGCAGATGGAAGGAAGGTTAGTGAACGACTCAGCTGCCATATCACCAGTGCAATCCTTACTTAATTCCTCAGTCTGTCCAGGGTGGCCAGATATGGTTGATGGGCACAGAGAGAGGTGAGTTGCCCACAGCTGCAGGATCCTCAAACCTGCCTCCACCAGTCCACTCAGCCCACTCTGTTCTGGTCAACAAGGTTAATTGCTCGTTGCCAGGAATTTGTCTAAGGAAGGGCATCAGGCAAAATACATGATGCTCACAGAAAACACGCATCACCGACGGGTGTGGAACATCTCATATGCAGATAGGCACATGCCAGTCCATATCCTGAGTCTGGCTGTCCAAATTCACTGCTGGCCAACATGACACAAGCCTTGTCTTACCTTCAGAGCTATAATTGAAGATAATCCTCTTGGTTCAATGTTTCAGATCAAATATCGGAATCTGTCTGGAGTATTCTTCCCCAGGGCCACAAAGTGGTAGGAAACAGCTGCCTCTGTTCTAACCCTTGAACCCTAACCAAGTTAGGATTCCCCTTCCCCAGCCCTACCCATTGGTCATCTCCTTCTTCTTTGTTTTTCTTTGGTAGCCAGGGGGCAAAGACAGAACAGATTTAAACCACAGAGTACTTTCCATAAATGCTGCCCCAGGACAGCGAAAGAGCTAAACTCAGGGTCCCTAGAGGAACAACTTCTTTCCCTAGAGGAGCAACTTCTTTCCCTCCAGGTGGTCAGCTCTCTGCAGCCCCCGAGTTGCCCTGAGCCCGGCCTGCTGCCCACCGGGCCTCTGAACCAGCTGGCAGAAGTTCCACTCCCTGCACTCAACACTCTTTCTGGCAGAGCAAACACCCCTCAAGAAGGAATTTGATGTTACTCAGAACCTAGGTTCAATTAAAGGACTTGTGGGTGAAACCCCATTTCCTCTGACTGGGCTGGGCCCCACTAGGTCAGTTGGAGTTGCTGCCAGGTGAGCTGCAGACAGGTAGCATCCTAGGGAGGACGTCAGTGGCCAAGGTCCATCTCCGTCCTGGGGGGAGATGCCCACTGCTTCCCTTCACTCCCCAGCCCTTACTTTTCCCAGAATTCCCCCTGACCTGAAAAATAACCCTGTAGCTAGGCTGGTCTGTAGCCCAGGATTGAATTTTAACAGAGATGAAAATAATTCCCCCAGTGAGCTATTTTCTACCCAGCTTTCGGAACATAGCTCAGAGTGACAGGCACAGTGGGGCAGGGGAGGCTGGCCTCGGGTCACTAACTAGGGCCACTATCCATTTAGGGCCCTTCCCATGTACACTCCCACACTCTTGCTGGCACCAGATTTTATAGAGGTAACTGCCTGCCACACCTGCCTCCACCTGTGGATCCATATGGGGCATGAGGGTGGCAGGATAGGGAAGGCCCACAGGAGTCAGGGGTTTCCATCCTCCATGGCTACAGCTCTTACAGAATGCAAGGAAGAAGAAGAAAACACTGCTACTTTACCAAGCCTCCAAAAGGAGGTTCTATAAGACTCTTGTGTCAGCTGAGATAAATATTTTAAATATGTTATAAAAATTGTTACACTGTAAAATTACACTCTATAAAAATATTAGCTATTGCCTTACTATTATTTTTCCAGGTATTTAAGAATAGGAAAGGAGGAGGAATAAATTCAGGTAAAAAGGGGAAGGCTGTGAAAAAACACCGTGAACGATTGCATGGAGCATGATCCATTCATTCATTGTCTACCAAGCCCACCCCCAAACTTTCTACTTTTTATTTTTTTATTTTTTATTTTTTGCCTTAAGACTTTATCCTCTGTTAGTTTCCTTTTGATTTTTTTTCACACAACTTTTCTTCTAATACCTACAGGGAAATACCTTCCTGAGAAGACAGAGTTTGGGAGGCAGAGAAGGAGGAGGGGAGAAAGGAAAGGAGGGGAATGTATTCTTGGAATGTCTTATTCTGAAAGGTTTCTTTCTAACTCACAAGGAAGAAACACTCTGTATTATAAAGCTATTATCACACGCTGGGAGAGGTACCTTCTAGTACATTAGTAAGGAATTCTACATGAACAGGGTTTTTCCCATCCCACTGTGTAACAGTCACCTGTGAAAAGAAACTACCAGAGGATGCAGTGGAGCCCGCAGGGCAGACCCGACTGTGATGTGTGCTGTTTGCCACCCATCCTCCCCCATCACCAACAGTGATTACACATTTTTTTAATTGGCTGTCAATGTTTTATATATCAAGAGGTTACATTTTTGAAAAAAAATTCTGAATGTCCAGCTTTCTATGAAAAAGTTGGGTAATCTGACCACACCAGGCCGAAGCTCCTGCTGGAAGCTTGCTGGGCCAAAAGGGGCTGTTCCTATCAACCAGCATGTGTCCTCCAGTCCATCTCATAGGGTCTGCATCCCTCCAGCCTCGCTCATGACCCACCTGGCCCTGGTCCTGGCCCCGTGACCAGCCCACAGTGACAGCAGAGCTCACGGTTGGAAGTGCAGGCTCTGGAGGCAGCTGGCCTGGGTGTGCCCAACGCTGGATTCTCCCTACCACTAGCTGTGCAACCAGAACCAATGAAATGCACTCTCTAAGCTTCTGCTTCCTCACCTGTGAAATGAGAAAAATAACACCACCTACTGCATAGTCTGTGAGGAGTCCATGAGATAATCACGTCAAGTGCTCAGTACAGTGCCTGGCACGTAGTACCTGCTCAGTAAACGTTAGTGCTTATTATTGCGCACAATTGCTGTAATGACTAAGGAGAATCCATCTGAGTTGCAGCCCAGTTTTTGAAGATGATTTAACAACACAAAACAATTTGCCCTTCAACCCTCCTTTCTTGCTCAGGGACCCGGTCTACAGACAAAAACCATCTAGTGAGTATATCCGTGACATGTTAGTTATTGTGTGGAGCAGGGGCACTTCAGAGATAGGATTCAGACCTGTTCCTGGGGCTCGCAGTAGAGTGGGGGGAATGGACGATGGAACACTCACAGCACTGACAGGTGGAGTTACGCACAGAGCTCTCCCCACAAGCCCTGCCCAGGACCACACAGGAGCTTGGCATTCAGGAGGACCTGGGGGTGGATCTGATTCTTTTCTCCTTCTAGGCTCCAAACCTTTCGGGAGGCTTCGCTAAAGGACACCCAACCTCGAATTAATTCCACTCCATTTCCAGTTTCCCAGACTGTGCACGTGATTTCAACAAAGCCGGTCAGGTCTCAAATGGAGTTCATTATAATGGAATTTTACCTGAGGCAGCCCCTCCCCCACTTCTTAACATCATGGCACCCAAGATATGGGTGTGCTTGCCAAAGAGGCTGGGCAGAAGTCACTTCCTGCCCCTGGCAGAAGTCTGGAAATTCAGAGCTGTTTGGAACAAAGAACTCTGCCCCGAAGGTGTTTTCCAGCATCTCCCTGACCAGACTGGAACTGCCCCATTCACCCTCGTACCACCTGCTGCGTTTTTTCCAGCCCTCCTAGACAGGAAGGAGAGGAGGGAAGACTGAGCTGAATGACCAGGACATTGCAGGAAAGGCAATGCGCAAGTGAGGAAGAGAACATGCATTCTGGACTTAAGCCTGAATTTAAATTCTGGTTCTGATTTAATAGTTCAATGTTTTCAGGCAAGGAATTTAGCCTCTTAATATCTGTGAACCTTGGTTTCCCCTTCTGTAAAATGGGTATAATATTACCAGCCTCACAGGATTATTGAGAGGCATAAATGAGAAAATGCATGAAAAGCACTGAACACAGTACCTGGAACATAGTGAGTTATCATAACCATTGGTTATTACGATTGTCAGCTATTACATAATATGGTAACCACAAAGGCCAAAGGTTGGTATAGAAAGAGACACTGGGTGGAGCTGGGGTGGTGGGATGGCTGAAGAAGGTAGAACCCTGTCCCTGATCCCAGCACAGGTCTGGGAGCCAAGGCGAGGCCCAGGCCAGAAGCACCTGCCTGCCGGGAGCCGACAGGCACAGACTGGATAGGTAATTACAAAGTTGAGGGCTGGGGTGGCCCATGCAACTGTCCAGCCAGCCACATTCCTTTGTCCTATGGGTGGCTGGGTGGTGAGTATCTGGCTGTTTATGTGGCTACCAGGATGGTGAGTGTGGTCAACACTTTTCCCCAGTAGCCCCAGCAGGGTATTCGACCTTCAAAGGGAAAGGGACTCTCTACAGGCATTTGGCTCCTTTTCCTATGGCATCGCCTCTATTGCCTCCACCCCAACCCTCCAGCTACCCCTTGCTTCTCAGGTTAAACAAGTCAAAAGGCCAAAGAACAAGGCCAGACTCTGAAGAGATGGCCAGTAGAGATTACTAAACTTCACCCCATCTCACTGGAGCCCTTAAATGATCAAGAAGCCCAGGACAGATGTGAATCCATCACTGCCCCAGCCCTGTGTGCTTTGATTAGCTAGCCAGACTCATGGTTCTTACACTTCCATGTCCTTTTCTCAAAATATATATTCCTCCTAATCCACTTATGAAAATGCAATTCAGTAGGTATTAATTGAGCACATAGTATTGGCTCACTGCTGACACCAGGCTCTTGGTTGAACTGAGGAGACCACCAAGTGTTGGGGAAGATGTAGAACCATGGGATACCTCAAGCACTGCTGATGGAAGCCCAGAGAGGAAGGGCTTCAACTGTACATAGAGGCCCAGCACAGAGCTCTCAGAGTCAGGCTGTGGCATGTATGTGGTCACCTGTGCACACTGCAGCAGACAGGCACACACGTGAGCCAGAAATTGGGTCCCTAAGTCATGAATAATACAACTCTTATAGCTAATCATTATAACTGTAGAAACTCATCTAATACAACCTTTTCATTTTAGAAATGAAGCCTATATCAAGTGTTGGAAAGGATGGAGAATAATGGAAACTTTCAACCACTGCTGAAAGTGTTTTTTGGAACAACCACTATGGAAAGCTGTTTGGCACCCTATAGCAATGCTGAACATAGAATTCCATGGGAGGCAGCAATTCCAACCCTAGGTATGTGCCCTACAGAAATTCTTGTGAGTTTCTAATGCACCAGAAGACAAGTATAACATGTACACCCCTAGCAGTACTGTCCTATCGTAATAGCTCAACTGGAAACAACCCAAATGTTCATCAGTGAGAGGAGAATGTACAAATCGTGGTGTATTTTTCCAATGGAATACTATACAGCAGTGCAAACTAATGAACTGCAGTGGTGTGCATCGACATGGATGAAACTCAGAAAACTCATATTGACTCAAAGAAGTGCATCACAGAGAATACACATGTATGTGAACTCCAAAGCCATGTAAAATGAAACAATATAGTGTTTTGTAAAACATACATAAATGATAACTTACAAAGAAAGCAAGGAGACAATTAACCGAAATTCACTTTGGGTTGGGGAGTAAGGAGGGGGAACGCAAATGGGGAGAGGCAGAGGGGGCTTTTAAGGTGCTGCGAATGCTCCACTCTTAACTTGGGTGGTAGGTTCAGGGTATAGGATTCTTTAATATATACATAAACATATAATCTTGTGTATATGATATATCACAGTTTTAAAAATGAACAAAAAAGAATTGAAGAACCCAAGTTGCAGAGAAGCTAAGTAACTTTCACAAGCTCATCAGCTAACAAATGACAGAGAAATCAATTTGCCAAATCTGAGTTTAATCAGGTGCCAGGACAGCCATTCCTGAGTTCTAAACGGGCCTCATAAGGACAGGCTTCTGGTCTAGAAATTTTGAAAAGAAGTGCAAGAGTCTTTTTTTTCCCCACTTGTAAATTCCCAGTGTCTTGAGTAGTACCTGGCACACAGTAGGCTCTTGGCCCATGGGTACTGAATACACATGCCTTTCAAGGGCCTACTGTGTGCCAGGCACTTGACTTACATCACCTAATCCTCACACAGCCCTACAAGGGAGCTATTATTATACCCGATTTACAGGTAAGGACACTGAGATTTGGGGCTATTAAGAAACTTGCCCAAGGTCACAGGCTACAAAGTGATCATGCCAAGATTTGAACCTAAGAGTCTAACTCAGACCCTGGGTTTCTCCTGTTCTGCCAGGCTGCTAGCTTCTAATAGCACTACCTAAAATTTTAGTTATCTACCAAGGAACCCTGGGACCCACAGGGGGTGGGGCAGGCTGAGCATTTTCTCTTCCTGTGACCTCTGTCTCCAGGCTCTGACAGAGCAGTCTGTATGGCCAGGCCCAGGGCTGGCAAGCCGTGTGAAGCAGTGGTTACAGGCTGACTCTGCAGCCCTGGGCAGGTGACTATATCTCTTTAGACCTTGGTTTCCCCACTATGCCTGCTGGAGAGGATAACTGTACTTACCCCAGAGAGAAGCTATGAGGATTGAAGGAGACAAGTAAAGCAATCAGCACGGGGCCTGGCATGAGGCTATCAGAGGAGGCTAGAGTCCGTTTCTCCTTCCAGCTGGGCTAGGTTCAGGAGTCCTTAAGGGATAGCCAGGAGAGGGAAAAGGTAGGCAAAGTGAGAAAGCTCCCCATTGGCCAGTAGGACAATCAGCACATAGTAGGTTTTCCATAAAGAGGCTTGTTTGAAAGATTGTTTCCTATTTGCCTTCCAGACTATTAGAGTCATATTTGATTCCATACAATTTCTCTGCACAGTCCTACCTCCCTTGGGTTCTTGTTTGCTATTCTTAACCTAAGTAAGGTGACCGAGACTGCCAGAGAGGCACCAAGATCTAAAAGTGCTGGCAGAGGGAGCCTCCTTCTGAGAGGCCACTGTCCCCAGAGTAACCTTTGGGCAGTCCAAGCTTGCTCTCAGGTCAACTTGTTCAAACTAGTTAGTACATCTAACCCCGCAGCTCACAAACATTTATTGCAGGCCTATAATGTGCAAGACAGGGCACTAGTGCCCTGTGGCCATCCCATGAAGGCAGAGGTGGGAGAGTTCCATGCAGTTTAAGAGCGTGGGCTTCTGCAAACCTGAGAGGGAGTCCTGGCTTTCCTCCTCACAGGCTATGACAGCTTGGCATGTTGACTAACCTCACGGAGACTCCATTTCCTCATTTGTAAAGAGAACATAACTTGTTCCTACCTCACAAGACCTAGTGATAGGTCTGGGAGGCACGTAGCACAGCACCTGTTACCAAGTGATTGCTCAGTAAGTAGCTGAAGCTACAACTCCAGCACCAGCAGATGGCACACACTGGATGTGTCATCAGCAAAGCCTTGGGCCTCATGGGTATTCCACAGTGCCTGGAATGTCCCACCTTGCGTAACACCTCCAAGCTTCAGGTTGTCATCAGAAGGCCAGTGAGAGGCAGCAGTTTCTCAGGAACCAACCACCGAGTCTGCCCAGACTACACTTTCCCGCGGGTTGCAGCTGCCCACACCCTGCTCAGGACCAGGACTCTCCCCTGTGCAGAATGAGGACTTTGTATGGCATCTGGTTCTGGGAACACTGCTTAGTCTATTCCTTGGCACAGGACCTGCAGGGCAGGTTTGCAAAAGCATGACACACATTCCGACTCACAGAGTACTGACTGCTTCTGCCTTCCACTCCTGCTATTTGTCGACGAGACACCCCCATCCTCCCCCAGCCAGCCTTGGGGTGGGGGTCTCACCACCTCCCTTCCCCACAAGTCACTTCAAAGACATGACTTCCCAAGAGATCTTCACTTGCCCTTTTCATTTGTTGACAATGAGAATGACTTCCTTCCTGGCAGAGTAACTGAGAGTCATCGTGGTGGCTCTGCTCCCTCCACTCCTATGCCCGATCACCCACAGGCTGGACCTCTGGGGAGCCTATCCTTTGCACCTGGGCCATGAGGACCCAGGACCCAGAAGGCAGGACAGTTTCTCTTCCACATGTCGCCACAGCAGGACACAGGCACTGCCATCAATGCCTGTCACTTGAATTGAGCAAGAACAACCTGTCCCCACCCTGGACCATTTCCCCAATAGTCAGACCAGACCAAAGAGGCAAACTCTAGCATCCTGGGGAACTGACAATGTCTCCTGCAACGCAGCTTCTCCCTGGCTTTGGCCTCCACTTTGCTTATCGTTTCCCCGGAACCTGATTACAGGCGACCTATGTCCTTTATCACAGTGGGCAAGGTTTGCCTATCCTTGCCTTCCTGGCTGCTTACCTGCTTTACAGCCAGACTTTCTGTGGGATAGTGTGGTCCCGAGAGGTCTGGGAAGCTGGATGAGCAAAACAAGGAGGCTGCAGATATGGAGGAAGAAGGAAGAGGAAACGTGAGGCCCAGTCTTGGCTCCACTATGAACCCCAGTTTCCCCAGGGGAAGCTGAAGAGGAGCTGGCAGACCTTCCTCTCCCTGTCTGAGGTCGGGGTGGGGCAGGAAAACCGAAGGTGAGGCCAGTCACAAGTCAAGGGTGAAGAGAAGTCACACGAGTGGTGGGCTGGGTCTCAGGACAGGGTGGCTGCGAGCAGTGCTGCCCTCAGGGAAAAGACGAGAATTGGCTGATAACACCAAGGAGCAGTCTAGGCTGTTGGGGTCTGTCCTCAGAATTAAGCTACCCCTGGTTTCCCTTGAGCATTAAGCCTCCCCCAACCTCATCATCCCCTCATCACTGCTGTGGCCTCTGCTGAGTTTGGAGTGATGATCACCAGGATGATTAATATTCCATTTTTCCCTGGAGAGTTTGGGTTTATGTCCATTGTCCTGGTATAACCATGCATGGCATCCCCTTTCACTCTCATAAGTATCCCAGTTTGCAAGATACATTACACAGGACCTCTTTCTAGCATATCCAGGAGGGCACTGACACAGGAAAAGGTTAGGGACAAATCAGAGGGAAGCAGAACAACAAGCGAGGCCTTGGTGACCCAGAGTGGCAGCCAGGCTGGCTTCAGCCGAGCTGGATCCTCTCAGAACTGGACAATAGTGGAAGGGGAGCCTGAGAACTGCTTCCCACACTGGGGTTCAAATTGTCTTGGAGTCAGGGGCCTAGTCTGGTGGGTTCTGCTTTCTGCCATCCCTCAGAGGGCCTGGAGTCATGCTGGGCACACAAGAGGCTCTTAATCAAATCTGGTCAATTCCTTACTTTCCTCTACCTGCATCCAAAACAGAATTGCAGCAGGAAAAAATGGAAGCTGGAGCGCTGTAATTCTTAATTCAGCAACACACCAAATGTCATCTAGGTGGTCCTCCTGTCTCTGGCTCTCTGGCTTCTAGGACCTGACTGCTGCAGAGGCAACAGCGAGTTTCTAGCAGAGATTCCAGATGCCCATCCCAGCCAGGACAGTGGTGCCTCCTTAGGATGTGGGGTAAGGAATCAAACAATGGGAACTCCCTCTCCTGTCTTAGATAACCACCTGATGTAGTAGCCACCTGATGCAGCCCACTCGGCCCCAGGCCTTTCTCCATTCACAGCCTGGGCTTTGGACACCTGCTATCTGTTCTGGGGGTAGAGTGTAGGGGTCCAGGAGGTCCTCTTGGAGTTTCCTCTGGGACTTAGTTACAAAAGAGATCAGTTCTGAGGTCAAATAGGTGATACTACTGAGAAATCATAAACGTAAATTATCAGGGCACCCCAAACAGCACCCGACCTTCCATAATGTTTGTACAAACAAAGTCTGATGGCCTCTGCTGAAGAGGAGCAAAGGGTTGGAAAGGCTTTCTAACTCTCATTTTTTTCCCTCCTTTCTTACCCCATTTTCTAGTTCCTCCTTTAGCTTGGTAAGGGTCCAAGTCACAGCTGATCAGGACCAGCCAAACCCGAAGCCATGGGACCCAGCCAGAGCACAGACTGTGAATTCCCCAGCTTTTTGCAGTTTGAGTCAGCCCCACAGCCGGACTGGCCTCCCAGCACTCTTCTCAAATGGGTCCAGAGAGGCTACTGAGTGGGGGCCAGGGACTCTGCAGGGAGGGCTACTTCTGCTCAACGATTTCTAGCACCCAAAACAAAAGCCAGGGAGAAATGTACAGTCTTACTACCTCCTGGTCTGGCTGCATGCCAGTCCTGAAACTGTTTCAGAAAGACCCACAGTTCCCTCCAGCACTTGGACAGGGAAGGGACGGCAGAAGGTCTCTCAACACACAATACTCTCAGTTCATAGAATTCAGGCTCCAGTGTTCAGATAACCCATCTCTACCTCAGCAAACCACCCCCAATCCCCAGCCTGGGTTAAAGCCTTCTTTGCCAACACCATGACTTCTCTGGCCCCAGACTTTCCCGACTTCTTTTGCTCACCCCTTTCACTAGCAGAGACAGGCCGCTAATGAGACCACTAGGCAGAAATGGAATGAAGGGCTGGAAAAGCCTGCAGTGCTGGGATGTACCTCCTGATCCTAGGAGAAAGATGAGATGTAGATTTATCATAAAGCCACCATCCCTTCACAGTCACCTCCTGCTAGAATCATCCCATAGCCATTCCATAACCACTGCTGTGTTGGGTATCTGAGCCCCTGCCCATGAGGAAGACCACCTTCCAGTAGGTAGTTGGAGCAGAGCCAAACTCTGCCCAGGAGTTTCTGCAATGCTCAGAAAATGCCTGCCCAACTGCTTGCCTGGGCTCTGGCCCCTTTGGCTTCAACTGAGCCCAGACAGGAGGCTGACTCACTCACCGCACGCACAGAGAAGGAGGAGGAACAAGAGGAGGAGGAGGAGGAGGAGGAGGAGGAGGAGGAGGAGGAGGAGCTGCGAGAAGGGCCTGGACTTGGAGACCCAAGGCTCCCCCAGCCCAGGCTGGGTCTCAGACTCTGGTCCCTGGGTGAAGAGGAGGGGCAGTTGTCCACTGGCCCTGGAGATCACAGGCTGTTCCCTCCTAGATACTTCTGAATCTTCCTCACCACCACCACAGATGCAGGGCACCTCACTTTCCAAACAGAAACTACTCCTTGAGCCTCTTCCTCATTTAAATGCTTGCCCCTGAGTTTCTCTGAACATCTATTGACAGGCTGTCCTGAAAAACTGGGGCCAATTAGGTCTAAACTCATTGGTAGTTCGAAGAAAAGTTAAAAAAAAAAATTACTTAAAAGACCAAACTCCACCATCACAGGTGGACCATACCTGGGTCCTGTAAGAAAATAAATAAGGCTACACGCCCTCCACTCCAGCAGTTTTGAACACCATCGACAGCCAATCGCTCCTTTTCTTATTCCTCCACTCCATGCCAAGGCGCCCGGACAGAGGAAGGAAACAAATGCTTCTTGTTGCCCAAGTGCTGAGCACTGTGCTAGCGGAGCATTTCTCCTTTAAGTTGCCTAAGCACCGAGGATGTCGCCGCTCCCCTCGCCAGCCTGGCACGAACTTCACCTTTCTCAAACCTCAGTGCCCCTTAGTGTCCCAGCCTCATGGCACGACAGCCCCGACCTCAGTCGCCAAGTTTACCGCTGGGACTTAGACTCTAATGCTCGCACCCGGGCTCTCAGGCCCCGGTATCCCCGACGCCCCGACACCGAGTCCCTATCCTGAAACCCCCTTCCCCGCTGCTCCCGGGTCCGCACCTGGTCCGGCAGCGGGTTGGACAAGCTGTTCCGCGCTCCCGGCGCCCACGGCTCGGCTGCCGCCTTTTAACAAGCAGAGACAGCCCAGCACCTGGCCCCGCCTCTCGATCAGGCCCCGCCCCGGCCCCGGCCCGGCCCTCCGCCCCGCCCACAGGTCCAGTCTTCTCCTGCCAGGAGCTCGGTTGGCGCTGCAATCATCTTGACTTGGAATCAACCACCCTACAGGGCACGCTGTAGCCTTAGAGACTCTACCTCGTGAAACTTTCATCGACTATCGTCCATAGTGCAAGGCACGCTTCTGCCCTCTGTGGGACAGAGTTGTCGATGTTTATAGGTGCGGTTTCCCGCTTCAGCCTGCGTTAATCGGGGATGCAGCCCCCCACCCTTCCTGCCGTGGTTCTACCCAGCCTGCTGCGGACGCCTGGGCCAGGTGCGTCCCCTCCTCCTGGGCTGACCCGGCCAGGACTTCGTCGTCCGCGGGACGCTGGGGGGCGCCTGCCAACTGGCACCGGCGGCTAGCTCCGCACGGATGGGAAATCCCGGGCTCCGCTCGCTATCCTGTTACTGCTGCAGAACGCCAGGAAGCTCAGCCTGCTCCCACAGATTAGGGTAAAAGACCCCTAGGGGCCGAAGTGGAAACCGGAGTTGCATCATCGCTCCCACCCGATATTACCTTGGTAGCGACCGCGGCTTACCACGTTCCCGGTCTGTCGCGAATCTCACCCAAGGGAGCTGAGTCTCAGCTTCCCTGGTCCCTGGCCCCCAGTTCCCCCTTCCTCCTCATGGCATCGGCGTGAAGGGAAAAGATAAAGAGTACGTCCTGAGACCTGGAATTGTGGATGACTGTGGAAAATTCACCACAAAAAATTTTGGCTAAAAGTTACTCTCTGCTTCCCTTGACTACGTGATAGGCACAGCTCTAGCTACTAGAGGAGAGCTGGAAAAGCTGGGGTTCCCTCTTCTAAGAACTCGCTGTGCAGTGGGAAAGTGTATAAATAAATAGCAATTACAACATAATCTTCTGGAATAGAAATGCCCACAAAATCATCCAGCAGTGGATGACCTCTTTTAGCCAGGGAAGATATTGCTATTCGCCTCTTACAGAGGAGGAAACCGTGGCTCAGAGGGACAAGATGAAAGGGTGGAAAATTGAGGCATAGAAAGGTTAAGTAATATGCCCAACATGACTCAGCTAATCAATGAAGGACTAGTGCTAGAGCCCAGCAAATCTGCCGGTGCAATGGTCTCTGAACCATTTCTGAGACAGCCATGCTGGACTACATGATAACCAGCCCCTCACAACTCAATAATGGGGTTAAAAGAAATAGACTGAGATTAAACAGAAGGAAGAACCTCCAACAGTGAAGTTTGTTAAGCGCTGAAACAGTTCATTATGGAGGTATCATGGAAACTTTCTGAGAAGACTTAAACAAAAGACAGAAGAGAGGCACAGTCTTTGACTGAACTTGGGAATGGACCATTTATTCTGAGAAACAGATGAAGTGCCCCTTTAGAGGTCCTGCCAGTCTGATGGATGGATTCTCTACCCGTAATGAAAGTAATAGGAAGAATTTCCTTGCCCAAAGCATCGTGGGAAAGCTAGTGGTGATTCTTGTGGGAAGAAAAGCATAAGAGGAAATTTCCAACTGCTAATACCTTGGGACATTCTCTGGAAGTCCCATGAGCCTCTGAAAGAGGTTGAGCACTCAGAAGTCACTTTTGTGGTGCTTGATTGGTCTGACGTCTTGCAAATAAACCTTATCAAAAGATGGTGGATGCTTACTAAGTATTCCATAGTAATTGACAGTTAGTCTTTTTTCACAGCTCTTTGTTGGAGGAGAGGTACTTGTAATTCATATGTGTAAACTGCTTTATAGTATAAAAAGAATTCTTTGGAATATCTTACTTGATCTTTATCACAGCCTTTTCAGACATGAAGAGTAAAAAATAATGTTCCATTGTACAACTGATGTGCAGAGTTGTCAAGGTTTTTACAGCTGAGGAGTATCAGAGCTACTGGACCCAGGTCTTCTCTCTGCACATCCCACTGTTTCATGCTGCCTCTAAAAAACAAAAAAATGTTTCCATGCATGCACTTTTCACAGAGTTGGAGAACTCAGAGGTTCTGCGTTTGGCAGATTGGCAAGATTATAGATGTCATCACGGTCCCCAGCACATGCTGTCATCAGCCCCATCACCTTGTCTCTAACCATGCTCTTCTCATATTCCCCCAATACCTTAACTGTTCTCTCTCATCCACCTCTCCAGGTCCTCTCCTCTTTCAGGTCGTGCCTGTTCCATCAGGCTTTTCCAACATCTCCAGGCTGAAAGGAACTGTCAATTCTCTGGTCTTTGTAGCGCATGCATTGTCTATATTGCATGATTCTGCACCTGATAATGAACCATCTGGTATTCATATTGAACAAAGATAGATTTTTTTTGCCTGTTTTGTTCTTAGAAGGAAGGTTATTTTGTGAAAGTAGAAAAGCAAGATCATATGAGATTCACTTCTCCTGTGTTCTGTTGTAATCCATAATTGTCTCTGGACCCTACTTCGCCCTAGCCAGGTATACAACTGGAAAGGGAGGTTGCTGTCCCACACCATGTTCTCTTGATGCCTTGATGACAAGCACCATTCCTGCACTACAGAGTTAATAGTTTTAAATTCCTCTATCTTGACTTCTCTATAAACCACGTACCAGAACCTGTGCAGAAGACGTTAATTTTTCTTTTCCCTGAAGTTAACATTTCTCATATTCTCACTTATCCCTGGGATGGGTAGTGGTCTTTATTGGGATGTACAGATTGTTTTTTGTCAGTACTCATCTCTGCCAAATTACATCAGGGAATATCTAGTAAGCACTTGCTTGGCTAATATTAGCCAAGTCTGGTGGTGTGCTAGATACCCTGCTATAGTGCTATAGACTCAAAAATCTGTGTAAAAACAAAAGAGTCCTTCCAGGTGCATCTGACTTTGATGGAAAGATTCCAGAGGCGCTAGGCTGAGGATTTCATTTCATTCATTTCATTCCTGTGCATTTCATTCCACAGACTCCAAAGAAAGGCAGGACCTGGTCTCTTGAACTCTCTGCCAGGCTCTAGGTACCTGGGGATGGCCTGGGCAGTTGTGGCTACAGTCAGGCCATAGGACTGCAGCCTGTCCTCATCTCTGGGCTTCCCTTTTCTGCAGCCTGGCCACTGTCCTCGAGGCTGGCAGATGCTCTCTGCACCTCTTGCTGTTGTGTCAGAGCTTGAGTGGGTCACTTTGTCCCTGTGAGGCTCCCAGAGACCCTGTCCCCATGGACAGAGGTTTTTTGAGCTGCCTAAAGACTGCTCTGCAGGTAAAAATGTGCCCTTTGAGCTCTCTCTGGAACACTCCCATCTAACTGTTTGTTTTTCCCTTTTTAGGGCCATTTTTCCCCCTTAAATATTTTATGGTTATGGGCACAGTGGGACTGAAGGGAAGCCTCTCTTCAGTAAACACCCAGAGAACATTCTGAGAGACATGGGCATGGAGTTAGAAAGACAGAAGGGACCAGGCCGTCTTTTCAGTTTGTTCCCTTGTTTTAGAGATTTTTAAAAAACACACATCAAATTCAGAAAGATTAATTCTTTTATATTTCCTAACCCTTGTTAAGACGAAAAGGATCAAGGATGACTCTCCTTATTTATGTTCCAGATGGTAAAAGTAGAATGAATAAATGTAAGAAGCTGTAGCAATGAAAGCAAACCAAGGGGTCTTCCCAGGACAGTGTTTTCAAATTTTTAACTGCAACCCATAATAAGAATAGGTTTTTATTGTGACCTAGTTTACTCAGGAATATATATAAGTTTCCTGCTACAAAAGATGTTCTACAATGTTTTCTATTATTTTCTCTATCCTCTTTTCCTTCCTTCCTCCCTCCCTCTTTCCCTCTTTCATTCATCTTCCTTCCTTCCTTCCTTCCTTCCTTCCTTCCTTCCTTCCTTCCTTCCTTCCTTCTTTCCTTTTGGGATCCACCAAATTTACTTCACCACACATTAATGGGTTGTGACCCAAAATATAGTATTAAAAATCCTACCCTGCACAGTGGCTCAGGCCTGTAATCCTGGTATTTTAGGAGTTGAGGTGGAAGGATTACTTTGAGGCCAGGAGTTTGAGACCGGCCTGAGCAACATAGTGAGACCCTATCTCTACCAAAACTTTAAAAATTATCCAGGCGTGGTGGTGTGTGCTTGTAGTCCAAGCTGCTTGAGAGGCTGAAGTGGGAGGATCGCTTGAGCCTGGGAGGTCAAGGCTGCAGTGAGCTATGATCATGCCACTATGCTTGAGGCCTGGGCAGCAGTAAGACCTTATCTAAAAAAAAAAAAAAAAAATTCCTGCCCTAGATCATGGGCTAGGCTGACTTTATTGTTTGAGTAGCCAACCGAGAGAAGACTCCATCCAGGGAATTGATGGAATCTTGCCTTTCTGAATGGCAGAACAAGTCCCTCTCACCATAGGACCCCCTCATTTAGAGCCTGGAACACAAAATTCACAGAAATACATTTGAGAGACCATCAATGGCTTACATGTAGCACCCTCAGAACCCTGCAGGGGATACATGATGATTCTGGTGATTCTACCTCCAAGAGTATATGGTCAGGGTTAGGTCACTGAGGCAGAATGTATCCACCCAATATTTGCTTTTGTGGCCTTTACTCAACTGATATATTACCACTCTCAAGTATTTTCCAGGTTTGGGGAGTTCATTTAGCCTCAAGATGCCTATGACACCTCAGAAATCTTGACTGCTCCAGAACAGAGCAGAACAGAACAGCTCCAAGGAGTCCTGTGCAATGCCATGAGAAGTGAATGCACACAGACCCAGCCTGCCCTAGAAAGAGTGGGGCACCGCCAGTTATTCACTCCAAATCCATCTGGCTCCAGGGCTCCATTCCCAGTAGCCCAGCTCATGTCTTCTTCCTCGGGGCTTTTGGCATTTGTCTTTCCCACCTGCTCCCACATCTTCGAGCCCCAGGCTGCCAGCCTGCTGGCCCGCACACAGTGTCTGCTGGCATGGTAAAGTAGAGCCTAGAGGCCGAACAGAGAAAGGTTTAAACTCCCACCTGCACCTCCAACCAAACACAGCTCAGAACTCTCTCCCAGGCTCCTAGGTATTTGCTGGGCTCCTGTCCAAATCCAAGCAAACAATGATGACTCTTCTCCAAGCCCCAACCCCAACCATAGAGACCAGCAAAATAGACTAGAGGCTCAGGGTCCTTTCCCATCTATGATTAACTATGGCTGTGGGTTTTGCAACCACCAAGATTACTCTTGTAGGGAGATGAAGCAAGCCTCATTCCCAATGCCTTTGGGGAATTCTTATTCTGCTCTTCTGGGGAGGAGTGTCTTGTGGAGGACCCCAGGGGTAGAGATAAATGGAGGGGCTCCATGTCATGGGAGTCAGTATCTTGGGAGCAGGTGAAAATGGAGTTAGTGTCACATTGCAGTTGAATAGGTCAGTAGAGAAAAGCTGATTATTTTTGAAAGAAGCTCCCCATCCCCAGAGGAAAGTTTTCGGGGAAGACGATTGGGCAATGACCTCCTTCACAGCAATGAGCAGAAGCCCCACAAGCCTCATCTTGGGCATGCCTGCTTGTTTCTCCAGAAGAACAGGAAGGACATTCCGTAAGCAGCCCAGGAATGCGTTAAACAACTCTCCCCTGGGGCCCCAACTCCAGAAAGATGTGGCTGTTGACAGCCCTTCTCCTTTGCCTTTGACCTCTGGCCTGAGACAAACGTACTACCAAACATGGCTGCCCTTTTGGTTGTGTTTGCCTCATTGTCCTGTGTCGTTAAAAATGTTGCCATTGTTAAAACTGTTGTTTCGGGTGCCCACCTCCACTTCCAGCTGGATTTGCTCTGGACTGCATGATAGTGGTGGTGTGTTGCTTTGTTATCATCCATGTGTCCAACAGCCAAGAAGCTGTCTGTAAATGTTTTTAATTTAAAAACCCTATTGCAAAAAAAAATGTGATCCCATATATGAATATTATTTTCAAAGTACTATCATTAGTTAATATCTGAAGTCACACTACACAGGGTGAGATTCATCATCAACAGTAATGAGTGGCTTCAATTCCATGGAAACATTCATCTTAGGAACAGGAACTAGACAGACTGGCTCAGAGACACCACATTGCATTCTCTTCCTCTCTGGAAAGTCTCACTCTAGGAGCTGTAGCTTCTGTGTTTAGTATAGTCTGGCTAGGGGCCTTGTCTTTAGCTGGGCCTATCTACACTTGGGTTTGAAATATCCCTACATTTGAAATAGAAAGGAATTGGATTGGTAATCTCCATGTACCTGACAATGTCTCTGTCCACCGTTTTTTGTTTTTTGTTTTTTTTTTGAGACAGAGTCTCGTTCTGTTGCCCAGGCTGGAGCACGGTGGCATGATCTCAGCTCACTACAACTTCTGTCTCCAGGTTCAGGCGATTCTCCTGCCTCAGCCTCCCCTAGTAGCTGGGATTACAGACATGTGCCACCACACCCAGGTAATTTTTTTTTTTTTTTTTTTTTGTATTTTTAGTAGAGATGGAGTTTCATCATGTTGGCCAGGCTGATCTCAAACTCCTGACATCAAATGATCCACCTGCCTCGGCCTCCCAAAGTGCTGGGATTACAGGTGTGAGACACCACACCCAGCCTTCCCTATCACATTTCTGCAAGGCTCCAGGGATTTAAACTACAGGGAGAGTGGGGGCAGCAAGTCAAGTTTATAGTGTAGTGGTAAAGAGCTTGGCCTTGGACTGCTTCTGATTGGTTGAATGATGTTGGGCAAATTATTTGATCTCTCTGAACATCAGTTTTGCCATCAGTAAAATGGGGATAAAAATAGTCATAGAGTTGCTGACTTCCTAAGGTGGTTGAAGAGATTAAGTGAAATAGCCTATATAAAGCCTTTAGCACTGTGCCTGGTGCATAGTAAGTATTCTATGTAATAATTAGCAAAGCCCCTTAAAACTGTCATGGCCCCTGGAGTTTCAACAATATATTACTTCACATCTCTCTGATTAGGGTGGAAGGAGGGAGCAAAGGAAGGGGATATGAGAGGTAAAAGGAAAGGGAGTGCTTGGCCTGACTGTGATGTTTTTAAATATCTGTAGGTCTATCTGCTATACTGTCACCTATTCTTAAAATGGCTTTGCCTCTGATACACAGACCCAATTTATTTTTGCCCTTTGCCCAAAATATTTTAGACGTAGCCTAATTTCTTGGAGGTCCTTGACTTGAGGTGGGCGGCTCTGATCAGCTGAGAGAACCGGTGACCTCCAGACCCTAGGGTCTTATGAGATATTGGCATCATGAAGCCTTTACTGATTGCCTCCAACAGGCCACTTCCTCTTTTGATAAGTAGGAAAAGGGAGGCAAATCCATCTCACAAGATCTAGAAGAGAATTAACTGGAAAGAATTGCCAAGGGTATAGCTACTGTGTATCTCAGGAGATCTGCAAACTCTCTGAGATCTGGGTTGCCCATTGCTGTGTGGGGGCACAGAGTCAGACCCAACAGTGGGAGCTGTTTGCACCAGGGCTACCCAGTCAGGAGTATTTGAAATTTTTAGAGTAAAGCATTTAAGATAATGTTTTGTGCTTTATGCCAACTGTATTCCATATCCAGGAAGAACTCTGTCCTTTGGGGGCCTTATCTCTTGATTACAAAAGGTGAATGGCGTTTTTGTTGTTGTTTAGAGAGATGGAGTCTCACTATGTTGCACAGGCTGGTCTCGAACTCCTGGGCTCAAGCAATCCACCTGCTTTGGCCTCCCAAAGTCCTGGGATTACCAGCATAAGCCACCACGCCTGGGTTATGCATGGGATTTATAGTCCCTTTTTGAGGGCAAAGATGAAGGTGAAGGCTTGAGGATATGTGAAATGTGGTTTGTACTGCAGAAAAATTGTGTTTTCTTTCAACTAAAGATTGTATTCAGATTGCTTTTTGAAAGCCATTTATAAGCAGCAATTGGTACTTTAAAAATCACGTGAGGAGGCTGCTAGGATCAATGCAGTTAGCAAAGGTCCAGGCTGCTTCCTTCTTAAGAAGGCCCCTCTCAGGCAGCTCCAGGAGTCCTTCTGTTTGGTACCAGAGCCAGTTTGCTGGCCAGTTTGCTGCAGCTTACACCTATCATAGTGAAGACGTCTACACTTCTATTGTCCACTTCCACCAAAAGGTACATCAATTCTTTAAGCAGCTCCATGCAGCAAGCTAATGAGCACACCAGGGACGTGAGGAGGGCCTGACGATGCCCTGGTGGCGTGAGCAGATCCAGGTAGCATTTGTGGATTATCGTGGAAGGCAGGATGCTGATATCCACAATGCCGTACACCTGGATGAACTCTCCACGCTGCAGTCTGGCCTTCCGGCTCTTGCAATAGATGCTCAAATTATTTGGGAGGATGCCTCACAACTTCCCAAAGTGCTCCCAGAAACATCTGCCGTGGATCTGCAGCCCCAGAGTAAAGAGGATCTCAGGAAATTAGAATCACAATTCTCTGTGACAGTGCCCTACTTGGCATCTACCAACTCATATTATTTTACAGGTTGTTCGGTTTAAAATCTAGTCTCTGAATCTCTGGGGTTAGAAGCCAGAAGAGTGCTTACTTCTGGGAAGGAGGCCGGAGATAATGACTAGGAGAGAATAGGAGGGGGATTCCACAGCAGTGGTCACATTCTACCATGTTCCATTTGTTGAGCTGTAATGGACACCTACATGTGTTGACTTTATGATAATTAACCACCGTGTTCTACACTTAGCATTTGTGCACTTTTCTCTCTGTGTGTGATAGTTCCATTAAAAGCTCACTTAAAATAATCTAGTCTATGAAGTATTCTCGAGAGACTGACTCCACAATGTGGAGAGGAATTTTATTCCTCTCATTTTACAGAATGGGGAAAGTGATGTTCAGAGTGACCCTCCCCATAGGGGCAGCATGAGGAGCTGGGCCGTCCCCTGCAAAGATGACCCCTGGGTGATGGATAGCATAGCGACAGCTGGATCAGAAGCTCCTTTAGGGTGAGCACTGTGTCTTTGTATCCACCAGTGCCTAAGACAGTGCTGTATATGTAACAAGGGCTCCATACACTATTTGGTGGTCAAGATCCTTTTCAGGACAGCTGAAGAAACTGAAGGCTGAGAAGCTAAATTCTTTGACCTACCTAGCTTATTTAAGTAGAGTCTAAGACAAGATCCAAGTAGAATTCAAATGGTGCTCTGGGTCTGGGATTACCAAGGGTCTAATGCCACAGGTCTTTGATCAGATTAAACCAGACATACAAACAGGACAGGCTCTCCTGGCCATAGTATCTGCAGGAGAGGGTGTGTTGGCCACTTTTGGGTCATTAGGAGAGGAGCCTTTCAATTCTTCACCTGGCCACCACCATAGACCTCCCGTCAACCCCTATTTCCAGGAGAGCTGCCCCTCAGTTGGGGTTCCTGGAACCTCAGCAGGCAGAACTCTGAGTGGCCACTACCAAGTCCAGAAAGAATGTGTTGAAGAGGCCAAAGAACGTGATGAAGAGGGTTTTCATACCTTCTTCATGGGCCTCACCTCAGTTGACCATTTTACCCTTTTAACTCTCTCTCCCCATCGTTCTGCTCTATGCAGACAAGCCAAGTTCTCCCTCTTAGAGCCCTCTTCCATCCTCCCTCTGCTCCCCCGTTCACCTCCTTTACCTCTGCTCCTTATTCATCAGCAGGATCCTTGTCTGTTGAGTGGTGGAGCTTAAGGGCCATGGAGAGCTGATGGTCAATGAGTCTATGACTTGGACCTGCTCAGGTAAGAGGTCAACATCCCAGTTTCCAGTACTGTCCCTGACATTCTCCCTTTCTTTCCCTGCAGTGAAACCTAAAACCTAGGTGAAGAGGGGTGAGAAAGAACATTTAAACAAGTAGTTCAGGTGCCCAGACATGAAAACACCCACTGTTGGTTCCTGGCAGCGCTAGGATGGAGATTCTGGGTCATGTGCTGGACCTAGAACAATGCATCACAACAACTGAATCTTTTCTCTTTCTTTTCAAGACAGGGTCCCACTCTGTCTCCCAGGCTGAGTACAGTGGTGTGATCTCAGCTCACTGCAGCCTCGACTTCCCAGACTCAAGCAATCCTCCCAGCTCAGCCTCCCGAGTAGCTGGGACTACAGGTGTGCATCACCACACTCAGCTAACTTTTTGTATTTATTTGTAGAGACAGAGTTTCACCATGTTGCCCAGGTTGTTCTCAAACCCCTGATCTCAAGCGATCCTCCTGCCTTGGCCTTCTAAAGTGCTGGGATTACAGGCATGAGCCACCGCGCCTGGCCTCTGAATCTTTTTTCTATATCTTTGAAGTAATCTCAATGATATCCCAGTTCCCTGTCCTCTTTTCTTCTTCCCAGGAATCTTATGCTTAATCTTGATAGGAATTACAAGTGAATCCCAGAGGCAATGTCAAAATTCCCACTGTTGCTTCTTGGAGACAATTGAAGAAATTCAATCATTTCTGCCATATTTAGGGCTGAAGCCCTAGAGAATCAAGAGTCTTGACATCACCTTTCCCTTACCGATCTTTCCCCCCATTCCAGGAGTCTTAAACTTTGGACTGATACGGTCTACACTGTCGGTTGTAGCAGTGCAATCTGGGCCAATAGAAAGGCTGATTTGGTGCCTACAGCTGGTTTACTTCCTTATCAAAGCTCTGAATGTGAGGAGACACAATTCTTGCTTTGTGGTTACTAGTAGTCTCCCTCTAATCTCTTGTTATCTTACTGCATTAGATGATCCGTTGACATTTAATCTGTAGTAATTAAGGATTTATTGCCATGTTTCTTTCTCCCAAACAGCATACACCCTTTAAGTAGAGGGCATTTAGGGTCAAATGGTGTTGGAACCAGAACAACTGACAAAGATGTGTCAAGATAGCATTACTTTCATCTTAAACTCAGCTTTGAAGAAGATGTTTCATTTCTAATAGTAGAGTGGATTAGGCACCCTGAGTGATCCTCCCAATTGAAGCAATAATTTTCTAAAAGCTTAAATTTATCACCAGGCTGGCACCAAAGAAAGAAATCTGCAGAACTCAAAATGAAGCGAAAACAGGAAGACAGGTCGGTAATCCAGGACCAAAGTTCACCTTCACCTGGTGAGTTCCTGTAGAACCCTGGGAACCTTGAGCTTTCTTTCACTTTAATGGCTTTGCAGGGCATGGGGACAGGAGATAAAGATCAATCTGCATAAGCTGGGCTCCAGGACTCTCTGTGTAAGGAGAATGAGAAATAAACCTGCACAAAGAAGAGGACAGCAGGGAAACTGGGCTGGGCCATTCCGGATGGTTGAAAAACTAATAAATGTCCCCTTAAAATTCACAGCCACAAGGTGTCTATCCGGATTTGCAGTCCAAATTTATATGCTATGTGATTAAAGAAAAAAAACACTCTCAAACATGAAATTTAATTTAAAATGATCCCAGGTTGTTACTACTCAGATAACTAGTGGAATCAAATATAAATCTTCTCTGGCCAAGCACAGTAGCTCATGCCTGTAGTTCCAGCACTTTAGGAGGCTGAGGTGGGGGGACTGCTTGAGCCTAGGAGTTCAAGACCAGCCTGGGAAATAAGATGAGACTCCATCTCTACAAAATAAATACAAAAATAAATCTCTGCAGGACATCACCCCAGTATTCAAAGATTTGCCACAGATGAAATTTCACAGATAATTACAGCTCACAGTCAAAGTCACAAAACACATGAAAATAAAGCACAATGAGTAAGATTCAGCAGAAACAAGCCCACAAAAGATTCAGATATTTAAATTCTCAGATATAATATAAAGTAACTAATTTTAATAGATTTAAAGAAATAAAAGAGAAGTCCCAAAAATGGGCAGATAACAAGAGATTATATAGATCACCAAGAAGACTTGGAAAAGAACCAAAAAGGATTTCTAGAAATAAAAAGTAATAAGGGTTGAATCTTTTTGTTTTGTTTTGTTTTGTTTGAGACAGAGTCTCCGTCTGTCACCCAGGCTGGAGTGCGGTGGTGCGATCTCGGCTCACTGCAACCTCCACCTCCCGGGTTCACACCATTCTCCTGCCTCAGCCTCCCGAGTAGCCAGGACTACAGGCACCCGCCACCACACCTGGCTAATTGTTTGTATTTTTAGTAGAGAAAGGGTTTCACTCTTTAGCCAGAATGGTCTCGATCTCCTGACCTCATGATTCGCCTGTCTCAGCCTCCCAAAGTGCTAGGATTACAGGCTTGAGCCACCGTGCCCAGCCAGGGTTGAATCTTAAAACTCAGTGGGTAGATTAAACAGCAGATTAGACATAGCTGAGGAAAAAATTAGTAAGCTGGAAGCTAGAGCAGAAAAAAATTGTCTAGAATGTAGACCAAAAAGACAAAGCCATAGAAATATGAAAGGTTAAGGAGTACAGAGGAGAAAGTAAGAAAATTGAATTGTTCCTAAATAGAGTTCCAGAAGGAAATAGAAAAATGAGGAAGAGGTAATATTAAAAAAGACAATAACTCAGGTATTTCTGAAATTGTGGAAAACATGAATCTTTAGCTTTAGGAAGCACAGTGAATCCAACAAAATGAATAAAGAGAAATTCAAATCTGGGAACATCATGAGAAACAAAACACCAAAGAAAAAAAGAGAAGACTGAAAGCTACTAAGGAGAGCCAGGTGCGGTGGCTCATGCCTGTAATCCCAGCACTTTGGGAGGCTGAGGCATGTGGATCACAAGGTCAAGGGATTGAGGCCATCCTGGCCAACATGATGAAACCCCGTCTCTACTAAAAATACAAAAATTAGCTGGGCGTGGTGGTGCATGCCTATAGTCCCAGGCAGGAGAATCACTTGAACCTGGGAGGCGGAGGTTGCAGTGAGCCGAGATCACACCACTGCACTCCGGCCTGGTGACAGAGCAAGACTTTGTCTCAAAAAAAAAAAAAAAAAAAAGCAAGCTACTAAGGAGAAAGATCATCTACAAAGGAATGGTGAATAGACTATGACTGACTTCTCAACAGCAATAATGGGGCCACATGAGAGAAGGATATAGCAGTATCTTCAATGTGCTAAAAGAAAATGACTGTGAACTTAGAATTTTATATCTAGGGGGACTATATTTTAAAAATAAGAGCTTAACAAAAATATGTTCTAATAAAAATTGAGAGCATTTACAACTAACAGATATTAAAGAAAATTCTCAAGAATTTTTGGAGTTTTTATTAAAGAAAATTCTAAATAATTTAAGCAGAAGGAAAATGATTTTAGATTGGCCATCTGACATGCAAGAAGGAATGATGAATATCTTTATTCTAAGATCATCTTCCTTCTGCTTAAAAGTCATAATTACTGTTTTAAATGGTTAATATTGGTTAGCATTTACCTAACCAATATTTATGTGTGGTAAGGAAAGGCTAGAACTAAAAGAATAGATATTAAAATCATCTGGGTTGTACAGATTGGTGTTAAAGTATTCCAAAATCTTTGTAGTGTTTAGGAGGCAGGTGCAGGTATTGATTAATTACAGACTTTATTAGGGTAAGAATGAATATAAAAATAACTAGGAAAATCATCACAAATAGATATAGAGGCCGGACACGATGGCTAACGCCTATAATCCCAACACTTTGGAAGGCCGAGGCAGGTGGATTACTTGAGGCCAGGAGTTTGAGACCAGCCTGGCCAATATTGCAAAATCCCATCTCTACTGAAAAATACAAAAATTAGCCAGGTGTGGTGGTTCGTGCCTGTAATCCCAACTACTTGGGAGGCTGAGGTGGAGGTTGCAGTGAGCCAAGATCATGCCACTGCACTCCAGCCTGGGGGATAGAGCAAGACTCAGTCTCAAACAAACAAACAAAGAAACAAACAAATACATGTAGAGTATATAATTTCAAACCAAGTAAAGGGGAAAAAAAGAGGTCAATGAAGGTATATTTAAAGAAAAATAGAAAAGACAAAGCACTTAAGATGGTGGTAGCAATAAATCAAAATATGTCAATAAATATAATAAATTATAATTAAGTAAATGTTCTATTAAAGAATGAAGATAGATTGGGTTTTTAAAATTTCAAATACATGTTATTAAGTCAATTAACCAGGAAGCTAAAATAATTCTAAATTTGTATATGTTTAATAACACAGTATTAAAAGTATGGGGCAAAGTGACAGTATGATAACAGGAGAAATTCAATATTATAATGAGTGATTTTAACACACAACTCTAGAGAAGTGACAGATTAAGGGAACAAAAAATGAGTGAGGATAGAAAAGACAATTAACAAGCTTGATTTAATATTCATGTAAGGAACATAACATACAAAAATTAGAGAACATTCTTTTCAAACTCTACATACAATGTGTGTAAATGTTTAGGAAAATTGGCCACATGTTCTGCCATAAAGCTATTCTCAACAAATTTAAAGGATTGCTTTCATCCTAACTGTATCCTTAGACCCCAATTTACCTAAAAAGAAATAATGTCGAACAGGATAGGTCAGGTGATGCTGTGGTAATAACATCAAAACTTGAGTAGCTTGATTGACACAACAGAGGTTTATACGTTGCTCAACATGCAGACAGCCCTCCAGGGCAGCTGCTCTCCACCTGGTTCTCAGTGTTCTAGCCTAGTCTGAGCTGCTGGCACTTGCATGTCAACATGTATTTCCCCAATCCCTGTGGAAAGGGAAAGAGCATGGAAGATCACATGCTGTAGTGAAAGCATTTAATTGTATGTATTTAATTGATCAGAGTAAGTCGCTTAGCCATAACTAACTTCAGGGGTCAGTGAGTAATCCTTTCATAGGTCCAGGAAGGGAGGAGAACTGGAAATACTGATGAACATCACAATAATCAGCAATAAAGAGTCCAGGAAAAACCCTTTTCAACCAGAAATTTTAAATGTATTTCTGAAGAATAAACTATAGAGTAAAAGAGAAAATACTCAGATTATAATAATAACAATACTATATATTGAAATTTATGGATGCAACTAAAATGGTACTTAGAGGGATGTGTATAATACTAACACTTGCTTAGCATTTACTATGTGGCGGACATTGTTTTATGTACTCTCCATGTTTTACTCATTTAAGTTTTCTTTTTTGAAATGGGGTCTCACTCTGTTACCTGGGCTGGAGTGCAGTGATCATAGCTCATTGCAACCTAAACTCCCCCGGGCTCAAACGATCTTCCCACCTCAGCCTCTACAGGCATGTGCCACCATGCCTGGCTAATTTTTGTATTTTTGTAGAACAGAGTTTTGCCATGTTGCCCAGGCTAGTCTCGAAATTCTGAGCTCACGTGATCCACCCACCTAAGCCTCCAAAAGCGCTGGGACCACTGGCATGAGCCACCACACCCAGCCTTAATTTTCATAACAATCCTTGAGGCAGGTATATATGAGGAAACTGAAGCACAAAAAAGCTAACTGAAGTCACACAGCTAGAAGTAGCAGAGCTAGGAATTGGACTCAGGAAATCAGGCTTTAGAGTCCACGTGCTACAGTTGCGAATGTTTACATTAATTTTTTTTAAAGTTCAAAATTAATATGCTAAGCATCCTATTTTTAAAAGTTAGGGCCAGGTGCAGTGGCTCATGCCTATAAACCTAGCACTGTGGGAGGCTGAGGCAGGCGGATCGCTTGAGCCCAGGATTTCGAGACCAGCCTGGGCAACATGGTGAAACTCCATCTTTACAAAACATACAAAAATTAGCCAGGTGTGGTGGTGCACGCCTGTGGTCCCAGCTACTTGGGAGGCTGAGGTGGGAGGATAACTTGAGCTTGGGAGGTTGAGGCTGCAGTAAGCCAAAATCATGCCACTGCACTACAGCTTGCATGACAGAGTGAGACTCTGTCTCAGAAAAAAAGAAAAAGTTAAAGGGTTGTGCTTGGTGCCTCATACCTGTAATCCCAGCACTTTGGGAGGCAAAAGTGGAAGGATCACTTGAACTCAGGATTTTGAGACCAACCTGGGCAACATAGTTCATGAGTGCGTATTAATGTTTTTAACTGTCATCCAGAACCCCAAGGTTCATTCTAGCCTTGTTTTCTTGCTTTTCTGTAACCTCCCTCTCCAATAGTGAAAACTTGCTTCTACCACCCATGTTTCATAAATCAATATTCATGATAAACCCAAATAAATATCAGTTAGTGACTGAATGAGCAAATGAGTAGGGGAGATTAGATAAATCCCCTCTATAGGAGAATTTCAAACAGCTTACATAGATACCAACCCACTCAAGGAGATGGAGCATCATTTCCTACTCTGAAAGTGTGGTGTGCATGCTGTTATTTCCTTTTACAAGCACAGTGTGGACAAGGGTGAGAAATGTAACTTTATAGCGAGGAGAAGTAGCAAACACTACCTCAGCCAGGTGGTCAAGGTGAACATTATTGGTGATAAGTTAACATTAATAGCATATACCTTTGATATGATATGATGAAAATGACAATTTACGTCTGTAGTCTTCTTCCCTAAAACACATACTTCCTGTGTAACTATGAGAAAAAGAGATCAGACAAACCCAAGTCGAAGGACATTCTAAAAAATACCTGACCAGTCCTCCTCAAAACTGCCAAGATCATAAAAAACATGGAAAGTTTGAGAAACCGTCACAGTCTAGAGGAGCCGAAGGAGACATGATGGTTAATACAATGTGGTGTCCTGGATGGGATCCTGAAACAGGAAAGCTAAAGAAATGCAAATAAAGCAGGGACTTCAGATAATAATCATATAGCAATATTTGGTCACTAGTTGTCACAAATGCACCATCATGATGTAAGATGTAACAACAGGGGAAACTAGGTGTGAAGTGTATATAAGAACTATCTTTAATACTCTTGCAACTTTTTCTTTTTTTTTTCAGAAACAGTGTCTTTCTATGTTGCCCAGGCTGATCTCAAATTCCTGGGCTCACACAGTCCACCCACTTCAGCCTCCCAGAGTGTTGGGATTCCAGGCATGAGCCAGCAGTTGAGGCATGGCCTCAACTTGTCTATGAATCTTAAACTATTCTAAAATAAAAATTTATTGAATGTTTTATAAGGGGGATTTCTTAAGCAAGAAAGAAAAGGAGTAAACCGAAAGACTAACCAATTTGACTATATCACAGTGGAGAATCTCTGCTGTAAAAAGACAATGGCCAGGCGCAGTGGCTCACACCTGTAATCCCAACAGTTTGGGAGGCCAGGGCAGGCAGATCACTTGAGGTCAGGAGTTTGAGACCAGCCTGGTCAACATGGTGAAATCCCATCTTTATTAAAAATACAAAAATAAGCCTGGCATGGTAGCGGGCACCTGTAAATCCTAGCTATTCAGGAGGCTGAGGCAAGAGAACCATTTGAACTGGGAGGCAGAGGTTTCAGTGAGCTGAGATTGTCACTGTGACACTGCACTCCAGCCTGGCTGACAGAGTGAGTGGAGTGAGACTTTGTCTCAAAAAAAAAGTGAAAAGATAAGCCAAAGAGTGAAACAAGATAATTGCCACATGGTTAGCCAACAACAGATCAATACCAAAGATATATAAAGGATGGCTATGAGTCAATCATAAAAATATAAACTATTACATAAAAAGATGAGCAGAAGATTTGAGTAGGCATTTCACAGTAAAGGAAAAACAAATGGTCCATAAACATATGAGGGGCAAAAGTCCTCATTAGTAATCAGGGAAATGCAAATTAAAACCACAACAAGATATCATTTCACATCTCCCAAGTTGAAAGGTCAGTCAACTCAAGTTTTAGCAGAGATGTGGGGCAGTCGTAACTCCCATCTGGTAGGTCAATTGGACCCACCATAAAGAACAGCTTATCTCTGCCTAGTGAAGTTTAATGTGCTCAGACCTTATAACCCAAAAATTTCACTCCTAGTTATGTACTCTGGAGAAACCTGTTGTTCACATGCACCAAGAGACAGGTACAAAACATTCACTTAAAAATTGTTTATAATAGCCAAAAAACTTAAAAATATATTCGTCAATGGAATAATGAATAGATAAGTTGTGGTGTGTTCCGAAATGGAATACTATATGGCAGTGGAAAATGAAAGAACTACAACAATTCACATCCACATGGGTGAATCTCACAAACATAAAACTGAGAAAAGAGGCAAGTGATGGAGTATACACAGAATGGTTTCATTTATTTAATGTTAAAAACAGGAAAGATTAGAGAGTCTAGTATTTAGGGATACAAATTCTCCTGAGCCAAAATAGTGTTCAGTGCTATAAGAAAGTAATGATTTCCAAATATTCTTAAACATAATTTCACTACTCTTCACATGCATCCCCAGAGACCATAGACAGTTTTAGGGCTGGAAAAGTACAAGTTCAAAGACACTGAGGAAATTTACTAGTCTAAAACTCAATCACACAGATGGCAAAAGTATAAAGAGGATGATTAATACAAAGCTTAGGATAATGGTGAGCTGTTGGAGGAGAAAATGCAGGGTGCTTCTGCTGTACTGGTGTGCTCCCTTTCTTAATCTAGGTACATGGATTTTCATTGCAGTATTCGTATTCATATTTAACTGTGTGTGCAATCATAGTATACCTGTTTGTGTATCATGTGTGTGCCTCAATATTCAATGATAATGAACTTGCTAAATAAAAGGTATACTGAGGAGCCAGCCATATAGACAGATAGCTGTGGCGGATGTGAACTGGGAACAATTAATATGCAATATCCCTTTCCCGTTTCTTCTCACTAAGGTTGGCTTGATTGTCCAGTCCACCCAACTTATCGTTTTAAGTTTTTATTTAAAGATCTTTTCACTTTTCATCCAGTTATTCCAGGTAATTGTCTGCATGGGCCTTTGTGTTGTCATGCGCTGGCCTTCCTGGCCATTCCTAGACTCATGCTTCCTCCAGAGGAGGAAGCTCCAGAGGAGGCTGCACAATCAGATGTGCTCTGCTGTGTCCCTACCCGGACTGCATTTGCTGATGCCTGGACCTCTCTCTGGGTTCCCAGGCCTCGGGCTCTATTTTTCATATCTGTCCTGTCATCCAAGGCTAAAGCTCTCCATGTTTCATGTGAACTCCTGGTTGCCTTCTCTTGTGGGAATCTTGCCCATTCACAAGCACCCAAGTCTTCTTATTGCTCTGCTGTTTGTGTTCTTTTCATCTCAAGACAAGAAAAAAATTCAGTTCAGAAGTCTACATCCAGACCTAGGATAAAAAGATTCCTTTTCCCTTCATCATCTTCAAATTCAACAAGTTAAGTATCAACGTTTTGCCTCCACATTTTTGGAAGTATAAGATAATAATGAAGATCTA
Source organism: Mandrillus leucophaeus (assembly GCF_000951045.1). Taxonomy (NCBI): domain Eukaryota; kingdom Metazoa; phylum Chordata; class Mammalia; order Primates; family Cercopithecidae; genus Mandrillus; species Mandrillus leucophaeus. The sequence continues at coordinate 1,810,609 of NW_012103288.1, read as the reverse complement.
TGATTCTGGACTCAAACTGACCTAGGTTTAAATCTCAGGCCTACCAATTAACAACTATAGAACTTGAGCTAGTTATTAAACCACTTGAATCCCCAACTTTACCTCTGTATAATAGAGATAATATTTTTCTACCTCATAGAGGTGTCATAAAGATTAAATTAATTAATGCACAAAAAGCACCTAGAAGGTTGCCTGAAACATGGAAAGCACTCAATACGTTAGTTACTACTTTTTAAAATCTTAATTTGCTTCAGGAGTTATCTCTCATAGTGAAATGATTTCTTGTTAACTTTCCTAGCCTGAAATGGTCCTTCACCCAGATTCCTACCCTCATACTGTCACTTCCACTGGTTTGAATAAAAAATGAGAGTCTAGGAAGTTAACCTAAAATCTACCCAGGCAGATGAGAAGCCCATCCACATCCTGAAAGGCTGCTGAAGGGTCAGAATTTTCGATACCCTTTTTCAGTGATTCCCCACAGTCCCACATTCTTCTGCTAGTCCTGAGGGTCTTCCCATTTGCTTATTTCAATTCCTTTTAGGATGCCCATCCCTGTTCACTTAGGTCCTTCAGTGAGCATAAGGAATAACTGGCCTTTATCTTTAACTCCATGATAATGGCTGAAAACTTTCAGTCTCCCCTGCTCTTCTTTTACCCACACAGAGGACTCTTAATTTGTTTGTCCTCCTTCCTCTTTTTCTGTCATTCAGCCATAGTGACTTGCGAACTTACGTAATAAAAAAAGCCAACAGTCAAGAAGCAAATTGGCATTAAAATATTTAAAACTTATGAAAACAGTTATCTACATAAATAGCCTTTTATAAAGTTTTAAAATAACCTTTGACCCACCCAGGCATGTTTTGTGATTCAGAATTTAAAAAAATCAAAAAAAAAAAAAAAAGAAAGAAAGAAAGAAAAGACAATACTCTCCCCTCTGCTAGATGAAGTCTGCAATTTAGCTTCAGAGCTTGACTCCGTTAGAGTACAAATTCCTTCAAGAGGATACGAACATTTGGAGAGGGATAATACTGCTGACTCTGGTTTGGCAAACTGTGTTCCACAGCATACTAGCTCTATGGGATGTTAATAAATACTTTCATAACAGAAATAAAGTTACATGATCAAAAAGATTGGGAAATTGTATTATAGAGAAAGTAAATACCTTGCGGTAGCCCACAAAGTCCTGTTTGATCTCACCCCTTCCTACCTCTCAGGTCTCACCAAACATGCAAAAGTTTACTTGAGCTTCAGCACCTTTGCATATGCCAGTCCCTCCACCTGGGATGCTCTTCCCAGATCTTCACATAACTGGCCTCCTCTTGTCATTCAGGTTTCTGCTCAGAGGTCACATCTCAGAGAGGGTCTTTCCTGCCCACTCCATCTAAGGTAGACACCCTTACCACATCACTCTTTATGGCAGTCTTTAACACTATTTGAAACTGTGAGTTGTAATTGTGCATTATCTGCTCTTCCAATTTAAATTAAAAAACATATAGATCTCATTTATTGCCGTCGGTCTGGTGTCTAGAATAACCCCGGCACACTGTAGGAACTCTGTAAATATTTGAAAGAATGGATGAACCAATATTAAGTAGATTTCTTCAATACAGGACTTCTCAGGGTCTTCCATGAGCAAATCTGTATCGGAACACTTCAAGCAAGAGACATAGTGTGTGGGGTTTTCCAAACCTACTGGAAGTATACCTTGAAGCATCAAGTGGGAAATTTTTCCATTGCTCATACTTTTGGAGACACTGCTTTAGGTTTTATACATGACTTTGTACCTAAATGAATTTTGGATTCTGCCTGAAAGCTAGTTTAGAGAATAAGAGAGTTGGGAGGACTCATGAGGCTATAAACAGAGCAAAGATGTATAGATAACGAGACTGGGAATGGAAAAGATCCTGGAAGTAAGTAGTAATAAGTAGACGGAGAATTTTGCCCAAGATTGCCCCAATATCTAGATGAGTAGATCTCTCTTGGGATATGTCTCTGAGGCTGGGCACAGTGGCTCACACCTGTAACCCCAGGACTTTGGGAGGCCAAGGCAGGTGGGTTGCTTGAACCCAGGAGTTCGAGACCAGCCTGGACAATATAGTGGGATCCCATCTCTACAAAAAATACAGAAATTAGCCAGGCATGGTGGTGCACACCTGTACTCCCAGCTACCCAGGAGGCTGAGGTAGGAGGATCACTTGAGCCCAAGGGGTGGAGGCTGCAGTGAGTTGTGTTCACACCACTGTACTCCAGCCTGGACAACAGAGCAAGACCCTGTCTCAAAAAAAAAAAAAAAAAAAGATATGTCTTTGAATTAAGGTCTTTCTCAGTCCAGTTGTACCTGGCATTAGACCCATTTGCTTCTGCTGAAGTTTTATTTATAAACAGAAAACTTATCACCCTCAACAGGGACTGAAATCAGGACAGACTGAGAACGTGCTGAGGAGATTTTTGCGTCCACTTTATCTTCTGTGGGGGAAATACTGATATGCCTTTGCAAATATGTCTTTTTAAATGTCTTAACTGCTTTTACCTGGGCAGGAGAAAGGTGAACTGGGAATCGAGAAAGGCTCATGGGCTGGAGGGAGAAGAAGCTGCTATCTTGGGGGAGTTAAAATAACATTTCGTCTTTGTCTTGGATGAACTGTAAACAGGTTCAATACTTTAATTTGCTTGAAAAATAGCTTTTCTAAATGCTTCTAAATTGACTTAATAGTTCAGAGGAGAGAACATGATCTTTGCGGAAATAAGCCTCCAATTAAACCATGTACTAGCTGCAGAGGTATTATGATTGAGTTTAAAATGCAGGCACGATACATTTTTTTTTTTTTTTTAAAGAAAAAGATGTAAGAAACTATCAACACTGATGGGCTTTAGAGAGAGAAACATGGGTCAGGTGAGGGATGTGTTGAGGGAGATTTTTACTTTTCATCTCATCTTTCTGTTTCACTTGGCTTTTTACCATATACACATATTACTTTTTAAAAAATGGTTGATGCATGAAAAGAATGTACTTCCCTATCTAGGTCACCCATCTCCATTTTCGTACCTGGATCTGGGGTAGGAAGAAGCAGAAACTGGAAACATGAGAAAAGAACCAGCAAGGGTCAGCTCAGAACTCCTCCAAGAGGGGCTGCACGTGGGGCCCAGCTGGGCCACTTGATTGGTGCTACTTGCCTTATCTGAAGGAGTGCGTCTAGCCATGCCTTATTACTAAAGAAAGAGAAGAACTGTATTAATAGGATCATTGCTCCGACTCCTCAGTTGATGGCATAAAGGCAAGAAATCTAACAACCTATTATCAAAATGTATGATTTTTCCAAATAGAAAAGGGTTGGACTCTTCTCATCCCCCTCAAAACCTTGGTGCTAAACTCAGGGATCTCGCCTGGTTCATATCTGCCTGAAACTGAAAACATTCCCATACCTCCAGAATTTGTCCTTCATGGCCTGTCCTATTGTCATCTGCCCTGTGAGAGAAGGAATGACCACTGGGCTTACCTATTGAGGACAAACCTCTTGAATTGGCTCTTTTGAATTGATCATGCACTTTGCTGGGAAACAAAGTTATAAAACATTAGTTCTTGGGAGTAGTACTGCCTCTGAGAGTGGTAAGCAATAAGTGCCAAGTCTGAAACTTTTTCAAATCAAGTTTGAAGAGGAAGAAAGAGGAGAAGGAGGAGGAGGAGGAAGCAGCTTAAGAAAATGGATTGAGGCCGGGTGCAGTGGTTCACGCCTGTAATCCCAGCACTTTGGGAGGCCGAGGCAGGTAATCACCTGAGGTGAGGAGTTCAAGACCAGCCTGGCTAACATGGTGAAAGATTGCCTGTCTCCACCAAATAAAAAAAATTAGCCTGGCATGGGGGCGGGTGCCTGTAATCACAGGTACTTGGGAGGCTGAGGCAGGAGAATTGCTTGAACCCGGGAGGCAGAGGTTACAGTGAGCTGAGATCACACCATTGCACTCCAGCCTGAGTGACAGAGAGAGACTCTGTCAAAAAGAAAGAAAGAAAGGAGAGAGAGAGAGAGAAAGACAGAAAGAAAGAAAGA
>NW_012103288.1:1798610-1806133 GCF_000951045.1 Mandrillus leucophaeus | reverse complement strand
GGAAGGAAGGAAGGAAGGAAGGAAAGAAGGAAGGAAGGAAGGAAAGAAAAAATGGATTGACCTCAAGTACCCTCAATATCTTTACAGAAATGTGACCCTTCAAACCAGATGACCTTTCAGGTCCTTATCATTATGTCTTGGGTCTCGGTAGCCTCTTTCTCTTCCCTTCCTTCCTTGACTCCTTCCTTGACTCCTTCATTCCTTCCCTCCCTCCCTCCTTCCTTCCTTTCTTTCAATAGATGTTTATTGAATACCTACTAAGTGATGGGCATTGGTGCAATAGAAGATACAAAGATGAGAAACATACAGTTCCTACTCTCAAATACCTCATTAATACATCATAAGAGGTCTAGTCAAGAGTCAGTGAAGCTCTAGGAGAGCTGTTAATTCTGAGTGAAGAGACCAAGAAGGCTTCATGGAGGGGTTAACATTTGAACTAAGGAGAGAAAGTGAGATAAGTAGATTTTAGGATGGCCCCATGACCTTCACCCCATGGTCTAACTCCCATGATTATATGGCAAATGGAGATTATCCAGGTGGGTCTTATCTAATCACATGAGCCCTGTGAAAGCAGGCATTGTATCTGGCTGGTGATAGAAGAATAAGTGAGAGACTTGAGGCATGAGAAGGGCTTGATATACCATTGCTGATTTGAAGATGGAGGAACCACAGGAGAAGCAATGCAGATGGCTTTACAGACTCGAGGGAGACCCCAGTGACAGCCAGCCGAGAAACAAGAACCTCAGTCCTGCAGCCACTGGAACTGAATTCTGTCAACAGCCTGAATGAACTTGGAAGCAGATTCTTCCCCACAGCCTCCAGAAAGAGCCTACCCAGGCGACATGAATTTTGGCCTTATGAGACTCCAAACAGATAACCTAGCGGGGGCCACCTGGACTTACTGGCCTACAGAGCAGTGACTTAATACATGGATGCTATTTATCATTAGGCTGTGGTACTTATTATACAGCACTAGAAAACAAATGCAAACGGTTTTCTATTCAGAGGGAAGAACATGAGCATGACGATATGGAGCACTCAGAGACTTTAGGGGAGAGCAAGGGGCTCAGTATCTTCAGGCATATCAGTGTATTAGTGGGAAAGGAGTGGCATGGAGAGTCTACAAAGCTGTTTGAGTCAGAGTGGGAAGTCATTTATTTTCATGTGTGTTAGGGAGTTTGGGCTTTATCCTCGAGCACCATGTTCTACCTCCCCTTCCCCTTGGAAGTTACATCACCTCCTGCCTGGCATGGAAATATCATCTGTCTTTCTTTTCTCTTTTTTTCATTTCTGTTTTTATCTATCTGTATCATCTTGCCCTTCACTATTTGCACTTTTCCCCTTGAGGTAAGAGAATCCCCAGGAGCCCTGCCTGCCAATGTGGCGAGACAGCTATGGTGGGAAGACAGCTGTGCAGTCATGGCAAAGGCAATGTCCTCCTGCCCAAGTCCACCAGCATCCACCACCAGCTCTCCTCTCCACAGAGGGACTGGCTGATGAGGAGAGAGAGCGGAATCGACGTCTACAAATGGGAGGAATGGAGTGGACCAGAGCCTGGATGTTTCATTTAGACAGCAATGGTAGTGAAGCTCTGAGCACTGACACAAGGATCCCAGTGGTCATGCAAGTGCTATCTGTTTGGAAAATGAAGGAGGTGAGATGTATCCATCAAGGCCCTAACAGAAAATACAATTCACCCCAGAGGGGTCAAATGAAGAAACCTTGAAGAAAAGTCAATTGACAGAGGCATAGGCAAGGTTAAGGGAATGACAATGGACTGTAGGAATGTCAGGAAATCATTACCACCTTGATCTCAATGGCCCAAGGGATGAAGAAAGAAATAGCAACCAGAGCCCAGAGAGAGCTGGAACCATGGAGAATGGGACGCCTGGCAGGAACTGCAGTCACTGCACAGAGACTTGGCCCTGGAGCAAGGAGAAGGAGGAAGGAATACTTGGCCTCCCTTTTCTCTGGCCCTTGGATCCCCTGAAAGTGCCTCCCCTGCTGGACCCCATCCGAAGCCATTCAGTGAGGGAGTCCATGGAGGCATAGTCCAGAGAGCCAGCCTTCTGGGACACAGAACAGAACAGAGAAAGATGAGAATGGATCCGAGTGGGAGATGGGAGTGAGGAACACAGAATAACCTGAGGTAAGGGAACCAACAGGCTCATTGGCCTTGCCATGATGTTGACTTTGCCATGACCTGAGCCATGTATGAACTCAACCAAGACCACTTTTGATGCTGGCACCATTGCTATGGCTATACCCTTGCCAGTGGTACCCAAAAAAGGAATGATCTGAAAGAGGAAAGGCTCCCACGACAGCGAAGCTCATATCTTGGCCCTTTATATTTAGGGACCCTCTGTGAGTACAGCCACCTTCCATAACAGGAGAAGGTTTGGAGGAATAAACGAGGGTATCATATGTCATTGTGGGAGCCTCTGGCCAAGGGACATTAGGGGCTTCCCAGAGATTGGAGTCTGAACTATTTAGGATCTACATGTTCAGAGTGGTGGGAAACCATGCTTGGAATTGTGGGCTGGACTGACTATTTCTGCCAGGTCTATAAGCCTGTGTTTTGGAGGGAGAAGGGCAACAAAGAGATCACAAAAGGGAAGGATGTGGTTAAGCCCTTCTTTAAGAGCACAGCTTGTTATCTTTGGGGTCAAGAAAATTATAGGGGATTGATAAATTTACTAGAACAGCAAGAATCACACTGGGTTTTTTTCCAGCTTTAAATAAGGACATTCTTTTCCCAAAATATCTTCCTTAGGCTTAGAAGGATCCTAGGAAAGTTTCTGACCAACCCAGACGTAGTCCAGAGAGCCAGCCTCCTGGGACACAGAACAGGGCAGAGAAAGGTGAGAATGGATCCGAGAGGGAGATGGGAGTGAGGAACAGAGAATAACCTGAGGTAAGGGAACCAAGAGGCTCATTGGCCTAGGCATGATGTTGACTTTGCCATGACCTGGGTCACATATGGACACTTAAAAATTAATTTTGGTGAAGAGCTGCAGTTAGTGCTATTAGGGCAGATGGAGCCCTTCAGTGACCCAAATCCTGCTACAGACACCACGAGGCTTCCTTGTCCAACTCGGACAACCCCCTGCCTCCTCTCAACCTTTTGGCTCTAAAAGGTTACGTATTATCTCTCATCTCTTGCTCAACCCCAGAGCTGGCCTCAGCCACTGGGCTCACTGAGGTGGTGTTTCTCCAGCCCTGTGGGACATTAAGGACCAGGTCTATGACTGGGGGCAGAGATGAGGCAGACTGAAGTCCTCAATAAAGAGCCAGAGGACGTGTTAGCCGCAAAAGGAGTACATATCCTATGGCAAAAGTGCAGTCTCTGCTTCCTGCAGATAATTCTGTGTGGCCTGGCCCAGGACAATGGGACCTCTCCTTCAACCTCAAACAGCTGGTTCAGGGCACTTCTTCCCAGGAACTCAACTTGTTTACCCTGTGGCCCAAATTCTCTCTTGAGCCCAAAGAAACCCCCGCAATAGAAGTCTGGCCCCAAACTTTCACAATCAGACCCTCTTCATTGGGTCTCCAGACACAGGGACACTAGACCAAGATGGGATTGGGAGGCCCAGGTCAGCGTGGCCAGCAGGGAGGGGGGGAGCTGAGCCCAAGACCGTGCTGCCCTGTGGCCTCTGCAGCCTGCCTGAGACCACAGGCGAGACGCACACATAGGCATCATTGCCCAGGCCAACCACTTCCTCCATGGCTCCCCAGGGCTCTCAGACCTTTGAGCTTGGCACAAAGCCTGCAGCGAGACCTCTGGACCCGTTAGTGAAGGCAGGAGAGGTGGGTAGGGGCCTGGGGCCTGAATGACGATGGGTAGCCATCATCAGAGCCTCCCAGGTTTGATGTCCAAAGACAAACCAAGGGCCAGATGTGACTTAGCGTTTATTAGTATCATTGTCAGCAAGACAAAGCACTGTCTACAGGCGACCAAAAGCTGAGGATCTCTGCCCACCATCAACCCCTCCATCCTTGCCCTAGCCCCTAACTCCAAGCCCCAACGTGTTCCCTGGAGCAGATTCTGCCACCTGGAGGCGCCAGGTGCAGGAGCTTTCCCTATCAACAAGCCAGCTTTCAGTTTCCTAAACCCCCTTCATTAGGTTCAGGTCTGCCCACCCACCCCCAGCCCAAGCCCAATTACAATCTCACCTGCCATGGTGGTAATCAGTAATTGTGCCAATTACTGTAACCACCGGGTGCTGAGGAGGAAGAGACCCACCCACACACTGCTGCTGAGATGCTTTCTTCCAGAGCTCTGTTTGCCTACTCTGAGTGGGACTGATATCTAGGTGCTCTCTGAGAACTCAATGTACCTTCTGCTCCCGACAACTTGCCTTTCCATCCCCACCAGAGGAGATAGGGCCCAAGGCAAGTCAAGGGGGGACAGAAAGCACTTCCACATCTCCAAGATGCTGCAGACAAACCTCGAGTCTGTTATCAGCTGAGCAAGTGGGTAACACAAGGGTGATGTCTGCACAGAGTTCATCAGGAGATCTGGGTTTGTGTTCTAGGTGCCTGGGGAAAACCTGAGATCCAGGGGGATAAAAGGATCCTGGAATCAAGACGCATGCCACTCGGTGCTGTGGGCTGCTGCCCCCCGCCTGGAGTTCTTGTTGCCCTGCTCCCAGGGCCAAGAATGCTATCCTTATCTGGTTCTGTCCATCCCGGCCAGCCTTAACCAGGTAGTGCTAGGTGGCTTGGTTATACCGCAGCATGCTTGGGGATGAACCAAAGTGAAGGAGGACATTACCAAGTGAAAAGATACCCCAGTTCCCATTTTAGGTGAGAAGGCTAAAGAGTTCCTGCTCCAGGTAACAGCACATGTGGAAGCTTTGGTCTCAGCTTAAGCAGTGGAAAGTGCTGTACAGATGCGCCCACCCACACCAGTACTGCCTTTTACCCTATCCTTGAGTACTGAAAACTAGGATGATTGGCCACAGAGCATTGTTTAGGGTATCATTTTCAGTCAATGATTTGTGAACATGTATTTTTAATGACGTTGTCTGGTTCCTAAGCACAGGTTATAGTTTCTGAGAACCCTCTTGTTATCAAGTAAATCTGATCCTTTCCATCATTTCTCACCAACAGAAAGGCATGGAATGGAAAGGAAGGAATGGAAACCAACCACGGTCCCAAGGAGAGTCTCTGATGAGCTGGTCTTTGGAGTCTAACAGTTCAGTGGTGGTTGAGTGATGGTGATGGCCCTAATGATACTAAAAAGTCCCCTTCATTATACCCTTCAAATCACTCCCACATGCAGGCTCTGTCACTCCTGTTTCCCTGGGTCCCTGCACTTCACCTGGCATCTGATTAGGCCCTAAGAGAGCTCTTGCTGGGCTAACAGGTAGTACAGCATTGAGAACAGGTGTGTGCTCTTCTGTTCCCAAGGTCTCTCAGGCCTCTGTTGATGTAGCTGTATTGCATTCCCTGCACACTCCTCAGGTGCTACACGAACGCCAGGGCCCTTGCCTCCTACCATTCAGGGCTTTCAGCCTCAATCTTCCCCAGACCACAGATTCTTACGCCTCTCCACAGTTTCAAGCTCCTAAGCCACTAAGGTGGGAATGTGAGAAGCGATATCACCTCCCCAGTCAAGTCCAAGCTTACTCTTCTGAGGTCCAAGTTCAGGTTGGTTGGAAAGAGAGCTGGAGACTCTAAACGCAACCCTGCTATGGGCAGGAAACATAGAACTCACAACGGAGTAACTATGGTGCTGCTTGAATCTCTCCCACTCATGCCATTAGCTCACCTGATCAGGGTATCTACCTACACTTCACCTTTCCCCACTTACTACACCTTTCCCCACTTACCTACTCCGCAAACAAAAATATTTGCCTTTCTGACTTCAAAGTAAAGCAGAGACATTCCTGCCAATGAGACTCTTCAAAGCAAATTCCTCCCTACCCAGTTATACTGAAGCCAGCATAGGAATCTGCACACGTGTGTGTATGTTTGCCTGTGCATGCAAGGAGGGAGGGTTGTGGAGGAAACTATGGGATGAGAGAAACCACAGCAACTCAGGGAGAAGACGACAGAGGAAGATTCAGGTGGACAAAGCCTGGGAGAGCAAAGGGTTGGCTCAGACTTGTAGATGCCAAGAGGGCTCACTTTTGCTTACTGAACTGAGTGTGGTTCACTAACCAGTTGGGTGTTGACTACTGAACTGAGTCAACTCTTTTGTCCATCCCTCCCACATGCTGAAGGACATGGACACCCCAAGTAAATTATCCTCCTATGGCCGTGCGCAGTGGCCCATGCCTGTAATCCCAACACTTTGGGAGGCCAAGGTGGGCAGATCGCTTGAGGCCAGGAGTTCAAGACCAGCCTGGTCAACACAGTGAAACCCCGTCTCTACTAAAATTACAAAAATTAGCCAGGCATGGCAGTAATCCCAGCTACTCGGGAGGCTAAGGCACGAGAATCGCTTGAACCCAGAAGGCGGAGGTTGCAGTGAGCCGAGATCACGCCACTGTACTTCAGCCTGGGCAATGGAGCAAGACTCTGTCTCAAAAAAAAAAAAAATCCTCCTTTGGATTGTGTGAGCCAAGCAGTGGGCGATAGAAGTACCTGGGACACGTCCAGGGCTAATAGATGCTGGTGGCATACTGGATGACTGCACTTGAAGTGGAAGAGAACGGTAAAATAAGCGCAAGATGAGGTCAGTTCCAAGGCCAGGGAATTTGACAATTCCCGGGCAATTCTCTCAGGAGAATTATGAGAGAATAATTCATGTTCATTTTCCTGGGAATGGCAATGACATCTTCAGTTCCTCTGGATACTTCTGGCTTAAAACCCAGGCATACTAAGAGAGTCACTGTGTGTATAACGTATCTGCTAAAGGATAGAGATTTTCAGACTGGGTTTAAAAAGTCCATCTATTTTGTTCACAATCCATAACAACACAAAAATGTTTTTAGCGGAAATGATATTTTAAAAAAGGTTGCTGTAGCAATATTAATATCAGAACAAACAGAGTCTAAAGCAAAACAAACAAAAAAACGTCCCACAAGCATTATAGGGATAAAGAAGATCATTACTTAAAGATATTATATCAGGAAGATACAATAAGACTAAATCTGCATGCATTTAGCAATATAGGCTTGAAATATATTAAGCAAAAATTGAGATAATTACAAGGAGAAATTAACAAATACACGGAGTAGGAGATTTCTATTCATCATTTTAGAAATAAGAAGCTTAAGAAGCTAAAAATCGAAAAAGAATAGAAATAATTTGAACAAAACTTATTAAGTCCTGAGTTGTTAGATGTATATAGAATCTTACTCCCCAAAATGGACAAGACACACTTTTTTTAAGAACAGATGACAAAATATTTATAAAAGTAAATCCTAAAGCACTTCTCAAAAAACACCCAAAAAAGTTTATATGTTCTGTGACCATAATAAAGTGAAATAAAAATTCAATTTCAAGAAGATAAAGTATTTATTTGGAAAACTTCTAGTGCTCCCCTAAATGATTTAAACCAAAGAAATATAATT
>NW_012103288.1:1792119-1797365 GCF_000951045.1 Mandrillus leucophaeus | reverse complement strand
CTTTCCTGTTGGCAATGTGGTGCCCATGTCTTAATTATCTTTGTATCTTCAAAGGTTGGCAGCCTGGTACATAATAGGTATTCAGTGGGATTGGTGTATGGAATCAAATCCCCTTCTTGAGTACGTTGTCTATGGCCCCAATATTGGAGTGAACAGAGAGTCAAGAATTAAATGCTGCTATTTGTTACTGACGTTAAGAAAAGAACAAAAGTTGACTGGGCGCGGTGGCTCACACCTGTAATCCCAGGACTTTGGGAAGCTGAGGCGGGCAGATCATCTGAGGTCAGGAGTTCCAGACCAGCCTGGCCAATATGGCAAAACTCCATCTCTACCAACAATACAAAGAAAAGAATTAGCTGGGCATGGTGGCACACACACCTGTAATCCCAGCTACTAGAGAGGCTGAGACATGAGAATCGCTCGAACCCAGGAGGCTTGAACCCAGGAGGCAGAAGTTGCAGTGAGCCGAGGTCTCACTACTGAACTCTAGCTTGGGTGACAGATTGAGACTCTGTCTCAAAAAAAGAAAAGGACCGAAGTTTAAGAAAACTTGAAAAATAATAATCAGAGCAAATCAAAATTATCTTTATAATAATACTCTCATTTACTTAGATGAAATTCGCTTGAACAAGAAAGGAAGGGGTAGTGTTATAGCTGCCAGGGAGGGTGTTCAGTGCCAGGACACACAGGTCCCACATATGAGTTTCAGCTGCCATGACTATCACATGCAGAAAGCAGATCAATCATGGTAGCTGTGCCCAAGCATCTTCATGGCTAAGAAAGTCGGACCTGCCAGATTCTCACATCAGTCTACAAAATCAAAGGACTTAATCTTGGCTTTCACAGACACACTCATACGGGTCAGGAGCAAGATCAGGAACACAGCAAAGTCTGAGCGTTTCTGGCTGCAAATGGAAAATGGTAAGGCATACAGATCCAGGACACTGAAGACTAGGATCTCCAAAAATGTGACCCTTTCCAGGCACCTAGCCCTGAGCCATTCCCTTGTGGTTCTGACTGCCATCTTGACTTTGTACCCTGTGGAGAGTTCACCCCAAATCTTACCAGGCATTGCTAACTCGGTGTGAACCCATATATCAGATGATTTCCTGACATGAGCATTTGATGGGGGAAGGTTGGGTGGAGTGAGCTGAGGGCACAGGGGCAGGAAGGCATGAAGGCATTGGCTGCCTGAGGGAAAAAACTGGCAGGGAAAGCTGCCTAATGTAGAGTCCCACCCAGGGCCAGCCCTGAGCATGTGGTCAGCTGAAGGGAGAGCCCACAAGCAGGAATGCATTCTGGATGCCCCAGCACAGCTGGAAGCCATGTGGCCTCTCTGGGTCAGGGCCAGGAGCACAAGCAGACTAGCAATCAGAGAGTGGAGGGAGAGACACATAGCATCTGGCTCAGTAAATAACAGCTTCCAGAGAAACAGCTTCACGTGAGTGCACCATGGAACGGATGCAAGGTTGTGAGCTGCTATCACTCCATCAGCCCCACTCGCCATGTCAGCAGCACCCAGCCACCAGGAGGCTTTGACGGCAAAGCCCAGCAACCTCAAAACAATCCTAACAAACATTTGTAAGGCACTTTATGATATAAAGTTCTTTCAAATGCGTGATCTCCCTTGAGTCTCACAACATCCTCTGGAATGTATGTATTTAAGACTCTTTTATTTTATTTTATTTTAATTTTTTATTTTATTTTGTAAAAGAGGAAATTGAGGCTCAGCAAAGATAAGAAACTAGGGACAGGCCTGGGACTTCTAACTCCAGACCTAATATGTTTCATGCCTTTGCTTTTCAATGTGTGATCCACAGACCAGCAGCATTGGCTCACCCTAGAAGCTTGTTAGAAATACGGAATTGCAAACCTGGACCTCATGAATCAGAGCCTACATTTCAACAAGATCCCCTGGCAATTCGCATTTTACATGCACATGAAAGCCTGAGAAGCATTGTTTCTACCATATCAGACCACTCCTCATAAGTACCGGATGATCTGCCTGGGTCATACACTCTTAGGGCATCTTAGCATTTTAGAGCTGGAAGGCAATTCTCAAAAGCTCTTAGGCCCACCCTGTCGTAGGACAAATAATGACACTGACACATTTGCAAAACAAGTCCCTAGCAGAACGAAGGTAAAACCCCAAATCTCTCTTTTGACTCAAAAGGCTTCCATTGTAACTGTTCTCTTCCTATTTGTTTGTCCTTATTTTCACATTTATTGCTTTATATTTGGGATGGTGTTTATTTTTTTCTTTCTGTAACTGGCGGGCCAGTTATGTACAATTTAGGCTAATAGTAAATTTCATTGCATTTTCTGAGCACGCATTAATAGAGAATGAAACAATAAACAAGAACAGAAGCAATAATGGCCTTTTCTAGCATGACCTCCTTTTTAGGGTCAGTCACATGATAGGTAGCTGCAGAAAACCAGCCTAGTATGAAAGATCAGTCCTAGATAATCTGGGACAATCACGGAGTTGCTTACAAATATACATTAGATGTAATAATATGTGGAGAGATCTACTTAATAATAACGTGCGGAGAGATACCTATGTATCTGCAAGGATTTAGGCCACCTGATTAAAAGTGCACCTGGCGAGCACAAGTGCAGGACTTTGGCACTTTTCTGGTTAACTTGCTAAATATAGATGGCCAAACCAGATCATTCAGGCCAGTGGTGATTTTTGAACCTAAATATTCCGGTTTGGCTGTTTTCATTTGTAAAATTAACCTGATACTCGCCAAATCACAGCTTCATTCATGCTCTATGAAGAGAATAGTAATGCTCATGTGAGTGTGAACGCACATGTGATTTAATATGTGTATTTACATGTAACTCAGCTTTGTTGAAATGAGATAATACGTACTCAGACATTCATCCCAGAAATGGTGTGAAATCCGGGTATCTAATCCTAATATCTCTAGGAATGTTTGAGGTGGGAATGGAGTTGGGCTTATGTTTCTTTCAGTCACTTCTGGCTCTAAGTTCCTGCTTATATGGAATTTTATCTCTTTTTTTAATGTCTTACCTCTTGTGGACATTTCCACCTCCACCTCCATTGATCGAAACATGTAATTCAGCCCATATTTCTTAATTTCTCTAAGATGTTACCACAAAGACCAGGCAGTGCCTACTGCATGTGGACTACTGTAGAACTGAAAGTAACTGAGGGGCAGTTCTTTGCTGCATAACAGAATCAGTCATAATGTTGATTACTATAATCTTTGTCCTTAAAAGTCTTTCAGCTCTTTCCCCTCCCCATATTCCCACCATGGGGAATTGTATTCTACTTGGACTCAAGCCTCCTACCATGTTGTGGCTCCTTCCTCTCCAGTCTCCTTCTAAACTAACCATCCCTCACCCACAAATTCCTATGTTGGTTATCTCTGTCTCAGTCAAAGCTCACTCCATGCAAAGACTGCCTTCCACAACCCAAATGGCCCATCATGGTGTTTGTTCAACAAAGTGCTTGAGGAAGAATTTTCCCTGTCAGTGACAGAGGCTCCTTTCCCAACACACCAACACCTTGTGTTACAGACAGCAGTCCGTGTGCTAGTGTGTACATGTGAATGTATGTGCAAGCATGGGTGAGAGCATATGTATGTACAAATGTGTGTATGTGTGACTGTGTGTGTGCACGTGTGACTGTGTGTGTGCACATACAGGGAGAGCCCTAAGAACTAGATCAAATGTTATTGGGAAAAGGCACAAAGTAGATGTTTAGACTCACTTGTTAGGTGTTGGATCCAGAGCTAGGAAATTCCACATGTCAGTCTTATGAGGGTCCCAAGGAGAGGATTCTCTATACCCAAACTGCATCTGCTAATTGTGAAATGACATAGAGATGATACAAAGGAAAATAAAGAGATAGAGCCACGGGGAACTGGAAAGACAGAAAAAGAATTCATTGAACAGCAAGTTCCAAGGTCATCTTGATTCTCAGAGACCTGGGCTACAGTGATTTGCCACACATGCCACTGGGAGGGACAAAGTTAGGTAGGAGTTTCTACTTCTTGGGCATGGAAGACCGTGGGGAGGGGGAGCAAGGTGAGCTATATAGCCTCTCCCTCCCCAGAGATCTCTGAGGCCCAAGATAGTCCACCAGTAAAAATGGAGCCAGGTCCTGGCCTTCCTGGAGGGAGAAGGAGGGCAAGGATGAGCTCTCAAAGCCAAACCTAGTTTAAGAGATTTCCAAGCAAAGGAACATGAGCCCAGCTGCACCCCCAGAGTTAGAAGGATTGGCTTCTTGAAGGTTCGGGGAACAGGATGGGGTTAGCTTTATTTATTTGTTTGTTTGTTTATTTATTTATTTATTTATTTAGAGACAGATTCTTGCTCTGTCACCAGGCAGGAGTGGAGTGGCACAATTACGACTCACTGCAGTCTCAACCAGCTGGGCTCAAGAAATCCTCACGCCTTAGCCTCCCAAATAACTGAGACTACAGGCAGCACTCCCCAGCATGCCTGACTACTTTTTTTTTTTTATGTTTTGTTGAGACGGGATCTCCCTCCATTGCCCAGGCTGGTCTCAAATTCATGGGATTAAATGATCCTCCTGCCTCGCCCTCTCAAAATGCTGGGATTACAAGTGCAAATCACTGGACCTGATGGAGTTAGCATTTCACCAGCTCCTTCTCTCACACTGCTTATGTTCCCCAGGGTTTAGAGCCTCCAGAGGAGTGAGGGCTGTAGACAATATGTTCAATGTCACACGTGTTACATGGAGATGTAGGCAAGACCAGAACGTCAGTGGACATGTGCTAATGGCCTTCCCTATTGTACGTCCAGGCAGCCCTGCTGGGCCCCAGCATAAAGAGGCCCTTGAAGCCTGTGCTCTGCCCTTGTTGCAGGGCAGCACTGCCAAGCCCAGGAGAATCCTCCCTCTACTTACCTCCTCCAGCCCCACTAGATCCTGACCTGGCTCGAAGAGCCATGCCCCTCCAACTGGGATGAGTTCTTCAAGGAACGAGAAATGGAGACTGCATCCCAGCTCCATCCCTGACTTCTTGTGTAACCTTTGCTAAGTTGCAGAATCACCTGAGCACCCATTTCCTTGTTTAGGGAATGGCAGTAATAATGACTACTTTGTGGGGTTGTTTTAGGATGAAATAGAGGGTACCCGACTTTGGTTTGGGGGACAGTGGAACCGGTTATGGCTTCCTCCAGGGCCACATCATGTTGCCCAGTGCTCAAGCACTAAGCACTTGAGGGCAGGGACAAGTCTCACTTATCTCTGT
>NW_012103288.1:1788425-1791679 GCF_000951045.1 Mandrillus leucophaeus | reverse complement strand
AGGATGCCCAATTAAATTTGAATGTCAGATGTACCTATACTAAAAGAAATTATTGTTTATCTGAAATTAAAATGTAACCGGTATCCTGTAGTTTTATTTGCGAAGTCTGGAAAGGCTACTTAGGCAGTGCCTTTCTACCAACCACAGTCTTCCCTTCCTCCATACCTGTCTTCCAGTCCCACCAGATCCTAAATGACCTTAGCAGCTGGGACCATTCACTAATTTATTCATTCACTCATCCAACACATTTTTATTGCACACCTACCAAGCGCCAAGCCATCTGCTAAGCATTGGGGTTACAATGACGGAAACATCAGACGTAGCCCCTGCCCTGTGGAGTTTACATTCTGGAGTGAACAGCAAAGGTGAAAGTGAAGAAACAAATAAATACAATTACTACTAAGTACAATCCACGCCATTATGAAAAGAAACTAAATAGAAGACTGAAATAGAAATTAGAAGAGGAGGGCTGGTTTGGACAGGGCAGTGAGGAAAACTTCTCTGCAGAGATGACACACAGGTGGATGTGAAGAATGAAAATGGGGCCAGTTCAGCGTGTGTGTGTGTGTATGTGTGTGCGCGCGCGCACGTGCGCACGCTGGGGGAGGATGGGATTCTAGGCCCTATGGTAGGGAAAGAAGTTCGACTAGTGGGAAATGAAAGACTCAAGCACCTGGCCAATGATAAAGGGTATAAGATAAGACTGGGAAAATGGGAAAAGTGCAGAATTACTCAGGGCCTCACAGGCTATGGTAACATTCCAAACACACACACATGCACGTGCACATGTGCACACACACAGCACATAGGCATGGGCACACTGAAAGCTTCAGGAGAAAAGAGATCATGAACTGAATGCTATTAAAATACAGTTCTGGTTGTTTGTTTGTTTGTTTGTTTGAGACAGGGTCTTACTCTGTCACCCAGGCTGGAGTGCAGCGGTGCAATCTCAGCTCACTGCAGCTTGGACCTCTCAGGCTTAAGTGATCCACCCACCTCAGCCTCCTGAGTACCTGAGACGACAGGTGCACGCTACCACACCTGGCTGATTTTTTTTTTTTTTTTTAAATAGGTGAGGTCAAGCTATGTTGCCCAGGCTGGTCTGAAAGTCCTGGCCTCAAGTGATCTTCCCCAAAAGACAATTCTTCATACTTTCTGGAAATTGAAATGGAGGAGCTGAGGGTTGGCAGCAGGCAGGCCAGTCATGAGGCCACTGTGGAGTCCAGGTAAGAGAGGATGGTGGCTTAGAAAAACCAGGGCCATGGTGGCCATTGAGATGAATGGTGGAAAAGCAAGTGCATTTTGTGTGGAATCTGGTGGACTGGACGGTATATTGGATGTGAAAGGTAAGGCAGCACCAAGGACCACAGTCTTCAGCAACTAGAAAGATGAAGGTGAGGCAGGTTAGATTGGGGGTGACAGAGGGGAATCAAGGGTTGTCATCTGGATGCATTACGTTGAAATGTCTGCGAGGCCCCCAACAGAAGTGTCCACGGAAACGGCTTCTGGGAGTCAGAACGCAGAGGAAGAATGGGGTTTGCCACCATACAGATGGTGTCTAAACCACAGAAATACGGCAGAGGGGAAGGCAGTACCAAGTCCATGCAGTACTGGCTTTCCAGTCACTTCGAAGAGAAACCTGCCAAGAGGCCTGAGAAGGAATCACAGACAAGTCAAGAAGGAACCAGAAGGACAGCGCCACATGGGGGGAGCAGAAGGGAAAAGAGAAGGCCTCGGGAGGGGAGTCAGTTGAGTCCAGGCTGCTGGGAGAGGACGTGGGAGGCACAGAAGCGCTCCTCAGGCCGAGTTTCATGTGAAGAGCTGCAGTGGAGCAGTGGCTGGGGCTGAGGGAGGAAGTAGAGGCAGCAAGTGGCCCTGCTCTTGTGAGGAGGACGGCTGTGGAAGCGTCAGCGCGATGGACTGGCAAAGATGGATCCTGGAGAGGGATACTTTTAGAGATGAGAGGTAGAGCATGCTGATGGGAACCATCCAGGAGAAAGCAGGGTGGGGTTGGAGGTCAGGAGAAGATATGAAGGACAGCTGAGGCACCCTCCCCATCAGGTGCCCCCTCTCCCCCCCTCCACCCACGCCCGCCTTCCTCCCTCCACAAAGGCGAGGGAGCCATGGCCCTGGGACCTGGACCCAGGCTTGGATGGAAGGCAGAGGCCCAGCCCCCGCTAGGGTGGAGAAAGCCGCGGAGGGGAGGACCTGCCTTTGCTCTGAAAATAGAAAACCAACACTGGTAACTGAATAACTCTCGGAGAGGGGTGCAAAGGCACTGGCAAAATCTGAAGGAACACAAATAAGCTGTCCCGCTTGGGCAGCGAGGTGGATCGGATGTAGGGGGTGCAGCGGCCTGACCTGCAGGGGCCACAGGGCTCTTCCCAGTCCTGCCTGGCCACAGCCAAAAGCGATGGTTCCTGGGAGGCAGAGCATCGCCAAGAAAAGATCAGGCGCTCAGCCCCAGGCCGTCAAGTCCCATTTCCTCTACCCACCGCCACTGCCTGCTCCGACTGCAGCCTGGCGCACCACCCGGACGAACAGACAGACGGACAGACAGACAGAGGCTGGCCTCGCAGCCTCTGCCAGCAGAGAAGGCCTGCGCGCGGGATCCAGCAAGGCCAATGCCCTGCCTCCCTCCAACCACCGCCCACCCTTCTCTGACCGCGCCAGCGCCGGATCCCATCTCCCCTCCCACACCCCTCCCACCCGCAGGGGGCAGCCTTTACTGCCATCCTCTCTCAAACCTCCCTCACCTGCGGCCCCAAAGCGCGGGCTACACATCTGCGCACCCCACACACCTGTGCACCCCACACACCTGCACACCTCACACACCTGCGCACCCCCTCACACCTGCGCACCCCCCACACCTGCGCACCCCTCACACCTGCGCACCCACACACACCTGCACACACCCTCACACCTGTGCACCCACACACACCTGCACACACCCTCACACCTGCGCACCCCCAAACACCTGCTCACCCCCTCACACCTGCACACCCCACACACCTGTGCACCCCCTCACACCTGCGCACCTCACGCACCAGCGCACCCCCTAATACCTGCACACCCCTCACACCTGCGCACCCCTCACACCTGCGCACCCACACACATCTGTGCACCCTTCACACCTGTGCACCCACACACACCTGCACAGCCCCACCTGTGCACCCCACACACCTGCACCCCCTCACACCTGTGCAACCCACAAACCTGTGCACCCCCTGACACCTGCACACCCCATACACCTG
>NW_012103288.1:1769800-1787905 GCF_000951045.1 Mandrillus leucophaeus | reverse complement strand
CACACCTGCGCACCCCCTCACACCTGCGCACCCCTCACACCTGCGCATCCCCTCACACCTGCGCACCCCCTCACACCTGCGCACCCCTCAGACCTGCGCATCCCCTCACACCTGCTCACCCCCTCACACCTGTGCACCCCACACACCTGCGCACCCCTCACACCTGTGCACCCCACACACCTGTGCACCCCTCACACCTGCGCACCCCCTCACACCTGTCCACCCCCTCACACCTGTGCACCCACACACCTGCACACCCCTCACACCTGCACACCCACGCACACCTGCACACCCCTCACATCTGCACACCCCCACACACCTGTGCACCCCCTCACACCTGTGCACCCACACACACACCTGCACACCCCTCACACCTGCGCACCCCCACACACCTGTGCACCCACACACACACCTGCAAACCCCCCACACCTGCACTCATGACTGGATAGCAGGCTCCTCGGAGGAGCTTTCTACCAGCGTCTAGGAGTCCCTGAGTGACAGGTTGGGCTGCAGGTGAACACACTGCCCTCTTTCTGCCTCAGTCCCGCTGTCCTCCCTTGCTTTGGGCAGGGCCCCTGCGTCCCTCTCTGGCCTCACCCCTGTCCCCAGGCTCACCGCCAAGGTCGCAGGAAGCAGAGGTGCGTCTCCCCCTGCAGCAGACCACCCTGGCCCTGCTGCTGTCCAGTCCCCAGGCCTACCCTTCTCCACACTGCGCCAGGACAGCAGGGCCTTCAGGGAAAGGAGGGGCCAGGCTGCAGGGAGTGGGGCTGGGCCTGCCCTCCTGAGGAGGAAAGGAAGGTGAGAGTCAGTGACCTGAGAAGTTTCCATGAACTCTGGCCATGAGGGAACAGGGGAGGACCAGGAGGCTGGGCCCCACACAGCCGGAGGGAGCCACCTGGCAAAGTGGTTTCCCTACCATCAATTTCTAATTGAATCTTGAGGTAAACAGACACACCGGACCTGCCCTGAGGAAGGAGGCAGGTTGGGAACTGCTTGCCACCACGAGCATTAGAGGAGCCAGAGGTATCTGGAGCAGGGGGTGGGGGTCAGGGCTGTGGACAGCCTGGCCGTCCATCCTGGGCAAGGGGAGATGGCTTCCCCAGGAAGGACGGTGAAGGCTGTTCCCATCCCCTCTCCCACTGGCGCTGTTAAGGTACGGTCCTTTGATGGGTAAACTGAGTGCGTGTAAATGAGAGAGAAGGGGTCATGGTTGGTCTGAGGAAGCAACCAGTTCAACACCTCCAGCTGCTGACTCAACTGCCTCCCGTCCCCAGCCCTCAACATCTCCTTCCTAAGCCGGTGGGAACAAAGACGCCGCCAGTTTCCAGTTGTAAAAGTTGGAGGAACAATCAAGAACAAAGATCAAGGCTTCACATTTTCCATGACATTGGTGCAGGGGCGGGGACACCATGCCTACCTGGCACAGTCCCCATTCCCCATGCACTCTGGGAAGCAGGAAACTGCCATGTGGGCATGGGCAGTGCCAGCCTCTCCATTAGCATGGCGCCTCCCCTGGGTCAGCCTGGGTGGCTGTCTTGGCCAGGCCAGGCTGTCTCCGCAGAGTCTCCTGAATTCAGGGTCCCTCAAGCCCCAGTTCCTCTCATTTCTGGGAGATCAGTCAGCCTCAGAGGCCAAGAGCTGGGAAGCAGGGAGCCCACCCAGGAGACCCCCAAACCCGTAGCACTGTACAGAGGTCAATGGTCAGAGGGAGAAGGGCAGGGGGACAGCAGACAGAGGACTGGAGGTAGGGACTTGGGGGTGGGTGGGGTTGCAGAGGTGGTAAGGGAGCAGAGTTCTGGAATCCATTTGCAAGATGTCAAAGGGCAGCTGAGACTGGGCTGCTTCCCAAGGTATGGCTGACATTGACTAGTCTCCTTGTCCTCCCACCCCTCTGGCACCCTATTCTCGCAGCTTCTGGGGGAGATAGGCACGTAGTGATGAGTCCACCCAGGTAAACAGATGATGATACATCTGTTTAATGGAGTACTCTTCAGCTGTTAAAAGTGACATAAACCCATTGATGCTGGTGGAGAAAATGACCAAGGTTTATTAAGTGGGGAAAAAAAGGTGAAAAATGATATGTAGATTATGATACCATTTTGTTAACAATAAACCTAATACTACTACATTTGGATATGTGTATCTAAATCATGTAAGTAACTATATATTTGAATGTACTTGAAAGAAGTATACAAAGATAAATATGAAATAGTTAAAAGAAATTATATCTGAGATAATTTAGACTTAGAGAGACATCTGTATATGAATTTTTATAATAAGCATGTATGATTTTATAAGAAAGAAAGAAGGTGAGGGCAGAGAAAATGGTTTGGAACAATCCAAGTCAGTGGATAGATGTGGACATGCCAGGTACATATGCACACACACACGCACACACATGCACATACATACACATGTGCACACACACATGCACACACATTCACACCTACATGCACACACATTCACACACATGCATATATGCACACGCATGTACACACATGCATACACGTGCACACACATGCACACACCCCCACATCCACACACATGCACACCCACACACGCACACACACACACACCAAGCACACCTGGCCCACCAAAGAGGGCACACCTAGTGAATCTGGCAAAACTTGGGCAGCACTTGGCTCAGGCACATACCCACAATCCTGGGTTCCCTTGGCATGTGTCAGGAAGGGCCCAAGGCTCTCTCAAGTCACTGATCCTATCTCAGGTCCGCTCAGCTCCTCTAGCTTCCCCAGCCTCCAACTCATCTCCCTGGGAGCCTTGCCGTTTCTTGCCAGGTACTTAGGAACCACGATCCTATTGATAAAGGCAGGAGAGTCAAAAATTGCTGGTGAACAGCACCCCTCCTGGCTATGAAGATGGCCTCCCTCTTCTCTAGGGCACTGGGGTGCTATCTGCAATGCTGGGCTGTCCCAGAGTTTCCTGTGGATTCTAGTTTGACCAAGGAACACCCTGGGAAACACCCAGTCAATCCAAAACATGATCCTGGTTCTGCCACTCATTTCTTCTCTGGTGTTGGACTAGTTATTTAACCTTCCTCAGCATCAGTTTCCTCAACAGTAAAATGGGAATAATAAGGTGATTGTGAAACTCCAAGATGATAATATCTAAGAAACTACAGTCTTTAGAAGACAAACAAGGAAATGATGACACAAACTTCAGGATCCCAGTTCCCTCAGGGTGGGGCAGGGGTTGTGATCAGGGAAGAACACAAGGCTTCTAGAGTGCCAGCAGTATGCTATGACTTGACCTAGGCAGTGGAAACCTAGATGTTGGATTTATAATTATTTATTAATCTGTACATATATATTTAATATACATAAGCTATGCTTCACAGTGAGAAAAAAAAAAGTAAATACTTTGGACATTTTCCTACTCAGTAGAAATGTAAAAGTAGTAATAGGAAGTGCAAATTCCCATCTTCATACCCTCAGAGGAGCATCTGGGACTCTCAATTTCGCCTGGTTTCCCAGGGAATTGAAAACAGGTAGAGAGTGGGAGGGCTGTGGCTGAGTTTGCTGGATGGCAAGGATCAGCTAATGAGTAGAGATTCCAGTTATAAATTCAGACCAATGTCGTTTTCCTTGTTGGGGGGTGCCCAGGAGGGCAGATGACTTTCTGAGAGGCTGTCAGTCCACTCCAAACAGCCCGACCTCCCGTGGTCTCTCTCCCCCACAGACTGGTGAGGACAGCGGCCTCATCTCCCCACTTTTGAATTCCTGCCCGGGGTGGTCCTCACCCCTGCAAAGCTCCCTGGACCCCAGACAAGCCCCTTTCCACGACTACCCACCACCCTACTCTTCAACATAGCCCCTTCCTTGGGCCTCGGCACCCCACCTTGCTGGCCCCAGACAAGGACCCCTGCCTTCCCTGGCCTCCCAAACCCCCCACATCCCCAGCCCTTCCTCCCCTGCTATGGGTTCCCCTAGACTTTGAGGAACACCCTGCCACTGAGCACAGGCATCACCCCCTTTCATCGGCCCGCTGACTCGGCAATCTCCCCACAGTGAAGGTGGAGGGAGCTCTCAGGAGAAGCCAGGACAGAGGCGGGGCCTCCTGCCCACCCAGGCCCTGGACCCTGGGCACAGGGCAACCCTCAGGACTGAGCCCACCCTGCCATCGGAGGCCACAGGAATGTCCATGAGGGCCTGGCCAGGGAGCTGCCCAGTGGTCATCAACGCCCTCCCCCCCACATCTGACTTGCTCCGTGTCCCTCTGACTCAGCTTCTGTTTGACTCTGTGATTTAGTTTCTCTCCCATCCTTGATTTTCTGTGGGTCTCTGTCTTCACAGTCCCCAGCCTGCACAAGGGCAGCGTGAGCCTTTCCTCCGTCTGCGTGTGGGGGGACCCTGGGCCTCTGGGCCTGGCAGTCTGCCTGCGCCAAGGTCCGCTCTATCCGGGCGGGCTCCCCAGCCCCACCGAGGGAGGTGGCTGAGGTGAAGAAAGAAGCCGAGGGCCTCGGTGGCAGAGCCGGGTTGAAAGGAAAGAAGCAGCTGATGAAAGCAGGGCGCTGGAGGACAGGCCGTGGAAGGGCGAAAGGAAGTGTGCTGTTAGTTGAATGGGCGCATTGGAGGCAGGTGGGGGTGGCCGAGGTGTTACATAATCAGAGCTGAAAAGGAGTTGAGTTCTGGAGAAAAACAAGATCTTAGGGGAAGTAAAGTTGGATTACAGGGATTGGCTCCGATACTAAGAAGTTCTTTTCAGTGTCTAACTTCAGTCCTGCCTGCGGCAGAACTAGCTTTCTCAACGTGTAGCTCTTGCATCCTGGAAAGTCACGCGGGGCATAATGTGAAAGGAAGTGCCGGAGTGCTTGTGAAGGTAGAGAGTCTTTCTCCTTGGCCTGCGAAGCCACCACAGTGTCCTGTCCCCACCGCCAACCACCTGATAGCTCCCCAGTCCTTGGCATGGCCCAGAGACTAAGCTGTTGGCAGTGGCAGCTCCTGGCTGTTTAGACAATCTTCCTTTCACAAGTTTATTTATTATTCTTTTCCCACCTCTCCACCCCTTCCCCACCAGCTGCTTAAAATATTTTTCAAACAGAAAAATCCAACCACAGCTGGAAACCAACCCTAAAGTTAGTCCGGAACGTGGGAGCTGCCAGGGAAAATTGCTGGGGCTCAGGCTGTGGGAGGAAGGGCCTGAGCCACGGAGACGGGCTCGCTCTGCAGGGGCTTGCAGCAGGGACACAGATGCAGGGAGAGGGCACCGAGCACCGTCATCATTCTACAAACAGTCAGCGAGAACCGGCTGCGCACCAGGCCCTGCGCCAGGACCCTGAGGGACACAAACCGCCTTAAGGAAAAGGGGCCGACCCCATTCTCAAGAAGTTACAGGCTTAATAAGGAGGTAAGGCAAACACACAAACACTCCAGTGGCAATCATAGCATGCACTTACAGGGTGTTTGCCATGTACAAGGTCCTGACCTAAGCACTTTACATGTAGTAATTCATTAAAAACCCTCATCAGCCCTGTAAGAAAGGTACTCTTATTATTCCCATCTTATAGAGGAGGTAACTGAGGCACACAGAAGGTAAGAAACTCTTTTAAAAAAAAAAAAAAAGACAAGAGTTGCACTCTGTTGCCCAGGTTGAAGTGCAGTGGCGCAATCATAGCTTGTTGCAGCCACAACCTCCTGGGTTCAGGCGATCCTTCCACCTCAGACTCCCAAGTAGCTGGGTCTACAGGTGCACATCACCAAGCCTGGCTAATTTTTACTTATGTTTTATTTTTGTACAGGCAGGGTTTAACCATGTTGTTCAGGCTGGTCTCGAACACTGGGTTCAAGTGATCTGCCCACATCAGCCTCCCAAAGTGCTGGGATTACAGGCGTGAGCCACCGCACCCAGCCAAGAAACTGTCACACCACAATACAACTAGTAAACAGTGGAGTCAGGATCTGGGCCCAGGGAATCTGTCCTGAATCCATCTTAGCGGCTATGCTATGCCACTTCTGTACAGTCATGCAAGGGGAGAGGCAAAACCCCATGAAAGAAGCATAAACAAATTAACATAAGAACTCAAAGAAGGCAGAGACTGTCCCCGGCAGAGGGTCAGAATCAAGGAGTGCTCCCTGGAGGAAGTAACATAGAGCAGCCTTTGGAAGGATAGTGGGGCTTCTGAGCCTGTACTCAGGGGCAGGGACGGAAGGTCTACAGCAGAGATCACTAAAGCAGGAGCAGAGACAGCACCTGAGAGGTCAGCTGCTGGTGTACAGCACCACCCAAAAGCCTGTCCTCATGGCAGCCCAGTGCCCAGAAGGGACACTGGCCAGAGGAAGATGTCCAGGCAGGCCAGGCTCAGCCACAGTGGAAGAGCAATTCAGATTCATGCTCCAGCTCTCCAGCACCCTTGGCCTGTATCATCTCCCTGCACCTCCTATCTGCTCCATTCTCTCACTCTCACCACTCATCTGGGTCCCCTTGCAAACCTGTTCATGGGGAGAGTGAAAGACAAAACTACAACACTTGAAAAACTCCTTATAATACAAATATTTGGTAGCATCTAATTTAGACAAAAATCACCCAGCTGTCTTGTTTGGACAGTTGGGTCCAGTAGAGTGGCCACAGAGCCAAGTGGCCTGAAGCCTCAGGAGATAGGCTGGTGGGTGTGTGGGCGGACTCTGCCTCTCCCTGTCCAGCCTGTACTTGGCTGAGATGCCAGGTCATTTGACATCTCTGGGCCTCAGTTCTCTCAGATGTGATGATGAAGAAATATGAGCCCTTTCCCGGCTCTAGACCAACAGCTCCAATCATAGCCTCCAACTGCAGGCATCTACCTGTTCCAAGGTGCGTCCTGATCCCTTCCTGTCCCACCAGGCAAGAGCAGGTCAGGCCAGACCCCAGCCCACTGTTTTGGGTAATCCAGCCTTGGGTGGGTTCCTTCCCTTTGATCCTGGCTGCCTCCTGATCCCTTCAGTGGAGGGAAGCAACCTCCAACCTCTTATGGATTTGCGTTTTTTTTTTTTTTTTTTTCAGAGATGGGGTTTCTCTGTGTTGCCCAGGCCAGAATGCAGTGGCTATGCATGGGTACGGTCATAGTGCACTGCAGCCTCGAACTCCTGGGCTCAAGCCATCCTCCTGCCTCAGCCTGCCAAGTAGCTGGGAGGACAGGCGCGCCTGGATCCTCCTGTGGATTTTAAGAAAGGAAGGAATTACTGGAGTCTGGAGGCCTGGGCTGGGCCTCCCACGCCCCCTGCCGGAAGGAACAGAGCTGTGTCCAGACCTGCACTGGAATCTGTGGCCAACCTTCCCACCACTCTCCTCCCACCCCTCCGGTCTTTTCCTCTGACCTTATTCATTCACCCTTAACTGCACACGCTCTGGGTGCCAGGCACATGCCACGAGATGGGGCATGGAAGTGACTGAAATTGTCCCTGTCCCAAGGTCCTCTCGGTTCACTCAACTCTGTTCAATTCATTCAATAAATATTTATGGAGCTCCTCCTCTCTGCCAGGCTCATCTCAAGGCCGCAAGGACACCATCCTGCCCTCACAGAGTTTAGTCTAACAGGATCTATCGCCTGCTAAACAAACAATCATCATACAGTAGATGAGCCACAGGTGCCAGAGAAGAGGCCGAGAGGAGACATGACAGATGCACCAACAGCGGCCCTCACACCAAGCAGGGGGCTGGAGGAGCAGAAGAGGGTGTGGGTGCGCACGCGTGTACATGTGTGTGCATGCTGCGGGATGGTGGGAGACGGATTTGCAGAGATGGCAGAGCCACGTCAGGGCTGGGCTCGAGTAGCTGTATAGGATCCCTCCAGGTGCAGGAAATGGGGTATGGGGTGGGGCAGGGCGGAAAGAACTTCCCACACCAAGAGGACAGAGAGAGGAAGGGCACAAAGTCCCAGCATGTTTAGGAAGCTACAAATAGTTTGCTGTGGTACAAGTGTGTGGTCAGTGGCAAGGAGACAGCAAGAGGGTGGAAGAAGCCTCACAAGTTGTATAAGGGGCTTGGGTCTGATCCTGGAGCTGTGAGGAGCCCCCGAAGGCTTTAAGAGACAGAATGATACAAACGCTTCTGCTTTCAGAAAAAGACCACTAGACCAGTGGAGTGTGGAGCGGGACTGGGAAGGCAAGTGGCCGGAAATGGCATGGTGCTTGTACCCCAGCTGTGTGACATCAGGCAAGCCACATCACTTATCTGAGCCACAGAGGCCTCATCTGTTAAATGGGGGTGCAGCTGTCAAATGGGGGTGATGATACTCAGTCTATAGACTTGTTAAGAGGAGTAAATGAGATAATATGCAGAAGTGCCTACTATGGTACCTGACACATAATAGACACACAGTAAATTATACACATACGCATGTGTGTGTATATATATACACACATATATATGTATATACTATATATATGTATACTATATATATGTGTGTGTGTGTATATATATATATTATGTCAGAGAGCCTACCAAGAAGGCTATTGCAATTGCCTAGGCAAGAGATGCAGAGAACCTGAATTCAACCATTGTGGAAGGTGAGAAGAAGGGGACGTCAAGAGCTGTTTCAGACAGTTGCCCTTTGGGAATGGGTTGGATATGGATCTTGTCTTTCTAAAAACATCCCAGAGTTCATCTCAGCCTTTTGTCCTCAGGCACTAATCCGTGACTCCTGCATACTTCATCACCTTCCCGCATTTTTTACTGCTCGCTTTACATTAGGTGTACATATGCTTGTTCAAGGCTTGTCCAATTTGCAGTTTGTCTGGCTCAGGCACAGGATGCCTGGAGTTCAGGCAAAGGCCCTGCTGGCTGAGCCTCTAGGTAGGGATGTCTCAGGCAGCAGTGGACAGATTCATGGAGGTTTTGGATGACAATCAGATGAGGATCTGTCCAGCCACCACGTTCATCCTGGAAGCTAAGATTGAGAAAGGAAGTGCGGGGAAAGTTGACCATGGAGATTGGCTGGCTGGCGCCTGGGTTTCATCAAACACGCATTGCAGAGTGAAAATCTAGGAAGCCCATCTCCAGCCTACCCCTCAGGCACAGCTCCCCCAGCTCCCCAGCCAGGCAGCCTTCCTCCACACCTGCCTCCAGGATGCCAGCTCTTAACATAAGTACCACAGGTATCATTCGGGGGGTGCTCCAGCCCCTCTAGAGGAAAGGCAAAAAAGGACAAGCAGTTTGTGTGTGTGTAGCTGGATCACCGTTTAACCTACTTAGACTGTGTTCATCTGAGGTTGCCAGTGGCGGAGGGACTTGCAGCAATTGTGAAGGGCTAAGACCCCCAAAGCCATCTCATGGTGTTGTCACCCTCTCCAGGCCGTACTGAGCCTGGGGCAGTTGTTAATAGTGTCAGAGGCAGCTATTAGTCTCTGTGGTCTGCAGGTCCCCCTCCAAGATAGTTTGATTATGTTCATTTCAAGATGTTAGTTTGTGTTTTGGTTTTTCCCCAATACCTGTCCCCTGTTCCAAAGGGATAACTCAGCCCTTTAGATTTCTTTGGGGTAGAAATTTTTTAAAAAATCATTCAAAGACAACCTCTTGAACTGTCTCTCATGAATTCCTGGGCTTACTCAAGAGATGATATCAGGTGTTCAAGATGTTGTTGAGCGAGGACAGCAAGGAGCGAGCAGGGTGAGGGGAGAGGAAGCTGAACCCTGCCCTGGCATCACCGTGGAGAAGGGTCAGGGTCACTAAGGGGCATGGCTGCGTGGGCATGTTGGACCCTGCACACGAGCTTTACCAGCCTGGGCCAAGCTTCCCAGGTCACAAGAAGCACTAACATGACCCAACACAGAGGTCTGTGGGACAAGGGACAAGGGGGAGATCAGCATGACATGGTGAGAGGCCCTTGCATACCCTGCCTCCTGGGCTCCAAGAAGCAATTCTCCAGGACTCCTGAGCGACCATGGGGAGGGGGAGGTAGCCTCAGTAATGGAGGAGATTAAATCCCCTGGGGCCAGTCAGGATGGGGCTCTGAGTTAGATTTAGGTTGGTTTAAATTTTTTAAAAATAGGACCTCTTTTGCCCTCCAGGATTTGTGGAGGAAGATTCAACCCTCCAACTGCAGCCAGGACACTTATTGGCTGTTCCAGGTGCATCTGTGAGCCAGGTGAATGTGGGCCCAATGCAAGCGAGACCCTCCTTCCCTGGTCCCACAGGCAGCCTCGTCAGGTCCCTCAAAGGAAGAGCTGAGACTGTTGGGGACCACCTTGGTTGACTGGCTTCTGGGTCCCCTTCACAAGGTCGTGGTGAATTGTCAGTTCCTTGATGTTGTGCCAGACCCCTATTAACTTCAGTAGGGAGGGCACCAGGTTCAAGAGACCGAAGAAGAGACCCCGAGCCAGCATACGAGACCAGGGGCGTTATTAGTGGGAAACTTACACATGGGGATGTTCCCATGGTGGCGCGCTGGGCAGAAGAACCACAGCCACTTGTGAAAAACATGCAGTTTACAGCATTTTCACTTCTCACCCTGCCCCTAACAGCCTCCACCTGGCAGCCTTCACTTAATCCAAAAGAAAGGGGCTCGATCCCCTGTACGGCCATGTCCTACTGGACAGCAGGGAAACTCGGACATTCTCATAGATAAGAAATTAATCTCCAGGTCGACCACTCCCAGAATCTTTAGCTCAGACTTCTGAACTGCTTTCAGGTGCATCTGCTGTACAGGGTCACTCTCAGGGTAGGCTTGAGTTATCACTCTCAGGTGTGTCTACCATACACTTGAACACATAAGCTCCCTGCGCCCTCACTGTGTCTAACCTGTCCGAGCAGTGCTCTCTGCCTCCAACTGCACCCACAGGTGCAGACCCCTGCCTGGGACCTTCTCTACATAGACACCCTATGTGCTACTCCTCCAAGAAAAAGTCAGTAAGCTCTCTTTCTGTGTCCATTCTTCACACAAATTAGCACGGTAAGGAAAAAAGAGACAACTTGGGAGCAGAAATCCCAATGATCCAGTTTGGACCCCACCACAGTAGTTAAGACAAATCAGCTTCCGTCTCAGTTTTTCCACCCATAAAATGGGAGTAACAGTTGCCTCACATCAAAGGAAGTGCCATGTAAGTGGTAAAATGCTCTAAGGTTGTAAGGAGTTTTTAAAAGCAAGGGACCCTATTCATTTAGAGAAGTGAACCCAGAACTTCAGAGGGTGAGACTGTTTCCTCACTCTAGACATATGAGACAGAGCTTTGGGCTCTAAGATCTCTGATTCACATAAGAATAAACACAGAATCCATTAAATAAGGTTTGTGTGCCTCTTAAGTCCACTCAGGTACTACAGTGGCTGCAGCAACGGGGTTATGACCTGGCTCAGCCTCCAACTCTCCAAGCTTTAGCAAGTCCCGATCTTTTGGGAAAGTGCACCCAATGAGGAAACAACTGACTTGGTTCCGGTCCTGATTCTTTCACTCACTGGATGTCATTTAACCTCAAGCAAGCTTTCTCAAGCGTGGAATCAAGAAAGTGGGGACAGAATGAAGACCATGAAGAGCACCTCCAACTCGAGTTCCTCAGTCACCCCACCAGTGCAAAGGCAGGTCAAGACAGCCCTGAAGATCCTCCTGCCTCATCCCGTTCCTGCCCACGAGTCCAGGAAGGGATGCAGAGCTGGGTAGAGCTAGTCGCTGACCTGCCCCTGGCCCCACAGGGCCTTTTAGGACCAGCAGCCCTTTCCAGCCTGCGCTCCCTGGGCCTATAGGGCCAAGAGTACATGCACATGGAGAGATTGAGGAGGCTGGGAGCACAGGAGTACACAGCTGGCCCCCTCTGCCCAGGCCCACCCGGAGAGCCCCAGTGAGCTCACGTCTGCAGTAACCTCACTTCTCATAACTGCGACGGTGAGACACGCCTGGGAAGCCAAGCCCAGGTGAGAAGTGATGGCTGTCTCCTCAGGAATGTGCTGCCCAATTAACACTGCCTCCCAGATGGCTCCTGCGGAGGCTAGGACTACTCCCCCAGGGCGGTGCTGGCCAGCCTCCAGGCTGAGTCATTCGGTGAGCATTTATTGAGGGCCTACTATGCATCAGGCATAACAAGGAGGAATAAAAGCCACACTGGAGAGTACAGTCTGTCTGTCCCAGACACACTTTCGGAGACAGATTGTCAGAGAGCCTTAAGAGCTCTACTGGTGAAGCCCCCAGACCTCCATCAACCCAAAGCCCTCCCACTTCCTGACCACAGCTGCAAGCCCTTAACTTGTTTCCCTCTCTTTTCAAAGCACCCACAGTTCTCAATCTCCTTCTAGGCTTCTCTTCATCTTAAGCTGTATGAATCAGGCTGCTGCCTCCTCATTTTCCTGCTTCTGGGACAGGAGCCACCCACTGTCCATCCGCAGACATTAGGTTTATTGCTTCCTGTCCTTGGCAGGGTGTCCAAGAGAGGCCATAAAGTGAGGCAACACCCATGTGTCTAGAGGATGGGCTCTCACTAGAGGTGCTCTTCAGGTTAATTACCTATAGAGGCAGGTCCTCAGGCAGGAAAGCCTAACTTGGAAGATAGGCCTCAGTTAGGCAAGGGGCCTCCCTCTCAAAGGGCATGTGCCCTGAGGGCTGAAGTTGGAAGAGGTTAGAAACCTCAGCATGGCCTGCATGGTATGTGGTCAAAGCAGTCATTCTTCTTGTTATAAGATCGTCTTTTATCTTTACTAGCTCTATATCTGCATGTTAGGATTGCATCCCACCAGGAAAAAGAGACACCCCAAAGACCAGGATTACATGATTTTGAGGGGCTATTTGTCTCATTTAATGAGAGCTCAGAGGTTAGGCAGTCAGGCTCTGACCATAGCTCCAATGCCATCAGGGGTCCAGGCTCCTTTTACCCTTCTACTCAGTCTCCCTTAGCACGTACTTCTTATCGTCACAAGATGGCTGCCCCATCTCCAACATCAAGTTCAAATTCCAAGCAGGAAGATGAAGATCAAAGGATCAGTTGAGTTTCCATCCCTTTTAAGGAGCTTTCCTGGAAGTTCCACACAAGTTCTTACACCCCATCGGCCAGAACTGTGTCACACAGCCACCTCTATTTGCAAGAAATAGAGGCTGAGAAATGTGTTTTTAGTTGATCATTTGCTGCCACCAACAACATCAGATTTGGCTAAATGAGGAATAAAAACTGGTATAGAACTTGTAAGCAGAGAGATGTGTAGGAGCAAAGGGAAAACTGCCCCCTTTTCCTGTGAAGGGGCTCCCACTTGGTCACAAGTCAGACTCTCAATGACATAAGACAAGATGAGAGGCGGACCTCGTCCAGTTTTTATTTTGGGGACTCAGTGGTTTTTCTAAGTAGACACTGGACTGGTCAGAACCACAAAACTGACCAGTCTGCAAGGCTGAATTGAACAGCAGGGTTTTGGGGGTTTAGGTGTATGTTCTACCTTATGGTACCCACTTTATGGCATAAGAATACAGAAAGACAAAGACAAAGGAAAACAGGATTTCTGGGAGGAAAAAGGATCAGATAACATGAATATTCATTCAAAAAGTATACCAGAGTTGCCATACCCAAGACTAGTCACACAAATGCTTTTCTCCCATTAATCAAGATTTGGGAGAGAAAAAGGCAGTGATTTTTACCATTTGCTCAACCAGATTCCACAGAAAGAGAGATTGAAAGCCTGGCTGGTGAAAATTTCTTACCCTTCTACTGACTTGTGAGGTCCTGAGTTCTTTTCATGGAAGCTTCCAGAGGAGCAGAGCAGCATTGATGTGCTGTTCACAGTGCCAAAACTGTAGGGGAAGTTTGCTGAAAACCAACTGAAAAAAGGCAGATTAATAGAAGAAAAGGCATACAAGTTTTATTCATATGCATGGAAGGGGAGTGGGGGAAGAGAGAATCATAGAGTGATTAGCTCAACCCTACAATGCAGTATAAAAGCTTATACACCCTCGATATGATTTGGATTTGTGTCCCTGCCCAAATCTCATGTTGAATTGATGGAGGCACCTGGTGGGAAGTGATTGGATCATGGGGGCTGTTCTCATGATTGTGAGTGAGTTCTCACGAGATCTGATGGTTTAAAAGCATGTAGCACTTTCCCTTCACTCTCTCTCTCCTGCTTCACCATGGTTAGGTGTGCTTGCTTTCCCTTCACCTTCTGCCATGATTCTAATCTCCTGAGGCCTCCTACCCATGCTTCCTGCACAGCCTGCAAAACTGTAAGTCAATTAAACCTCTATTCTTCATAATTACCAGTTTCAGGTAGTTCTTCATAGCAGTGTGAGAATGGATTAATACAGAAAACTGATGCCAGGAGTGGGGCATTGCTATAAAGATACCTGAAAATGTGGAATCAATTTTGGAACTGGGTAATGGGCAGAGGTTGGAACAGTTTGGATGGCTCAGAAAAAGACAGGAAAATGTGGGAAAATGTGGAACTTCCTAGAGACTTGTTGAATGGTTTTGACCAAGATGCTGATAGTGATATGGACAATGAAGTCCAGGCTGAGGTGGTCTCAGATGGAGATGAGGAACTTATTGGGAACTGGAGTAAAGGTCATTCTTGCTATGCTTTAGCAAACAGACTAACAGCATTTTGCCCCAGCCCTAGAGATCTGCGACACTTTGAACTTGAGAGAGATGATTGAGGGTATCTGGTGGAAGACATTTGTAAGCAGCAAAGCATTCAAGAGATGACCTGACCTGGCTGCTCCTAACAGTGTACAGTCATATGTGTTCACAAAGTGATGATCTGAAATCAGAACTTTTGTTTAAAAGGGAAGCAGCACATACACGTTTGGAAAATTTGCAGCCTGACCATGTGGTAGAAAAGAAAAACCTATTTTCTGGGAAGAAATTCAAGCTGGATGCCAGGCACGGTGGCTCATGCCTGTAATCCCAGCACTTCAGGAGGTTTAGGAGGGTGGATTACCTGAGGTCAGGAGTTCAAGACCAGCCTGGACAACATGGCAAAACCCTATCTCTACTAATAATACAAAAATTAGCTGGACATGGTGGTGGGCACCTGTAATCCCAGCTACTCAGGCGACTGAGACAGGAGAATTGCTTGAACCTGGGAGGCAGACGTTGCAGTGAGCCGCGATTGCTCCACTGCACTCCAGCCTGGGCAACAAGAGTGAGAATCTGACTTGATGAGGGCATGGGGGCTGGGAGGGAAAAAATTCAAGCCAGCTGCAGAAATCTACATAAGTAAAGAGGAGATGAATGTTAATAACCAAGACAATGGGGAAAATGTCTCCAGGGCATGTCAGAGATCTTTGTGGCAGCACCTCCCATCATAGGCATGGAGGCCTTGGAGGGAAAAATGGTCTTATGTGCCAGGCCCAGGGCCCCTGCTGCTCTGGGCAGCATCAGGATATGGCACCCTGCCTCCCAGTCACTCCAGCTCCAGCTGTGGCTAAAAGGGGCCAAGGTACAGCTCAGGCTGTTGCTTCAGAGGGTTCAAGCCCCAAGTCTTGGTGGCTTCCATATGGTGTTGGGTCTGCAGGTGTGCAAAAGGCAAGAGCTGAGGCTTGGAAGCCTTCACCTAGATTTTAGAGGATGTATGGAAATACCTGGATGTCCAGACAGAAGTCTGCTCCATGGGCAGAGCCCTCATGAAAAACCTCTACTAGGGCATTGCGAGGGGAAATAAGGGGTTGGAGCCCCCACAGAGTCCCCACTGGGGCACTGCCTGGTGGAGCTGTGAGAAGAATGCCACCATCCTCCAGACCCTAGAATAGTAGATCCACTGACAGCTTGCACTGTGCACCTGGAAAAGTAGTAGGCACTCAACACCAGCCCATGAAAGCAGCCAAAGGGGCTGTACCCCGCAGAGCCATAAGGGCAGAGCTGTCCAAAGCCTTAGGAGCCCACCACTTGTATCAGCATGCTCTGAACGTGACACATGGAGTCAAAGGAGATTATTTTGGAGCTTTAAAATTTGGCTGGGTGTGGTAGCTCACACCTGTAATCCTAGCACTTTGGGAGGCCGAGACATATGGATTGCTTGAGGCCAGGAGTTTGAGACCAGCCTGGGTAACATGGCAAAACACCATCTCTACCAAAAAAAGAAAAAAATACACACATACAAATTAGCCAGGCATGGTGGTACATTCCTGTAGTCCCAGCTACTTGGGAGGCTGAGGAGGGAGGGTGGTTTGAGCCCAGGAGACAGAGGAAGCAGTGAGCTGAGATCATAACCCTGCACTCCAGCCTGGGCAATGGAGCCAGACCCTGTCTCAAAAAAATAAAAAGATTTAATGACTGCCCTATTGTGTTTCAAACTTGCATGAGGCTTGTAGCCCCTTTGTTTTGGCCAATTTCTCCCATTTGGAATGGGAGCATTTATTCAATGCCAGTACCTCCATTGTATCTTGCAAGTAACTAAATTGTTTTTGAATTTACAGGCTCATAGGCAGAAGTCTCAAATGAGACTTTGTCAGAGGCATCTGAACCAGAACAACTCCATCTTGAATAGGAGCTGGGTACAATGAGGCTGAAACCTACTGGGTTGCATTCCCAGACAGTTAAGGCATTCTAAGTCACAGGATGAGATGGGAGGTCGGCACAAGATACAGGTCATAAAGACCTTGCTGATATAACAGGCTTCAGGAAAGAAGCCAGCTAAATCATACCAAAACCAAAATGGCCACAAGAGTGACCTCTGATCGTCCTCACTGCTACACTCCCACCAGTGCCATGATAGTTTACAAATGCCATGGCAATGTCAGGAAGTTACCCTATATGGTCTAAAAAGGGGAAACATGAATAATCCACCCCTTGTTCAGCATATCATCAAGAAATAACCATAAAAATGGGCAATCAGCAGCCCTCGTGGCTGCCCTGTCTACGAAGTAGCCATTCTTTTATTCCTTTACTTTCCTAATAAACTTGCTTTCACTTTGCACTGCAGACTCACCCTGAATTCTTTCTTGAGCAAGATCCAAGAACCCTCTCCTGGGGTCTGGATCAGGACGGACCCCTTTCCTGTAACAACTTTGGACTTGGACTTTTCAGTTAATGCTGGGATGAGTTAAGACTTTGGGGGACTGCTGAGAAGGGATAATTGTATTTTGCAATGTGAGAAAGACATGAGATTTGGGAGGGGTCAGAGTAGAATGATATGGCTCGGATTTGTATCCCTGCCCAAATCTCATGTTGAATTGGAGGAGGGGACTCATGGGAGGTGATTGGATCATGGGGGCTGTTCTCGTGATAGTGAGTGAGTTCTCACAAGATCTGATGGTTTAGAAGTGTGTGGCACTTTTCCCTTCACTCTCTGCGGCTCTGCCATGCTAAGATGTGTTTGCTTCCCATGTACCTTCTGCCATGATTGTAAGTTTCCTGAGGCCTCCCACCCATGCTTCCTGTACAGCCTGTGGAACTGTGATTCAATTAAACCTCTTTTCTTCATAATTACCCAGTCTCAGGCAGTTCTTTTTTTTTTTTTTTGAGACGGAGTCTTGCTCTGTTGCCCAGGCTGGAGTGCAGTGGCACGATGTAGGCTTACTGCAAGTTCCGCCTTCTGGGTTCATGCCATTCTCCTGCCTCAGCCTCCCAAGTAGCTGGGACTACAGCTGCCCACCACCAGGCCCAGCTAATTTTTTTTTGTATTTTTAGTAGAGACAGGGTTTCACCATGTTAGCCAGGATGGTCTCGATCTCCTGGCCTCGTGATCCGCCCACCTCGGCCTCCCAAAGTGCTGGGATTACAGGATTGAGCCACTGTGCTTGGCCTTAGATAGTTCTTTATAGCAGTGTGAGAATGGATACAACCCTTCTTTACAGCGGAGAAAGAAGATGGGGAATGTAAGCAGTTCTTTTGAGGGGCAGTAAATGATTAGGGAGAATGAATAGACAAGGCAGACACATTAACTTGTAAATGATTCTCTTTGCAATTTGAAAGAGCAGGAAAGGCAGGCATTATCTTGTGAAAAATTCCATCCAGGCATGATTGCATTCTTCAGTCTTCTTCTCTGCCATAGATCATGATATTTCAGGGATGGGATACAAACTCTTGGTAAGAAGTTTTCTTGGCCAGACACTGTGGCTCATGCCTGTAATCCCAGCACATTGGGAAGCTGAGGCAGGAGGATTGCTTGAGCCCAGGAGTTTGAGACCAGCCTGGGCAACATGGGGAGACTCCATTGCTAGTAAAAATTTAAAAATTAGCCAGGCGTGGTGGTGCACACCTGTGGTC
>NW_012103288.1:1765707-1768633 GCF_000951045.1 Mandrillus leucophaeus | reverse complement strand
TATTCATCCCATTTCAGAATATCTCCTCTCCCTCAGCATCATCTTTAATAATTTCACCTGGTTAATGTCTGTGCTCAACTCTTTCTGCTGCAGGCTGAGCTCGACCTGGCAGTACGAACAAAGAAACCCACCCATTCAAAAGTACCCTCTAGGCTGGGCGCAGTGGCTCACACCTGTATTCCCAGCACTTTCGGAGGCCAAGGCAGGCAGATCCTGAGGTCAGGAGTTTCAGGCCAGCCTGGTCAACTACTAAAAATACAAAAATTAGCCAGGCGCGGTGGCAGGCGCCTCTTATCCCAGCTACTTGTGAGGCAGAGACAGGAGAATCGCTTCAACCCAGGAGGTGGAGGTTGCAGTGAGCTGAGATTGTGCCACTGTACTCCAGCCTGGGGGACAGAGCGAGACTCCATCTCAAAACAAACAAACAAACAAACAAAAAGTACTTTCTAACCTCTTGTGTGCGTGCCTTTTTTTGTGGCGGTCTGGGGAAAGGGGTCCCTACTACAGAAAGAGTCTACTCCTTGGCGCCTCTGGCACCTAATTGGCTTGCAAAGCTCAGCTCTGGGGTACCTTCCTGCGAGAAGCCAGCAGGACTCCCCATGGAAGCTTTCCCCCAGACTGGGCCCCTCTGAGTGAGACTTCCAGCAGCACTTTTATCTACAGTATTGGAGGGGTCGATGAAGCCTCTGGTTCCCCTCCTGGACTGAGGACAGGTTCCAATGTAATTGCCCAACGGGTTCTCCTTGCCCACTGCCCAGAGCTAATTCATCAAGATAAGGGAATTGCAATAGAGAATTTAATTCACGCAGAGTGAGATACCGGAGTTTTATCACCCAAATAAGTCTCCCTGACAATTCAGACACTGGGGTTTTTTAACGATAATTTGGCTGGTAGGATACCAGGCAGTGGGGAGTACTGATTGGTCAGGTTGGAGATGAAATCATAGGGGGTCTAAGCGGGTTCTTCTTACTTTTAATCTTGGGTGGGATTGCAGAAATGGCTGAGCCAGATAACTGGTCTGGGTACTGCCAGCTGGTGCCTCAGAATGCAGGGTCTGAAAAATATCCCCAGCACCGATCTTAGATTTTACAATAGTGATGTTATCCCTTGGAGCAATTGGGAAGGTTTGGAATCTTGTGACCTCCGGCTGGATGACCCCTAAACCATAATTTCTAATCTTGTGGCTAATTTGTTAGTCTTACAAAGGCAGTCTGGTCCCCAGGCAAGAAG
Organism: Mandrillus leucophaeus; assembly: GCF_000951045.1. Taxonomy (NCBI): domain Eukaryota; kingdom Metazoa; phylum Chordata; class Mammalia; order Primates; family Cercopithecidae; genus Mandrillus; species Mandrillus leucophaeus. The sequence continues at coordinate 1,767,403 of NW_012103288.1, read as the reverse complement.
GGGGCTTGTTTTGGGAAAGGGCTATTATCTTTGCTTCGAAGTTCAACTATAAACTAAATTCCTCCAAAAGTTAGTTCGGCCTCTGCCCAGGAATGAACAAGGGCAGCTTGGAGATTAGAAGCAAGGCGGAACTGGATAAGTCAGATCTCTTTCACCGTCATAATTTTCTCACAATTTCTGCAAAGGCAGTTTCTCTGGATGCTCTGCATCTGTGTAGCCTCAGCGACTACACAGCTTCTGTGCTCTAAAGAATATTTCAGAATGGCTTCGGTAGCCGGCAGCACTTTCCTCCTCTCGCAGCAGAGAAGTGTTTTGCTCGGGAAACTTGACTGGAGCCTTTCCCAGCCTATCTAGCGAACAGGAGAGCATCCTCCGGACTCCGCAGACGACCCTGGCGGGACAGCCAGGTTCGCGGCTCCCCGGCGCTCTCTGCCGCCCTCTCCCGGAACCGAGGGAGCGAGACAGCGGCGACGTTGACGGGAAGGCCTCTGGAGCCGCGAAGAGCGCACGCGCGAGCGCGCTCTGGCGTCCCCCGGGCGGGCTTGGTATTTGGCGCCTGCGCGCTGAGTGCGTGCCGCTCCGCCGACCGAAGAGGCTGGTAAGTCCTCAAGCTGGCAGGTGGTTGGGGGAGCGGCCGGAGAGGAGCTGCCGGGAGTTCGTGCCCTCCAGGTCTGGGACGCTGGCGTTCGCTCCTGCCTGGGCCACTTTGGTGGGCTCAGAGCATCGCTTTTTGCCAGGGGGCGTGACCTGAGCCCGCCTCCCGGGGCTGGGGGCTGGAGAGGAATGGGAATCGTTAAGGCCCGTTATCAATTTGGTGCTTGTTTGTTGCTCGAGGAGGGCACAGAGCTTACAAGTAGTGAAGAGGAAGGGGCAAGGCTGAACCAGGTGGGAGTGGGGGTGCCCCAAGTCCCAGGGCGGTGAGGATAGAGGCAGGTGCGCGAAAGGCAGGCCCCTTTCCCCCTCCCCACCCCCACCGGCTGTGTGTGGCGGATAAGAGCGGAGTGGGGAGCAGTACTACAAAATGGGGGTCCCGATGGAAATCGTACAGGTGTTGGGACCACACTCAGGGCGGCAACTTGTTATTTCTGCGTTTTCAGTTTTCTTGTAGAAACAAGCGATTTCTGTTGTGATTCACTGGGGCCGCTAACATGCACTCCCTCTTTTCATCTTAGGACATGACAGCAGTGGCATATCACGGCCATGGGGTCTCAGCATTCAGCTGCTGCTCGCCCCTCCTGCAGGCGAAAGCAAGAAGATGACAGGGACGGTTTGCTGGCTGAACGAGAGCAGGAAGAAGCCATTGCTCAGTTCCCATATGTGGAATTCACCGGGAGAGATAGCATCACCTGTCTCACGTGCCAGGGGACAGGCTACATTCCAACAGGTGATCACGGAGGGATGATTCCCTGATGAGAATCCCAAGGTACCTTTGGAGTTCTCCTGTCTGCCCAGACAACTTTTCTTCTAGGCAGTAATACCCTAACAGTCAGAGACAGTGCCCTAGACAGGAGCCAGTTCAACTGACTTAATACACTTGGGCAGTTCCACAACTTCTCTTCCTCTCCTTATTTTTCCAACCCTTTCTTCTTTTCTTCACCTCCACTCTTGTTCTTTTCCTGAGGTTTGGAATATTCAGTTTGCTCTATGTTGTGGGGTTAGTTGACAGGCGCATTTCTTTATCACTGTCACTCACAAG
>NW_012103288.1:1761970-1763867 GCF_000951045.1 Mandrillus leucophaeus | reverse complement strand
GTGCTTGGCCTTAGATAGTTCTTTATAGCAGTGTGAGAATGGATACAACCCTTCTTTACAGCGGAGAAAGAAGATGGGGAATGTAAGCAGTTCTTTTGAGGGGCAGTAAATGATTAGGGAGAATGAATAGACAAGGCAGACACATTAACTTGTAAATGATTCTCTTTGCAATTTGAAAGAGCAGGAAAGGCAGGCATTATCTTGTGAAAAATTCCATCCAGGCATGATTGCATTCTTCAGTCTTCTTCTCTGCCATAGATCATGATATTTCAGGGATGGGATACAAACTCTTGGTAAGAAGTTTTCTTGGCCAGACACTGTGGCTCATGCCTGTAATCCCAGCACATTGGGAAGCTGAGGCAGGAGGATTGCTTGAGCCCAGGAGTTTGAGACCAGCCTGGGCAACATGGGGAGACTCCATTGCTAGTAAAAATTTAAAAATTAGCCAGGCGTGGTGGTGCACACCTGTGGTCCCAACCACTTGGGAGGTTGAGGTGGGAGGTATAATCCAAAAAAGTATTAGAGGTAAGTCTCAATTAATTTAGGAGTTTATTTTGACAAGGTTAAGGACATACCTGTGACACAGCCTCAGGAGGTCCTAACAACATGTGCCCAAGGTAGTCAGGTACAGCTTGCTTTTAAACATGTTTGGGAGAAAAGAGACATCAATAATTATGTGCAAGATGTACACTGGTTGTGTCCAGTAAGGCAGGACAACTCGAAGGGTGGCGAGGTGGGGGTCTTTCAGGTCAGAAGTAGATAAGAGACAAAATGTTGCATTCTTTTGAGTCCTAGATCCGCCTTCCACTGAATACACACTTTAGTCTGGTTCAGTATACCTGCATTTTTACATACACCATAGGGCAGAGGAGGCAATCAAATACGCACTTCTCTCAGGTGAGCCTCAGAAGGATGAGTTTGAGTCCTGTCTGTCCTTGGTCCACAAGGAAATTCCTTGTGGGCAAATTGTGAGGGGTGTATGTGGCTTTTGATCTTTGTAGCTACCTTACTTAGGAATAAAATGGGAGGCAGAATTGCCTGACATAGTCTCCAGCTTGACTTTTCCCTTGGCTTCATGATTTGGGGGTTCTGAGATTTATTTTTCTTTCACAATGGTAATGAGGCATGTGTGACTCCCCCTTCCCATCATGGCCTGAACTAGTTTTTCAGGTTAACTTTGCAATGCCCTTGGCCAAGAGGAGGAGTCCATTCAGATGGCTGGGGTAGAGGAGGCTTAGTTTTATTTTTGTTTCACAGAGGACTGCTTGAGCCCCAGAGTTTGAGGCTTCAATGAGCTGTGATGGCACTGTACTTGAGCCTGGACAACAGAGCAAAACACTGTCTAAAAAAAAAAAAAAAAAAAACACTTTCTTGATGAGACAAGGAAATTCCAGAGAGATTCTTCCCCCGTGCTTGGGGTTGAGGGGAGGAACAAGACAAGGTTAGAGGGACCTTGATTCTGAGGCTTGTTTTCTTTTAATTCTCAAAAGCACTCAGTATGCTCAAACATCATATTTTGGGGAATCGTTTTCTGTGACCCAACAGATGAAAAAAAAAACATTTCAAGAAGGAAAAGAGGCGGATCAGAGATGTGAGAGGGGAAGTACAGGGTCCTCGTTGCCTCTTACTAAAGACTCAGTGGGCTGACTGTGGCCAGTGGTCAGGCAGGTGGCTAGACAACAGCAGGTACATTGGCATTCCCCACAGGAGAAAGAGGAAAATATGGAGGTGACAGAAACCTGAGGGGTCGCCAGCCTTCCTCTCCATTGCCAAGTGGGCCCCTTATTCATCCCATTTCAGAATATCTCCTCTCCCTCAGCATCATCTTTAATAATTTCACCTGGTTAATGTCTGTGCTCAACTCTTTCTGCTGCAGGCTGAGCTCGACCTGGCAGTA
>NW_012103288.1:1714457-1758180 GCF_000951045.1 Mandrillus leucophaeus | reverse complement strand
TGTTTTATAATTTGTGGCACTTTCTTGTTTCTTGTTCATTAGACCCAACATGTGAATTTCACTAGTATTTTTAAAAACGTCTCATTCCAGAAGAATATTTGTTGTGGCAGGCTCAAGTGAGACCTGAAGGAAAGTACTGCCAACACATGGGATTTACAAAATAATTGTTTGGCTCTTTTCTAGAGCAAGTAAATGAGTTGGTGGCTTTGATCCCACACAGTGATCAGAGATTGCGCCCTCAGCGAACGTGAGTTACCTGCCTCTTACCTGTTAATACCTACTTCTGTCCCTAATCTCTTTCTGTATGTATGAATGCCAGTTAATTCTTTGAAAAGTACATACGTTCTTATAAGTTCCCCATTTTCCTTGTAACTGTTTGCCCAAGCAGGATATCTCTGCCCCCATCACAGTCTGGGGAAAGAAACTTGAAGCTGGAAATGCTTTGAAGGTCAAGGAATGGAATTAGAAGAAATTGGGAAAGTGGGGTGTTCTGGGAGGTGTGGGACTGTCTCTGTCCACATAGCTCCTTTCTTCAGCTTTTCTTCCCAGAGTGCAAACAGTGTTCAAAGGAGTTTTAAAAGGTTTCTCCTGCTTCACTGCTTCTTGACTGGTTTATGGTTCCTGGCTCTTGGAACTTCCCTTTCACTCCCTTCTCTTTCCTGGTTTTGTGTTTAATCTTGACACACTGAACCTTGATATCTGAATGCCTGGGTCGGTCATGTGCTGTGTTATTTGCAGTAAGCAATATGTCCTCCTGTCCATCCTGCTTTGTCTCCTGGCATCTGGTTTGGTGGTTTTCTTCCTGTTTCCGCATTCAGTCCTTGTGGATGATGACGGCATCAAAGTGGTGAAAGTCACATTTAATAAGCAAGACTCCCTTGTAATTCTCACCATCATGGTAAGCCTTAGGGTCTCATTCTCTGGGTTATGCACCTGCCAGGCTGGGACCCGGGACACTTACACTTGTTTCCTGACTTGCCCTGATGTAGGCCACCCTGAAAATCAGGAACTCGAACTTCTACCCAGTGGCAGTGACCAGCTTGTCCAGCCAGATTCAGTACATGAACACAGTGGTCGGTACATATGTGACTACTAACGTCTCCCTTATTCCACCTCGGAGTGAGCAACTGGTATGCTGTTCTTTTAGGAACCTTGCCCCACAGGCCTGAGAGAAGAGTAGGGGGCCGCAGGAATGCCATAGCTGTGTCACTTTCCTTTTTGTCTTCTCATTTCTACTTGTAGGAACTGGTGGTGAGGAAAACCTGATGGGCCCTGTAATTATAAGTAATTGTGAAAAAAAACCAGCTAGCATTTAAGCATCTGGGGAGCAGAATAATTTGTAAGAGAAAAAGATTTGCTACAAATTAAGAAGCAGCAGTGTTACAGCCTGAGGTCCATTGGCCTCTCACAAGGGAAGAGGTTGGCAGTATCTATTAGAGGCTCATAGACTGTATTAGGGACAATCTCAGGGAAGTATTTTGTATGTGATGGAAAAATGACCCAAGGTCTTTGGATTGCTAATAACACTGTTCTGTGTCAAGCCTGCTTGACCACAGACCAACTCTGGTATCTTATTTTCAGGTGAATTTTACCGGGAAGGCCGAGATGGGAGGACCGTTTTCCTATGTGTAGTAAGGACACTGTTCTCTATGTGTGTGCTCTCTACTGGAGGAAAGGGATTCAAAGTCATACTTCATTGATTGGGGCCTGGTCCTGCCTTAGGTCTCAGCTTTTGGCCTATAGGTTCCCTGGCTTTGGATGTATTGAGATTTATTTGAAGAATGTATTATCATTATGCATATATTTGAAGAATGTATTATTTGATATGTGACGGAAGTACTGGAACTTCTAAAAGAGAACGTTAAGCCACTAAGGTTCCAAGCGCCAGCACTTATATGATGCATTTGGAAAAAACAGAAAGTGGTATGATGCTGTGGGAGGATGAAAACGACAGTGGCAGGGACTGAGAGCTGACGAGCCTTGGCAGCGCTGAGGTCGGAAGGGGGAGGGGGTTCACCCCAAACAGGACAGTATAACTCTGCACTCTTCTGCTGAAGCTTTTTAAAACAAACAAACAAACAAACAAAAAACACTGACTATTTCCATATTTGCTGTTTGGTAGCTTCTTCTGCACGGTACCTGATATCCTGGTGCACAACATAGTGATCTTCATGCGGTGCGTCTCTCTTCCCTATCCTGACGGCCTGTGCGGCCGTGTGAGCCCACCACCTTTGCTCAGGAGGCCCCTGTGTGGCCACAGGGCAGAGACACCTAGCCCGAGGGGACACCCAGTGCCTCACAGGCACAGATACAGTAGACCCGTGGTGTTCTCTAGATGTGGTGTCCACATGCCCTTCACAAATCACCAGTCACCCTGAGCAGTCAAAGCTTTTCTCCATAAAATGGGTCTAGTTTAACTAAACACATGATCCCCTCAGAATCCAGATGAGACAGTCATGAACAGAAAAGCTTTCTCGAGATGTTAAGTACTGAGCATTTGACCAGACTTCCTCTCTAGCCACACAGGTTACCACATGTCATAGACCTTTAGGGTTGTTTCTGGAACCATGGCTGTTAAATTTGCCAGTGACAAGACTCTGCTGCAGGCGTGAAATATGAGGGTTAGAGCAGAGTTTCTCAGCCTTGGCACTATGAACACTTTGGGCCAGCCCTTTATTGTAGGAGGCTGTTCTGTGCATTGTAGGATGTTTAACAGTATTCGTGGCCTCTACCCACTAGATCCCAGTAGTAAACCCTCCATCCCTTAGTTGTAACAACCCAGAATGTCTTCAGGCATTGCCAGAAGTCTCCTGTGGAGTAAAATCATTCCCAGTTGAGAACCCTTGTTTAGAAGGCCACCTCCTGGCACAGTATCTCTGTGAATGTGGAAAGATTTTCTGGCCTCCTGGTTACATAACCATGAGGGTGTGTGCCTGGGGCCCCTGGGTATTGTTGCCTGAACTTGCAAAAAATTTCCTGGGACATTTTTATGGCTTATTGCATCCCCCAAACATAATTAACTCTTCTTGATTTTCTTTTCCCTAGAACTTCAGTGAAGATTTCATACATTGGCCTCATGACCCAGAGCTCCTTGGAGACACATCACTATGTGGATTGTGGAGGAAATTCCACAGCTATTTAACAACTGTTATTGGTTCTTCCACATAGCACCTGTAGAAGAGAGCACAGCATCTGTTCCCAAGGCCTGAGTTCTGTACCTACCCGCATGTGGTATAATCAGAGGAGGAATTAACTCCCAGCAAACATCCTCCTGCCACTTAGGAGGAGACACCTTCCTATGATACCACTTATGTTTCTCAGAACCAGCAGAATCACTGCCCAGTGCCTAGCCTGTGCCCAGCAAATAGTTGGCACTCAATAAAGGTTTTCAGAATTTAATACAGATCTTTTCAGCTGTTCTTAGGGCATTATAAATGGAAATCATAACGTGGTTCTAGGTTATCAAACCATGGGGTGACGTGGAGCTAGGACTGTGAGTGAGCTGCAGGCCATTATCAGTGCCTCATCTGTGCAGAAGTGGCAGCAGAGAGGGACCATCCGAATACCTAAGAGAAAACAGACCTATTCAGGATGTGAATTTGTTTCAGCTGTTCCCAAAGGCCTGGGAGCTTTTCAAAAAGAAAGAAAAAAGTGTGTTGGCTTTTTTTTTAGAATGTTAGAATTGTTTTTACCAAGAGTCTACGTGGGGCTTGATTCATCCTTCATCCATTGGCTGGAACATGGATTGGGGATTGATAGAAAAATAAACCCTGCTTTTGATTCATCTGTGTCTCCTCTGATTGCCTGGGTGTCTTTGTAGGGATCTCTGGGGGAACCGTAGAATAGTTCCCTGCCAAGTGGGTCAGGATGGAATGGGAGGAAAGAGATTGTACTGATTGTACTCCCATTCCCATGAGTTCCTGTCACAGCAAGCAGCCTCATTTTCCTCCATCTGCCTCTTGCGGCATGGGGCTACCCTGTTCCCTTCCAGGACAGAGCACTCAGTGCCCCCTGGAGGTTGGAATTCAGTCTTGAATAAGACATCCTGGTTTGAGATCGTAAGTTTCTTGGGTCATCTCCACCTGCTCTGCCACCTAAGGTTAGGCTACAGCCCCAGGATGACAGAGAATCTAGTTAAGAAGCTTGAGTAGTCAGGTGTCAGAAGTTAGCTCTTCCCATAGCACTGGGACCTCAGGAAACCCTAACAACAACAGATGGTGGCTGGGGTTGTATATTAGTTTTTGTCTCCGTTCCCATAGCTTGGTTTTCAGTATTTGCATAATGATCTGTATAGTGTTGAATCTTCAAACTAAGGCTAAATTTCATGACTGTTGGGCTGACTTCGACCATAACGGAGGAACCCAGAGGCTGAGGGTTAAGTTTCGGTGTTGCCCTGGATCATGTAGTGACACGTGTACGTGACAGTGATGACTGATGTGGATTGATGATGGGATATCACCACTTACACAGAAGCAAATGTGCACCATTTCTGAGAATGTTGCCCTAATCAAAACATGCCCTAAACACATGAAGATGTTCACATTGCTACATTTGCTCTTTAGTTTTCCTGTTTTCCAAATAGCCTATGTAACAGATTTTTCATGGAATTTTGAAAAAGATACTCATACTGGTACTTCAGTTTTGAAACATTTTTCTTTTGTGACCATATGCCTTAGTAACATTTCTTGCTTTTGATATTATCTTAAAATCCAGTTTTTATTTTAGAATGAGAGCGTTTACCTTTTTAAAACATATAGCAATAAATCCGATGTTATAATACTATCAATTTCCGTATCTGTTTACATTATTAGCATCTCAGACTGCACTTTGGGATGTTCTGCATAGCTTTATTGTAGTGTCTGTCAATTCTTGAACAAATGCCTGGAATATTCTCTCAGCACCCCCAAATAGAAAGAGGAAGTGGCTGGCTTTGGTATCACTGTCATCATCATGGTGTTCCCGATGGATTGAAGTTTTCAGAGTGTGTTTCTTGGAGAGAGGCTTTGCTAGCTATCTCTTCTCTGTAGTTTCTGGCTTGGCCAGAAACTATACTTATCTGTACTGTGACCTCTTTCTTATCTCGAACTACTTATCCCGTATCACCTGGTTGAAGAGTTGCTGCATACAGAGATGTCCATTCATTTATTTACTCATTTGAGAAAGTATTTATTGAGTACCTAGGATTGCAATTTCTAATGCATTTTATCCAGAGTCATAGCTAGAGTTTAAAACACCATCACACATCTTTTATGCTCACCAGGCCTTATATAGGCCACAGTTTATCTCCACCAACTATTCTGCAACCCTAGGTACCTCAATGCAGGACCTCCACGATCTCTGGGTCGACTCTCAGGGATTCAAGCCCAAAGTGTGAAAGAAATTATTAAAAGAATCAGCCTATTTGTTTAAAGCACTACATGAATCAATAGGGTCCCAGGTATTTTCTCTGGACAAAATAATCCTTATTCTTTGCCTTGATAAATAAAATATTACCTGGTTAGCACTCCTTTAAGATTCTGTGTTCTTTCAGTTGTTTAGAAGGGAACCCACTTCAGAAGTTCTGTGATATGTACAGTATCCAAGGCGTTTGGAAGTAAGTCTTAGCTGGAGCTGAGACTGCCAACTCCTAGTCCAAAGCCTTTGATGCCAGACACTTCCATGGAGATGAGGAGGCTCAAGAGAGGGAAAGCCTGGCCCAGCCCCTTAAAATCAGCAAGCTGGGTCTTTCCACTCAGTCCTGCTGAGTGGAATTTATCCTGAGTCCTGCTGGGGTCGGGAATTTATCCGACAGGTTATTCTGACCAGTGAGACTATCTCCTTTCTGGGGGCATCAGGGATCACAGAAGTTAGTAGCGATCCTGGTTATTCTCACCTTCCGCTCTGGGCCAAGGGAAGACAAGGAAGCAGCACAGGGAGCACAGCCCTGCCAGCCAGGGTGGCGATTTCCACCTGACCCTAGTGCAGGCAGAGGTAGAGCTTTCTGTGCACCACCCTGGGCTCTTCCTTCTGCTTCACGCGGTAGTTACCTAGGGAGCAGCTGCTATTACTTCTAGGTTTGACTAGGCACTCAAGAAGCAGGTGAACTGCAAGGAATCACCTTGATCCTGGGACTTATCTTGCAGAGGTCTAAGCTGATGGTGACAATCTACTGAACTACTTAATTAAGAGTAAGTAGGCTCTGGAGTTTGACAGGTTGGAGCAGAGCTCAACACTCTAGCTCCAGCCAGGAACTCATATATGTCACCTCTCTTCCCACCCTAATTAGCGCTCTTGGTAGGTAGAAGGTTAACTTATGAGATAGCTATTCTAATTATGTGTTTTCAATTATCGTGTTTTCATTTTACTCCTTTGTCATGAACTAGCTCTGACGGGGTATATATTATTATTGTAGATGTATATGTATGTATGTGTATATACATACATATATAAACCTAGGTATATATTATATAATAATATATAGGTATATTCTATATATTATATAATAATATGTAGGTATAGATTATTATAATTATCTGGTGATAATTTATATCATAAATTGAGCATTAATACATACAAATCCAACACAAGTGTCTTATTTATTTTTACTATTTAATAGAAAAGCTGTCAACCTTAACGTGGAGGAAGCAGGGGCAGGGATGGGAGAAGGGGACAGAGAAAGGGGTAGCTCTCTGTTTTATCAGCTGTGCCAAATATCTGGAAATTTACTTCACAAAATACTACTGCCCTCTGGTTGATTTGGAGTCTCTCGCCCTCTTCATGCATTCCCGTCACTGTGGCCCTCTACTGGAGAAGGGGACAACTTGCTTATTGTTGCCACCTGTCCAGGTCATTGAAAGGCAAGGGACACCCAAGAGTAGGAAGAAATGGGAAGCAGTCCATTCTTAAGACTGGTGTTCAGAGTATATGGAAACTTTTAAGTGCAGGCCCAGGGAGTGAAGAATAGGGGCTAGAGGGGTGGGGACAGGAAAGAGGAATATGGGTGGGGCAGGTCACATTTCCACCTCTCCTTGACCTACAACCAAACGTCTTATAGGGGGACAGAAATAGATCACGTAGATTGATTGTGTGCACTTAACCATGGGCCCCTGCAGGATTAACTCCCCTATCTTCTCCCTTTCTCGAGGGAGTATCTCCCACGTCTCCGATCCAGCAGGATGCAGCCCACATGTGGTCTTACGCCCTAAGCTGGCAGGGCACTCATGTGTCATAGAGCTGTGTTCAGTGTTTACCTTCAAGAGCAATGCCATTCCTCTGGCATACCTCCCTTCCCAAATTTTGGTCTCTGGTCCTGTTCAACAGTGGTTTCCACATAGTGCCAAGGTTTACCAGAGAGGCGAGTTCATGTTTGTGTGAGGCTGCTAACCCCAGCAGTGTGGCTTCAGTGTCCTTACTCTTGGTTGAAAAATCAACAGAAGTCGTCCTTAGGACTGCTATTTGGGCACGCCTACAGAATGGAGAATTAATGGAAAAGAAACTAAAGAACAAACCACAAGTCAATAGGTACTTTCCAATAATCTTTTCATTTTTAATATCAATTGATGTTTTAAAAAATACAGAGGTGTTTGACACAGAATAGCACCATTGTGTAGGACACACACAGTTCCTGCGCCCGGCACCTGAAGGGGGGTCTTCTGGCCTGGGCTGGGGGCAGTCACTCAGGGGGCATTTGACTCACACCAGTTAGTTTCCTGCCTCTGCCTTGACCCGAAGGTCTTACAGGAAGACAATAAATAAATAGAACACCAAGATTTTATTTTGCAGTCTGCCCAGTTCAGGTCTCTCAGAAAGAGAGGAGAGAAAGTCCGAACTGTGAGAGGGTGGGATGAATGGACATCAGGTCAGGTCAGCCATTCAGTGCAGAGTCCTAGAGTGACTGGGATTGGAAAGTACTTGGGTCCTTTGGGTTTGCAACGGATTGTGTTGTTTCTGGGTTCAGGTTTTTACAAGAAGCAGACCGGCCCTATGTCCACACCGAATTCCTGCTCGGGCCCTCCTATGTCCATGGGTGCAATGTCAATGATGGGGAGGCGTGAGGTCTTCTGTGACCGGTACTCGATGACAGTCTTGCCCCACTTACCGGTGTGTTTCTAGGAGAGAAAAAAGGAGGAGGCTCTGTTCAGTAGATGCCTTGCTACCCAGTTCCAGCTGCCCAGGAGCCCAAAACTGAACAAACTGGCGAGCATCAGAGCCTACAAGGTTGAACCACACTGAGGGGGCTCCTGAGACCTCTTCTTGGCTTGCCAAAGGCCTCTCCACTTCAACTCCTATCCTTAGCAGCAGGGCCCTCCTCCACTCTGCCCTTCCCGTCCTTCCCCACTCCCTACAGTGAGCTCCCAACCTGTGACCTCTTCTTCACCCTGTACACATTGTAAGAACACTTCTATAACAGTCATTGGGTTCCAGGTAGGGTTTTATTCCCCTGAGTCAGGGGAATAGAGAAGATGAATGATATGTGCCTCTCCCTCACCTGTCACTCAGCCCATCTTCTCTACATGACCCTCAAACTCATGCCTCTTATGATCCTGTCACTTTAGGACCTGACAGCTGCTGCGGGCCAACCCTCAGCCCTGCTCCAGGCAGCTCAGGCACAGGCAGCTCTTCTCTCTGGCAGCCCCACTCACCGTGCAGTCATCCTTCAGGGCAGTGTACGTGAACCTGCTATTGCCCTCTGCCCGGATCTCCACGTCGTTGGAGCCCTGGATGAGCAGGGCCTTCTTGAGGTTGCCAGCTGCTTCGTCCAGGTAGGCAATGCTATTCTTGCAGTGGTAGGTGATGTTCTGGGAGCCTTCCGTGGAAAGCAGGCGTAGGAAGGTCATCTGGACGTTGGCAGTGTTGGGAGCCAGGTTGTCATCTCCATAGCTGAACTGTTGGGGCAGACAGCAGCAGTGTGAGGCCTGGGAGCTGGCATTCAATGGGACCAGGGACTGTAGGGGCTGCCAAGAGTTCATGGTTCAAGGACCTCAAGGGTGCTGGGGCAGCAGGGAGCTAGTTGGATATTTTTGCTTCCAGGAGTGGAGCAAGCTCAGAGGACCTCTTTTCCCACCTCCACGTGGGAAAAAAATACTCTTCCTCCTCTTTCCCTCCTCTCAAGCCCAACAGAAAACTGGAGGAAAATATGGGGAAGGTGCTAAAAGCTTCCAGAGAGAAATAAAAGAAAGAGTGTGAGGAGCCATCTCTGCTCATCATCTAGGGCACCCAGGTACTCACGTGGAAGCCACCATTGATGGTTTCTCCAAACCAGATATGTTTCTTCTCCTTGCTCTTGCTGCTCCACCAATTCTTCTTGGGAACGTTTGCTGGGTTGGGGTAGACGCAAGTCTCACCAGTCTCCATGTTGCAGAAAACCTTCATGGCGTCCAAGGTGCAGCCTTGGTTGGGGTCAATCCAGTAGTCTCCTGCAGGGGGAAGAGGCAGCACCCATGGGGGCTCAGACAGGCACAGACACAAAAGCTTGAGAGGGCCAGGCCTGACTGAAGGGGACAGAAAGGCCTACAGGGACAAGGAATGAGGTTCACACGTGGCCTGAAAGGAGGGGAACCTGGAAGGATGCAGGGGCAGGGAGATCTGCATGAGCTAAGTCCAGCTCTAAGGAAGGACACATGCAAAGAAGGCAGGAGCAGTGCCCGGCTGGTGGATGGAGTCCACCCTGAGGTCACCTTGGCCAAGTAGCCATGGCAGGACAGGTGCCAGGGCTGCAGCTTCTCTGCTGTAAAATGAGAGAGGAACCCTCTGGCAGAACCTTCCAGGCCCAGCTCTGCCCTGTAGTAGGGGACATCTCCTCCCTTGCTGCTGTGCCTAAGGGCTGACTCCCTGCTTCCCAGGGCGGGGGATCCTGTCCTCCAAGCTTACCACTCTTCCACTCAGGATGGCAGAGTTTCAGGTCTCTGCAGGTGCGTGCAGGGTTCTTGCGGGAGCCCTCGGGGCTGCGGATGCTCTCAATCTGGTTGTTGAGGGACTTGAGTGTGGCATCCACCTCGGCATCATGCTGTCTCAGGCCACCGGCTGCCTGGTCAGCCCGCATGTACTGCAGGGGGTCGGGGCCCTTCTCTCTCTGGCCTAGGCCAGCAAAGGCGGACATGTCGATGCCAGGGCCAGGGGGACCTGGAGGACCAGGGGGTCCAGGATTTCCAGGAGGACCCTGCAGCAGGAAACAGAGAGATCAGCCACGATTGTGGGAAAGTGCCCCTCCGTGTCCATCCCCATTTGCTAGAATGTACTAGAGTATCCCTCTTCCCAGTCCCATGGGTGGGGCAGAGGTGTAGCAGGCCAGGACCAAGGAAACCACAGCACCATGCCTATTTCTTCCTTAACCCTTCTCTTCAGTTTCCCAGCACTGATCATGGGCCCTGTGAACCTCTGAGGAGACCTCAGGATAAAGGGTGCCATCACTGTTAACTGCAGGTTGATGCCCTAAAAGAGGCCCTGAGGAAAAAAGAGCTCAAGCCTCCCGGATGCTGGAGACACCTCGACAGCAAGGAAGGAGTCAGGACACTTACAGCAGGGCCGGTTTCGCCTGATCGTCCACGGGGACCAGGAGGCCCAATGGGGCCAGGGATTCCATTAGCACCATCTTTGCCAGAGGGACCGACAGGGCCAGGAGGACCCTGCAAGAGAGAGCGGTCGTGAGGAAAGAGTGGTCACCACAGGGAAGGCTGGGGAGTCGCCGGGGCTGGGTAGGTGGCTGTCCTGATAGCACCAGCCACTCCACCCCCTGTTCTTCACATGCTCAGTCATGGAAGCCTAAGTTGGTCTCTATTTGGCCAAGAACCAGCAGGATAGCTCCATGGCCTGCCTACCCTCCTAAGCTCCTCTTTGTAAAATGCTGTTACCAGGGGTCTGTCTGGCAGCAAGAGCTGCTTCGTGTTTGTCTTGCAGCCACTGTGGCCTCAAGTGCTTTTCTGGCCATAGGCACATGTGCCAGTCCTGCCCCCACTTTTGAGTGAGGAGCCCTGAGCCCACAGCTTCCCCAGAAGCAGCAGCATTTCCCTCCTCATGGGAACACAGGCCCACACCCTCTGAAGGGCCCCCTCCATCTTCCAACTCCAAGTCACTTACTCTAGGGCCAGAAGGACCAGCAGGACCAGAAGCACCTTGGTCTCCAGAAGGACCCTGTGTAGAAGGAAGAGGCAAAAGGCCGCGGTCAGCACAGACATATCTATATCCGGGGAGCTGGGGGAGCAGCTTTATGTCCCAGCCCCATTCCTTTTCAACTTCCTCCTCCCTCCAGCCCTGAGGAAGTCCTAGAAACTGCTTAGGGTGATCCCAAGCTGTCCTGGCAGCACAGGGAGCTCAAGTGGGCTCTGAGTGGCAGGAGGCCTCGGGAAGTCCCACGCAGGCAGTGACACTCACAGGAGGGCCGGGCAGACCCTGCAGACCAGTGAAGCCACGGTGTCCCTTCAGGCCTCTCTCGCCAGGCTCTCCAGCCTCTCCTTTGTCACCTCGGGGGCCTTGAGGACCCTGGGAACAAGATAGACACAGATTGAGTCGGGTCAGGGCCAGGACAGGAGCCCGCCCCTCCTGTCCCACCCAAGCTGAGGAATCCCCGGAACCACAGGGCTGGAGGCCCGGGAACCACCTGGAGGCCGGTTGCCCTCCAGGCCTACCCCTGGTGGGGACTCAGTGCAGGACACTTGGATACTTACCTGGATTCCCCGGGCTCCAGCTGGTCCTGAGGGTCCCATGGGGCCTTGTGCACCCTGAGGAGAGTAAGCGCAGCGTCAGAGAAAAGCCAAGACAGGTGAGGGCCTCCTCTGCATCTGCCCCGGGCTGGGCACTGAGGCCACTGCTCTGTAGTCCAGAGACCGCCTAAACCCGGGGACTGCCTCAGCCCCACCGCTCAGGGGAAGGCGGCTTTTAACTGAATTCAGGATACTTACAGCTTCTCCTCTGTCTCCCTGCTTGCCAGTTGGACCAGCGGGGCCAGGAGAGCCAGGGGGCCCAGGGGATCCAGGAGCTCCCACAGCACCAGTCTCACCACGATCACCCTGTCAGGAGAGAGGTCTCAGGCTCAGAGAAGAATGTTCCAGAAGAGACAGGAACAGAAGGTCCTTCTAGGCTGAGGTGAGACTGGTTCCAACCAGCCACCCCCAGCTGACCTGTCAGGCCTGAGGCAATGTCCTCCCCATCCCACTGCATACACAGACACCAGACACTCACCTTGACTCCAGCTGCGCCATCTCTGCCAGGGGGGCCATCAGCGCCGGGGCTTCCCTGGACAAAGGGAAACAAGAATGCGTTTAGAGCTGCTTCCTGCCCGTCTCCACCTCTGCTCCCCCAGCCCCCCTCAGAAGCCCAGGCCTCTCCTCTTCTGCCTAACTCACTCACACTTTGAAGCCAAAGCTTCCTCACTGAGTTTTCCCCCTCCTTCTGGAAGCAGCTCTTGGTCTCTATGCCCGTCTCTCTCCCCCACAACCTTCCCATTGCACCTAGGCTCTCAGGCCTGTCAGCTGACGCTGCCACCTGCTTCTCCAGTGCCCTGCCTGGGACTTGCTCTGGCTGGCCCAGCACAGAGACTCACAGGGCCCCTCTCTCCAATCAGAGCCACCCCAGGGGGTCCCACTGCTCACCTCTCGTCCAGGTTCACCTGCAGGACCGGTCAGGCCAGGAGGACCCACGGGGCCAGGAGGACCTCTGTCTCCAGATGCTCCAGGAGCGCCCTGCTTGCCGGGCTCACCCTGGAGGGACAGAGACAAGGACGATGAGTGCGCATGGTAAGCACCCCTGCCCAGGGCCCACTGACCCTTCAGGGAGAGGGCAGACAAGGGACAGTCCTGAGGGTGCTGAGGGAGGCCGAAGCTTTGGCAGGCAGGGCCCAGCTTGGATGGAGGGAGGGACACCCCACACTCACCGATGGGCCAGGCAAGCCTGGGAATCCTCTCTCACCACGCTGCCCAGGCAGACCGACGATGCCTCTCTGACCCGCCAGACCCTGGGGACCTGGTGGACCATCGGCACCCTGAGAGAGGAGAGGCAGGAGATGAGAACTGACAGAGTAGCCCAGCCTCTTCCGCCTTCTCAGCATAGCTCTGTCTGTGCAGCCCCACTCCCTGGCATCCCCACGGCCCCTGCTCCCTCCCACCCCATGCTCTGTGAGCTCAGAAGCCACTCACGACCCTGCTCGCAGGGACCTTGGCATGGGCCTGGTAAGGGACTTACAGAGGGACCATCATCTCCAGGCTCTCCTTTCTCGCCAGGGGGGCCAGCAGGACCTTGGAGGCCAGGGTCACCAGCTCGGCCAGGGGGGCCGCTGTCTCCTCGAGCACCTTTGGGACCATCTTTTCCAGAAGGACCAGGGGGACCAGGTGGTCCAGGGTTGCCCTAGAAGGAGAAAATGCGGGCAGTGAGGGCTCATCTCACCCTTCCTCATCCAGGCTGCCAAAGTCACTATGGCCTCATCGACAGCAGTTTCCTCTCTGGGGGCTTCTCTACCTCCCCACACTAAGGGCAAATTAACCCCCACCCCAATCTACCTCTGCAACCTTCTCACCATGTAAGACAGCTCTGGGAAGCCACTCTGGCTTCTCCAGCTCCTGCTCGCTTTGCTTTCTCCCATCTACTTGGAATCCCTCCTTCCTCCTCCCTTTGTCCTCAATCCCTCTTCCTCAGGAGCTGCTCCACCTCTGCCCCTCTGACCCCTGAGCTTGACCCCAGCATTCACTCCCTCTGCCTATGGCGCTGGTGAACTCAGTGAGTTCATCACCCCTACTCCCTCCATGTAAACTCCCTGAGAGCGACCCAGGACATGTGGACTTGCTTTAAAGCACACGGGCAGGTGCACAGAACATGCTGAAGAAACATCTGTCCAGGATGAAGGTAATCGTGGCAGCCCTGTCCTGTCCACTGAGCCAGCAGGGCAGTCACCTGGAGCAATCCAGACCCTGTTGGGTGCTGGCCAGGCTATTCCATGCCGCCTGTGCCTCTCATGCCAGGAGAATCACTTACATTGGAGCCTGGGGGTCCAACGCGGCCAGCAGCTCCAGGGAATCCGGTGGCTCCCTGTGTGGGGAGAGGAGAGTCCCTGAGAACCTCAAGCCCTCAGGAGGTTCGAGATTCAAATGGGCGTGGGGTGTGGTCTCAGAGCCTGGTGTGGAAAGGGTGAGGGGCTGCAAAGCAGCAAGGGGGAGCCAGGGAGGGAGAAAGGGCCCCCGGGTCTGGCCACAGAAGCAGGCACAGGCTGTTCCCCGGCCTCCGACTTCTGCAGTCAGCACTTCAGAGAGCTGACCAAGGGGCAAGCCTCGAGCTGGGGAATCCGGGACCACTGTGCACTCAGGCGCCCTCTCTCCCACCTGGCTGTGGGTGGCCTTAGGCTGGGGGCCAATGCAGGGCTGGGAAAAGAGTGGGGGGCATCCCAGAACACCCCCCGCCATGGGAGCCTCTGGGGCCAGGCCCTCTTTGTGAGGTACAGGGTGGGTTGTGAGAGGCCTCACTCACCGGGGGGCCTTGGGCACCTCGGGCTCCTTTAGGACCAGTCACTCCAGTAGGACCCTGGGAAGGAAAGAGGGAGACAGTGAGGCCCAGTGCCCGGGGAGGTCGGTGGGCTTCTGTCTGAGCCCCAACAATGGACCCTTGAGGTTTTCAAAGATGCAGCTTTCTTGGCACTAAAAACCCAGCCTGAAGAGGCTGCCCCAGGCAAGTCTGTCCTCTCTGCCGCAGGAGACTTGTGTTCTAGTAGAAGCCCATCAGGCAACCACGGAACTGGTCTGGGGTCTGGCCTCCCGGGAAGCTCTTCCCGCCACCGCTCCCTCCTCTCCAGGAGACCAGCAGCTTGGTTATGGCGGTCGGTGGCCAGCCTGTACTCTGTCAGTCCCTCCACCCCACCCACACAGCCCACACGCCACATGGGGACCATGAAAGCTCCTTCTACCGACATGGGGGTGCTCCCAGGCCTGTGAACCAGCCTCTGTGTACAGCCTGCTGGGGCCTCCGCATCTGCACCCCAGGAGCCCTTCCTTGAGGGAACAATTCTTTGGGGAGTGCAGCGTTACCCACCTGAGGCCCAGGCGCTCCAGAGGGGCCCTGAGGACCAGGGGCACCAGCGTCACCTTTCTGGCCGGCCTCTCCTTGCTCACCCTTGGCCCCAGGCTGGCCATCAGCACCCTATAATGGGAGGGAGGAGGCGGGCAAGTGAGGGGCAGGCCAAACCCCTGGAGCTCTTCCAGAGGAGCGGGAGACTCTGAGTATCTGCATGTGTGTCCACCCTGGCCTGGACACGATGGTTCTCTTGGTATGGAGGCAGCAAAGGAGAGGAGAGGAGCCTCCATTTCCCTCCCCGACAAGCTCTGATGCCCGAGGGTGCTGGATGTGGAGCTGGCCTGAGTGGAGGGAGCCAGGCAGATGGAAAGAGATACTCACGGGAGGCCCAGCAAATCCTGCTGGTCCGGGGGGCCCAGTCTCTCCACGTTCACCCTGTGAGAGAAGGGGGCATGGCGAGAGGTCAGGCCCCGCTGCCTGACCTGCTTCTTCTCCCCTCCGAGAGCCCCTTGGGCCCTGCCCAGCCTCCTGTTCCCCAGAGACGGGCAACTGAAAGCAGCCTTAGTCCTAAACGCAGGCTGAGGCTCTGTTAACCCAAAAGCCCTCAACCTGAGCACATCATGGGAGTGACGTGCCCTCCTCCTTCCCTTCCCATCTCTCCTCCCTCCCTAGACCCAGCGGGCAGGGAGGGAGCCAGTGCCTGGCAGCATGCAGGGCCACCAGGCAGCACGAGGGCCCACACTGGCTCCCTGGCTCTCTGGCTCCTGGGGGCCGAGGGCAGAGCCAGGCTCAGAGGGGCAGACACTCACCGGAGCGCCACGAGCACCAGCACTTCCTGCAGGACCAGGAGGTCCAACTTCTCCCTAAGGGCAGGGAGGGGAGGAAGAACCAGGGGTGAGAAGGTGGAGAGTCGGGTGGGAGAGGGCAAAGTGCATTTGGGGGGCCTTGCTCATGGGGAGGGGGCTCCAGGTCCCCCTGGCACAGCCTGTGTTACTGTGCAGCCCACACGCGCACCCTCTCGGCCTCTGCTGAATGCACTTTTACCTCCAGCCCAGCTGTCCCACCCGACAGGGAACACTGCCAGTGGCTTCACTTCTGAGAGGACCCCCTCTTCACCCTCACAGCCCCGGGGGGCAGGAAGGTGACTGGTGAGTGAGGACAAGACAGAACAGCCTTTGGCAGGAGATAAGAAGGAGGCATGACAGGGAGGCAAGGCGTGGAGAGGAAAGGAGCCAGGACTCACCTTCTCGCCGTTAGCACCAGCCGGGCCAGGGGGGCCAATGGGACCTGTCAGACCCTGCAGGGAGAGCAGGTAGAGGTGAGGGAGGCAGGCTGAGCCAGCCGAGCACATGGGACTCCACACCAAGAGGACCTTGGTGTGCCCTCCCACCGCCTCCAGAGCTCCCCCTTACCCTCTGGCCCCAGTTTAACAGAGAAGTCCCTGCAGTTGCCCAGCCCCCACAGAACAGGACCGGGGACCCCACTGGCAGACTGCCCAGCCCCCTTCCCAGCTCTCCTGGGTGCAGGGCTGGGATCCCAATGCCCGGCAGTCCGGCAACCCGCATTCACTTACTCGTCCACCATCCTTTCCAGGGGCTCCCTCAGGGCCTTTCTCACCAACATCACCCTGGGGGAAGAGAAAACCAGCCACCTCAGCCGGGCACCCCAGGACCCCTGTGGCTGGCTCAGTCCCACCCAGGCTGGGGTGCTAGGGAGAGCCCAGTCCCTGCCCAAGAGGGATTTGCTGTGGTCTCAGGGTGGGTCAGCAGCAGCAGGGGCAAGATGAAGGAACAAGGGGAGAGGATGTCACTAAAAGGCAGGGAGCTTTGGAAAGGAGTCTTTAAGCTCCTCAAGAAGGGCTAACAGAAACCCTCATCACCAGGTGCCACGAGGGAATGGAAGCAATCACAAGGGGCAGGAATGTGGCAAAGCCACATCTTTGGTGAGAGGCCATAACCCCAGTACTTACCCTGTCACCCTTGGGCCCAGCGATACCAGCTGCTCCCCTCTCGCCGGGCATTCCCTGAAGACCTGGAGGGCCCTGAGCCCCAGGGGGGCCTGCTGGGCCAGATGCACCCTGGGATGGAGGTAAGAAGGAGTCTGTAGTGGACAGCACCTCCCCTTGGACCCCTGTTTGCGGAGCCTGGGTAACCAGGGCCCCAAACCGCTCTTCCTTCCCTTCCTCCCGTGTATACCTCCTTTCCAGCTCCATCTTCCGCCCCCCACTTCTATTCTTCCTTCCTCCTGAGCCCGCTCCCCTTCTCCCTGCTCAGTGGGACTCCCAGGCTGCCGAGAAGACCCCTACAGGACACAGCCTCACTTACTTTGGGACCATCAGTGCCAGGAGTGCCGGGGAGGCCACGGGCACCTTGGAGGCCTTGGGAACCGGGAGAGCCACGTTCACCTGGGAAACCTCGTTCACCCTGCGGCAGAGACACCAAGAAGTGATCAACCAAGAGCAATGGGGGAGAAGGCCCAGGGAGAAGCAGGGAGGTGGGGAAAGGAGCAGGAGCCTAGAACCCAGGGCAGGCGCAAGGAGGCCGCCTGCAGCGGCCGACAGGACACTCACCCTGGGACCCACGAGGCCAGGGGCTCCGGCTTCACCGGGAACACCCTGGAGAATAAAGAAAGATGCGTGAGAGTGAAGTCTTCATGTCACAGACCCCTGAACAGTCCTCCACGGTGGGGCTGAACATCACTCCTCCCGTGGGGGACTGTGTCATCTGTAGAGGCTGGGATGTGGGTCCAGGACATTCCCAGGCCTCACAGGGCTCCTCATGCCCTCTTGCCCTTGCCTCCCAGCATCAGAAACGACCTTCCCATCTAAACAGGTTGCAGGTCCAAAGAGCCCCATACTCACCTGGTCACCTGGTTTTCCACCTTCACCTGGCGGACCAGGAGGGCCAGGAAGTCCCTAGAAGCCAAAGTGACAAGCGTTATCAAAGGAGTGAGTTTGCTGCCCTGGCCCCCAGGGAGGCACAGTATATGGTAGACCCAAAGGAAGGAGGCAACAGCAATGAGAGCCAGGGGTGCAGGGAAGGTTCAATGCTTGGCACCCTCCAAGAGGCGTGGGCCCTCCAGCGATGGTGCCTGCTGCTGTCCCAGGAAGCCCTTGGTATGGCAAAGAACTAGACAGAGAGCCTGGTCCAGCCACCTACCTGGAACCCAGATGGCCCAGGAGCACCCTGCTCGCCTCGTTCACCAGCAGGTCCCTGCAGAGGAAAAGAAAAGGTGAGCTGAGCCAGTGTTCCAGAGACCCTGAGAGCCACAGCTAGCAGGGCCCAGGGGAGGTCAGCAAGGTGGGCAGGACAGGCGTCTTCCTGCGCTGCTCAGACAGTACGTGTATGCCTCCCTGCACTCCCATTAGCCACCCACACTCCTCTCCACCAACGTGGGTCCACACAGCCTCCTGGGACACCTTGCCTCAGCTCAGAGTGAGTCTGGTGTACCAGCTTAGCCCACATCCACATCCGTCAGCTCCATTATTGGATGGATCTGTGGTCTCCCACCCCCACCCCTCCCAGCCCCTGCCCCCAGGGTCACCCGGGGAGGCTAGGAAGGTACTTACAGCAGGGCCAGGGGGTCCTGCAGCACCTGTCTCACCATCTTTGCCAGGAAGACCCTAGAGGGAAGAGAAAAAGACAATGTAATGACACGCTTTTTTTCCCTCTTCAAGTCCCCCTAGGACTGGGCAAAGGTACTTCTGGCCCACAGTTTCCAGACCTCCACGATACCCCAGCTGAACCCCATTTCCACACCTTTCCCTCCCTTCCTTCCCAAGCCCCATCTTTTCTTAGCTGTTTTCAGCATGGAAGCCTTCCCCAGCTCCCTGGCCTGCTGACCAATGGCAACCAGAAGTCTCCCTGTGTAGACACCCAAAGGGCCCAGCCAACATGGGGCTCAGCCACAGGGATCAACACTCAATACCAAGGGGTCCCAGGACCATGCCATGGGGATGCCATTCCCCTGTCCTCCCTGCAAATGCCCAGCCAACACCAAACCATGGGCAATGGGGAAGGATACTTACTCTCAGACCAGGAGCACCAGGCAGTCCCTTCTCACCAGCTTTGCCAGGCTCACCCTAGAGGAAAGAGAGGGCAGGGCCATGGGGCAGATGGTTTGGTAGGGAGTTAGGGGCAGAGCGGGCTGCAGGGACTGAGGCTTGGGGCCACATCCTGATGGACAGCCGAGATAAAGCAAATTACCAGCCCTTCTCTTCTGTTCAGGGGCCATAATGGCAGCCAGCCTGCTGGGCACTGCCACATGGAACAATGTATGGCTGCAATGCCCCGACGCTCTCTGGGGCTGTGGATTTTCCACAGATCACATGCAGACCCCCACTGCCACCTATGGCACAGGAGCCCCACTCATCACTGTCCCTGGCTAAACTCTACTCAGGACCCAGCCCTTTCCCCAAGAGGGCAGGGAGGTAGGTAGCACCACATGGAAGGAAATGGAAGAGCAAATTATTACTTACATTGGCACCTTTGGGGCCAGGGAAACCCATGACACCAGGCTGCCCGCGAGCCCCCTGAGGACCTGGAGGTCCAGGACGACCATCTTCACCAGGGGCTCCCTGAAAGAGAGAACACCATTCTCATAACATAGACACTCTGACTACATCCATCCATCTAACATCCACTAAGGGCCTACATGGTAGACCTAGAACTAGGCACCAGTCACACATGCTCAGTATCTAGGATTGACCACACCACACTCATGGGCCCATCTATAGCAAGACACCGCTGAGCTTAGAAAGCTGCCCAAGAAAGTGCACACACAATGTCATCATTCCTCCAAGGATAAGCCCCAAATGCATAATGGAGTGGCATTTTCAGAGCTCACGGCTACTGCACGGGCTACATCTGGCCCCAGTGCCTACCATCTACCCCCACTGCAATTCTCAAAATTCACAGTACTCCAGGCCTCCCCAACCCAAACTCCATCTCTCTTTTCTCTTGCCTCCCCAGGGAGATCCCCCCCACCCTCCAGCAGCCCTCAGAGGATAGACTTACAGAAGGGCCAACTTTGCCTTGAGGACCAGCATCACCAGGGCGGCCAGTGAGACCCTTTGTTCAGGAGAGAGAAGAGGGTGGGGTCAGGAGCCGGCCCCAGGACCTCCCAATCCTGGCAGTGCAGGGCTGGAGGGAGCCAGCCAGGAAGGGCCTGAGGGTCTGCCCACAGTCTGAAGCCAAGGGCAACAGCGGCTCTGCTACTTACCCGGGCTCCAGGAAGTCCAGGTTCTCCAGGACGGCCAGGGTCACCATTGGCTCCTTTGGGACCAGCAAGACCACTGGGCCCTCGCTCTCCAGGAGCTCCCTACACAAGGGTACACAGGGAGTCAGTGGGATACCATGTGACCAGCGATGCAGAGAGGGACCCCAGCCCCTCTTCCCCCACTCACCTTGGGACCTGCCAGACCATCTTGACCTGGGAAACCACGGTTGCCAGGAGCACCCTAAGGAGCCACAGAGAGGAGAAGCGGTGAATGAGAACGGCCCCTAACCCAGCCAGGCTCCAGCGGGTCCATCCCACTAACCCACCAATCCCAATTTCTGGGGAGCAGTAACTGTGGTCTGCAGGATTCTCAGAGGTTAACTTCTGGAGCCTGTCCCCACTTCCTGGGAAGGACTTCAGACTGTTTCATGTCAGCCTGGTGGTGGGGGGCACAACTCAGGGTCAGACTCCCTCTCCCCATGGTGTGGATGGAGAAAGAGGAGGATGACATGCGGAAAAGTCATGGGCTCCGACCAGAACACGGACCACAAGGACTCCACTTCCCTCTCGAGATCACAGCCCCCGTGGGATAGAGCCTCCTCATTCACTTACTCTTTCTCCAGGGGGACCGATGGGCCCAACACCACCAGGCTCTCCACGGGCACCTCTCTTGCCTTCTTCACCAGCGGGTCCAGGGGCTCCCTGGGGGCCAGCGGGGCCCTGAGGACCACCAAAAAAGAGAAACAGAGTAAGCCTTCACCTGGGCCTGGAGCAAGCTTCGACTCAGAGTATGGAGGAAGTAGCCTTGGCAACTGTTTCAGGGCAGGGGGGGCTTGAGGATGAGAGGCCATAAAGGACCAGCCGTGGCAGAGCAGAGGGAAATGAGAGGGCGTAAAGATCCAACTGTTCACACTGGCCAGGCCAAGGATGGGAGCTGAAGCTGTATCTGGGCCTTCTCAGCCCTGTTAAGTCTCCTCCAGGCATAATCTGAAAGGACCCAGACTGGGGGATAGAGCCCCGGAGGAGGTAGGCGGTGAGCCGGTGGGGCAGTGGGGAAGAGGTGAGGAGGCCTGTGACCCATAGAACAGCAGTAGAAAAGACAAGGGCTTGGGGGCAGATACTCACAGGTTCTCCCTTGGGGCCTTGTTCACCTTTGAAGCCAGCAATACCAGGTTCACCCTTGAAAAGAGAGGCAGGTCCTCACACCAGATTCTCTCCAGGGAGCCTGCCCCACCCCAGAACCCCTGTTCACGATGCCCTCGGATGGAGGCCGCTGTGAGGCCAGGGCAGGAGAGCGTGGGAAAGAGGGGTGATGGGGTTTGACTCCAGAGATGTCAATGGGACTTGGGGGTCACTTTGGGCTCTTACCGTCTGACCTTTCGGGCCCAGAGGACCAGTTGCACCTTGAGGGCCAGGAGGTCCCCGTGGCCCAGGGAAGCCAGGAGCACCAGCAATGCCAGGAGCACCCTGTCAGCATGAGCAGAAGGGAAGGGTGTCAGGAGAGGGGAGAGGCAGGACCAGGCTCGCTTGGGGGAGCAAAGTCCAGGGGCAACACTCACAGCAGATCCTTTGGCTCCAGGAATTCCATCTGTTCCAGGGTTACCCTGAGAAAGGAGACATTGTCAAATAAGCAGCAAAGAATGAACCCCAACCACCTCCAGCCCTCCAGGGTCCAGATCCAGGGACCTGGCATAGGTGCTGTCCATTTCAGGGACATTCCCACCATGTGTTTCAAGGGGAAGATGGATAGAAGGGGATACATCTAGAGATGGGGACAGGCATTGGGCCAGAATGAAGGTTTGGTGATTGGAGCCCACGGCCGTCAGAGCAAAGTACAGAGTCAAGAATTCCAAGGCCACAGACCCCAGACCCCCCAGGCCAAAGAGAAGCTGCACTTACAGAGGCACCAGCAGGCCCAGGGGACCCAGGAGTACCAGGTTCACCACGAGGACCTTGAGCACCTTCAGGACCACGGGCACCAGTGGGGCCGGCTTCACCCTGGGAAAAGACAGGAAGGATGAAATGAAGAAGAGAGGGGACACAGACCTCTAGTGGGCGGGCAACAGCTCAGGGCCAGCTGCGAGCACAGCCCTGGATTATGCACATGCACCCAAGCCCGCACCTGAACATGCGCATTCACACACAGGTCACGCCGCCATTTCTGTCCCTGCCTGACTGAGCTAATGACTTGATGACTTCCCACACCTGCCTCCTCTACTGCTCACCTCCTCTCTACACAGTAAGCCTCCACACGCCACAGCACAGCTACGTACTACAGCAACGGACAACCCACAGTTCCATCGACACCATCAGAAAAGCGTGGGCTGGGGACCCTGCCATCTTGGCACCCTGGGATGATGGATGGACACCGCTCTCTCCTACCACCTCCTGTTTTTCTATTTTATTGAGGAACTGAGGTCCCTTCTAAGTCTCTGAACATCCGGGCTCAGAGCACCACCTCATTCCCATCTGGCTGACGGGTGAAGAGTGACACCCCAGCCCTGGCCCCAGTCTGTTCTCAGTAAGCCAGAAATCCAAGACCAAAGCACATGGGGACTCTGCCCCTCCTTGCTCTCAATGCAGCCCAATTCCCCTTAGGGGGGGCCTCTGGCAAGCCCCCTCCCCCCAAAATGGCCTGTGCTTTTACTTTCATTTTTTCCTAAAAATTACAACCCACACGAGATGGCAGAGTCCCTGGGGAGGGCTGCCGACCTGGAGAGAGGGCAGAGCCTCCTCAGGTTTCTTCTCAGAACATTCCTGCTTCACTTCGGTAATTATTATTTTCCAAAGGTCAGCCCCCCTCACCTTCCGCTGTCCCTCTTCACAATGGGTCTCCTTTACCCGGCTCCTGGGACCTCAGACACTGTCTGGTTGCCATGGAAACCCCCAGGAGGGGAAAAGCAACCTGATGCCAGTGACACATGGAGGCTCCTTATTCATTCCCAGGGACGTTCACACTGGAATCCCTCCTGGGCTGCGGGGCCTGGCCCTGAACTGGCTGGCCTCCCACTGGCCTCTAGTAATCCTCTAGAGATCTCCATTAACATGGCTTGGAAGAGCCAGGCACCCCAAATGAAGCAGAAACCTGGAGGGCAGCAGAGGCTCCCTGCCTGTGCCCTCTTCCCTGTCCAGTTCCCTCCAGTGCCCGTCAGGGCCCCGAGCTTGCTCAGCTGTTGGGTCTCCCCTAGGTTTGCCTCCCTTTGCTGCCACTCCTGGCCTTCTGCCCCTGCCAGGCCTCTGGTATATTCCCATCTTCTTCTCTGTCCACCTCTCCCCACTCCAAAGTTGTAACTGGATCTCCCACATTTTATCTTCTGTCTTACTTTCCCTCCAGGTGAGGCTACGAGTGTCTGGCTTTTTGCCTTGCCTAGATGGAGGGGACAGTGGGTGGGGTGGTGGGGAGCTACTTCTCAGACGGGAGCAGGTGGTTGTTGAGGGAGCAATGAGCAAGGGTTACAGGGAAAGGACAACTTCTCGGCATCCAGAAATTCCAGACTGGACAACAGGGCATGTACCTTGGCTCCAGGAGCACCAGGGAAGCCAGGACCACCAGCAGGACCGACAGGACCCTGGAGAGAGTAGGCGGATGAGAAGAGAGGTGAATGCCAGTTCTGACCTCCAAAGCGAGCCACCCGCACACCTCACACTCCTTCCCTCCTCTATACTGATTTCACTCCATATCCATTGTGGCTAAAAAGCCTTGGATGAAAATTGTCCCCATTGCCAGCGTCCCCAGAAACCTTTGCCTGGCTTCAGAAGGCAAAGCAAGTTTCTGACTACATCTATAGTGAGAAGCAAGAATCTCCATTGACCTTCCTCCTCTAAAAAGACTGCTGAAAGGATGGCTGAGGAAAATGAGCCCATGCTTCAAAGCTTGTTATCAACATGCTCAAGTGATATTTAAAAACGACTTCTCTTTCTTCCTCCTTTCCAGTAGACATCTGAGTGCTGCTGTGGTTGCACCCAATAAACCCTGCAGACTTCACCAGGCTGCTTAATAGGACTTAGAGCACAGCAACAACAATGACCTGCTGAGGATAAAACGAACTTACCGGAGGCCCTGCGGGGCCTGGCTGACCATCGTTGCCTCGGGCACCCTGTGAGCAAGAAGGAAGTGACCATGAGAGGTACCCACAGGCCCTGTCCGTCCCTGCTTCTAGCCCACCCTTACAGAAAACGAAGGAGACACTGTGCCTGGGGTGTCCCAGGGCTGAGCACAAGGATGGTGAGGTGTGGGCTTCAGCTTTGGTGTCTGTGTGAGTGGGTGACCAGAGGGTAGTAGTGGGTTTCTTCTAATCCTTTTTTTTTTTTTTTTTTTGAGACAAAGCCTGGCTCTGATGCCAGGCTGCAGTGCAGTGGTGCGGTCTCGGCTCACTACAACCTCCACCTCCCAAGTTCAAGTGATTCTTCTGCCTCCTGAGTAACTGGGATTACAGGCATGTGTCACCACACCTGGCTAATTTTTTTATTTTTATTTTTAGGAGAGACTGGGTTTTGCCATGTTGGCCAGGCTGGTCTGGAACTCCTGACCTCAGGTGATCC
The DNA here is from genome assembly GCF_000951045.1 of Mandrillus leucophaeus. Lineage (NCBI taxonomy): Eukaryota > Metazoa > Chordata > Mammalia > Primates > Cercopithecidae > Mandrillus > Mandrillus leucophaeus. The sequence goes on along the minus strand of NW_012103288.1, from coordinate 1,733,451 downwards.
ACCCGCCTCGGGCTCCCAAGGTGCTGGGATTACAGGCGTGAGCCACTGCACCTGGCCCCTAATGTTAAACAAAGCTTAAATCATTTCTTCTTTTCTTCAACTTCAGTTCAGACCCCAAACATCCCTAACTTCACGGCCAAGTGATCATTTAAAGACTGAGAACTGAGTGCAAGGAAATGAAACAGCGAGACAACCATGTGGACTCAGTGCTTCCTGCCTTGAAGTGCTTTCAAGGCTTGGTAAACCTCTCTGGTTAAGATTTGGTTAAGGCCTCCTCTTGGTTGACTCCAGGTTGCCTCTTCCTCTGGCCCATCCCCAGACAACCTGCTCTTATGGAAAACAAAGATGCTCACGAGATGTCTCCCACTGGCTCCCTGATGGGGCAGGGCACCAGCCACAGTTCAAAGACTACATCTAAGCTGAAGCCCTAAGAGGCTTTGGCTTACAAAGCAAGGCAAGGTTGCCAGCTCCTTCTCTAGGACTGGACTTGGAGGGGGAGGGTTTTTCTGCCAACTTTGTGGTGGCACCCCTCAAATGCTCTCTCAGGGTTCCTTAGGGCCCAGGGAACTCTTTACCCAAACTCTGGGGGCCACAGGCTGGGTGGAGCTGGGCCTAGGGCCTGACTGAGCAGGTCGAGGGGAACCTTTCCCTGCTGAGTCCTGCCTGCCAGTCTCTGCCTCTCCTTAGAAGCTAGAGAAGGATGCTTTAGGGGGAGCTCGTGTTTTAAATACAACTCAACTCTTCTTCCTGGCTGGGGTCCAATTCTCCTAACGGAGACTCTCCAGATTGGCATTTAAGAGGAAAGCAAGAGAAGGCTTAGAAAAAATGTCAGCAGGAACATAAAGCTTCAGGATTGGCCACAGCCCCTCTGGGCTGGCCTGGCTGCTTCGGGAAACTGTTCCTTGGGAAGCTCTGGAGCACCCTCTCCCCAGAGGTCGGCCAGCAGGGAGGCCCAGGCTGGGCCTGAGCGAAAGGGAGCTGCCACGCTGCTCTGAGAGGCCAGAACTAGGCTGGCATCTGTCACCTCTCCCTGCAGCAAGTCTGGAGAGAGGACACAGTCAGGCCCAAGGGAGGGCACATGACCACACCAGGCAGACGCCAACCCAGCCCAGTCTCTGGGCCAGCCTTGACACCAGACCAGCACTTGGATCTCCGTGAGCCTGCCCCATGTCTGGGGCCTGCACACCCCGGACACTGCACAGCTCCCTCTGGAAGTCAAGGTTGAGAAGGCTGCTGGGAGACCACAGAGTAGGGGCCTCGCAGAGCAGACTCCAGAGAGGAGTGTGATGGGAGAGGAGAGGGAGGAGGAGCAAAGAAGGGCTCAAAGGCAACGTTGTCAATCTTCTAAGCCAAATCCTATACACGCTGCCAGCCTAACTACCATGGGGACAGGAACCAGCAAAGAGAAGCAAGAAACAGAGCGGCTGTGCCCAGGAAGGAGGGAACAAGGACAGGGGATGGAGCTTGTCTTTAGCCCATGTAGACCAGGGCCACTGCAGCTCTGAGCCTCGCTAAAAGGCCACAAGCCAGCATCCTGCTAATCTGTAGAAACGACAGTGTTTCTTGGCAGCCCCAGTGCTCTCTAATCCCCTCACACAGCGTGACCCTGGGGCAAGGCGCTTCAGCAGCTCTGGCTGACAAAGGGGGCGGGGGTCGAGGCTGCTGCTTATTTCACTGATCTGCCATTGAGGGAAACTTCTGCCAAACAAGACACATTAGCTGGAAAGCAGCACAACGGAGTGAAGCTGATTTATTTTGGCCAGCCCTGCAAGGACCTGTGAGGAGGGGCCTCAGAGCTTGGGTGGTGGGGGTATGAAATCAGCAGAAAGCATAATCTTTCTTAAACACGGCTTTCATCGCATCACTCGCCTGACCAAGCGCCTACAAGGACTCTCTATTGCTAAGGAATCAGAGCTAAACGCCTCCGTCTGGCACCCTGCACCCTCCCTCAGCTGCCAATCCCCTCACCCTTAATTTCCCACATTAACTAGAGGCCACCAGAGTCTGAGGCTGCAAGGCACCATTTATCTTAAGCTATTTCACTTTTCTGTGTCTCGGTTTTTTGATTTGTAAAATTGGGAGAAGAATAGAACCACCTCTCAGGATGTGAAGGAAGATGAGACCAGATAAAGCATATAGGGTATTAAACACAGGAAGTGCCTATGGAATGGTGGCCCCCGGTACTATAGCATAATATCAGTCACAGCAGCAGCCAGCATAGAGCTCTATGAGTTGATGCTCACCTGTTCCACTTTTCTAGGGCATCTGAGCAACCAGGAAGAACAGAGAGTAGCACGGTGGTGCTATAGCCAATTAAATCTGTCTGTAAACTCCAACTGGATTGCCCAGGGAGTGGGTGGCGTCTGTTGAAGGGATTACCTGATAATCTGGATTGGTTAAGAGAATCCTGCTTTCATCCATCCACCCTCCCATTCCCATCCCTCCTCCTTCAACTGTGCAGACTTAGCCTGGGAATTTTTGTTGGGCACACTCGGGGTGAATTCTTAAGGGATAACAATACTCCCTATGCTTCATAGGGTTGTTTCAAGGGTCAAGAGAAACAAACCTGTAAACTCTAAAGTGCTTGGCAAATGGTGGTGTTTGGCTTTGTCAGTTACTCACCGCAGCACCAGCAGGGCCAGTCCGTCCTCTTTCACCAGGCAGGCCACGAGGACCCTGGAACACACACGAGGACAGCCTAAGCATGAGTTGGCTTCACGGTGCTCAGGGTGACCATTTCTATCTGTGGGCCCTTTGCAGATACCAGAGGAGAGGGAGGGTGCACACACCCAGGAAACCAAGGACCTCCTGATGGTGCTGGCTCCTTGACTAGCCAGAATGCCTCAGATCACACCCAACAGTTTTCTCCCCAGGCATAACACACAGATGTTCCTGTTGCTACCTGTCGAGAACCTTTGTTACAAGCACACCTACCTTGCTCCTTGCAGTAGATGAACTTGACAAAATGTTGAGACTCAACAGAATTTTTTAAAATGGGAGCATCTTTAGTGTGTTAGCATGGCTATCTTAAGGAAATGTTGGTGAAATCTTGAACAAATGTATCTAATACATTTTGCTTTTTGCTCACAGTCAGATGAAATCTACATTAAATATGAATTTTGCACAAAGGGAGCTCTTTGCAGCCATCTGATAGTCTGAAGAGTCTCTGATAAGCCTTCCTGGAGGGTGTCCATACTTACCATTGGGCCTGGAGATCCGTTCTCACCAGGGGAACCACTCTCACCCTGGAAAAATGATGCACAAGGTCAGTGTCTGGGACCCCATTCTTGGCCCCCAGAAAACTCCTAGGGAAGACGCCAAAAGCCCTAGTCACCTCAGCCCGCATTGACACAAACTTCAGTCCTGTGAAGGACAATGCCCTGAGCTCTCCAGGTCTGCTGTTGGCCCATCAGGATGTAGGGCTGGTGTTCCCAGCCACGGCTGTTCTGAGGAGCTAGTTCCACTGAGCTCCACAGTGTCTCCCTGGCTAGGAAGAGGGACTCCTCAATGTCCCCCTCCTCCCCATCCCATTGCACTTTCTGGCCTCTCACCTTCACACCAGGGGCACCCGCCTCTCCCTTAGCACCGTCCAGGCCTGGATAACCCTAGGGAACATGAGAAAATGTTCAATCACACTTCTGGGAAACTCAAGTTGGAAGAAATGCACGAGCCCCAAAGTGCTTTTCTCTCCCCGCAGGCATCTCTTCCTTCCAACCTCCTCACCCGTGATACTTACTCTGTGACCTTTGACACCAGGAAGGCCTGGGGTTCCTGGGAAACCGCGAGCACCCTGCAATCCAAAGTAGAGGTGTTCAGAGCACAGAGTGAAATAACAGGGGGAAGCTGCCCTGGGTTGCAGGAGGGCCTCCAGCTCCCTTGGGCCACCAGGGCATTGTCTCCAACCCCAACACTTGGACAGCTCTTTCAGTAAAACCCAGACCACCCCTCCCCATACCCCCCATTTTATGCAAAGTGGTATAAATAACAACTGCCCAGCCTCCCTCATGGGAGCCTGAGTGGAGATTACAAACATGGTCGTGATAAATATAGGGGCTACTGGTGTTCCATCTCAGAAGTGACCTCATTGAACTGGATGCACTGGGTTTAAGGCCACGGGGAGGGAGACGCTGGGAAAGATGCCTGAGGCTGGGAAAGGTGGCATTTACCTGAGGACCAGGCGGACCTCTTTCACCAGCTTTTCCAGGTTTTCCAGCTTCGCCCTGAAGGGAGAGAGAGATACCCCAGCTTCCTCAGAGACGCAGTAGCATAGTGGGGGCACCCCAGAGGGCTTCCCTCCTTCCAGCCGTCCATGCCTTTGACCACTGGCTCACTCATCTCCCTCAACTCCTTCAGACTCCACATGCCTGGATGCCTTTCATGGTTCACGATTTATTCTTTTGGACACATGCATAGTCCATGGGCAAGCTCCTCTGTCCTCACCAGCCTCTGACTTCCCCTGAGAGGCTTTTTCTCTCCTCTCCTGGGCTCTGCTGACTGGACGTACTCTCCCTAACCTTGAGAGACTTTTACTGTCTAATGCTATTCATAAAAATAGCCCAAGAGTGCCAATTCTTGTCTCTTCATTTCGTTTGCATCCTTTGTAGACATCCTGACTCAGGCTGCGCTTTTTCTAACTCATTTACAATTAAGATAATGCTGGGTTGTTGAACGCTTCTTTCTTTGTTTTTTCTTCTCTACATCTTTCTGCCTTGTGTTTTTTCTCTCTCTTCTCTCATTTCTCAATTTCCCTTCCTGGGGCTAATGATGTTTTAATTATTTCTCTTCCCCTTGGATCCAAAGCAGTCCCCAGGGAACTTGCCAGCACAGTCACAGTGGCCATATAGATAGGAGATGGCATCAGGGTTTGGGACAGCCCAGTCTTGCTCCTCAAGACATCTCCACCCTGTGTGCCTCCCTGTCACTCCCCCAGCACACACCTTCTCCAAGCCCTTTCAAAGGAGGCAGCTCCTCATTTGTCTACTCATGTATACTCACATCATCACCAGGCTTTCCAGGGGGACCAGGAGGACCACGGGGACCCATGGGACCCTACAAACAAAGGAAGAGAGTTTAAGAGATGGTTAGAGAGGGAAGACACCTGAGCAATGGACAAAACTTGGACATTGTAGTTTTGGAAGCCAGTTCTTCTATGAAGAAGAAAGATGGGAAGGTCAGAACAAAGGTGCAGAGACCACAGTGGGATGCAGCAGCAGCACAGGCTGGGGTGACCCGGAAAGGGGGCTGGTAGGACAGAGTCCCTGGTGGCCTCTGCCACACTGGGCTGTCTGTCAGAGTTCCTCCACAGCTAGGAAGTGACATCTGAGTTTCCTTGGGGCCACCAACTGTGGGAAAGAGCTGGGCAGAGCCTGGGAGGGACAGCAGCTGTGGTCCCAGTGGTCTATCATTACAGCTCCCCCGGAGAGAGGACAGGGCCGTGTCGGTACTCACAGAGACACCAGGTTCACCAGGTTCACCAGGATTGCCTTGAAATCCTTGAGGCCCCTAAAAAGTAAAATGAGGACACCAGGTGAACCCCTATAAACGACTAAAACATCATAGTGCTTGGGAATCATCTGTGACACCATGGAGGCGAAAAGACTTGTAGGTACTTACAGGAGCACCTGCAGGGCCTGGAGGTCCTCGAGGTCCCATGGGGCCCTGCACCAGAACAGAAAATGAGGGGTTTACTGCACATGCTTCACCAGTGGCCTCCAGTGTGCCATCTTCTCCTAGCCAACAGCCCAGACAAAGGACAAGAAGTTACTCTGTGGGCAAGGGGCCTAGAGTGGCTGCTCCCTCTCATTTCCCACTCCCCACGCAACACTCTATTTTTATTTATAGGCACCATTTGGACAGAAAAGCTGGCCTTGCTTTCTCCTGGACAGTAGCCATGTTTACTAAAGGCTGAGTTTCATTTAGCATGTGCCAAGTCAGAGCTGCGGGGCTGAGATTTCCTGCTGGAAGTCTGTGGATGCTGGAGAACAGTAGCTGCTGTCTGCATTCTTCAGTTCTCATTCCAAGAGCAATAGCAACTGGCCTTCTAACAGATCAGCCTATATGCATCTCTCCATCTTCATTCTTCTTAGTCACTCCAGCGCATCATTAAAAGTGGCATCCATTGCCATTAAAAACCAAATACTTTGGGCTAGCTGAATGGGAGGTTACATAACTATGGAGGAGAGCTGCTCTAAGCAATTATCTGTGAAGCAGAGGTTGTCAGACTCTCTGGCTCTGCTAAGGGCCACCTCCTGCCATTTTCGCTGCAAAGAACTAGTGTCTTTTCTTACCATTGGTCCTTGCATTACTCCCATCTGGGCGCCACCAGCCTTTTCATCAAATCCTCCAGCCATCTGGGCAGCAAAGTTCTGCAAAGAAACCCAACATTAGGAGGTTGAAAGGCACTAGGTCTTCCCTACTTGGCTAGGTAAGCTCTATCTGGATACAAAGAACTCTACTGAGATAAACTCTGACTGTTGGAGACTAACCTATCATTGATCAGAATTACCACTGATGCCTGGAAAGTACTTTGGGGAATGGATTATAAGGTGGCAAAATCTGGAAGGGAAAGTGTTATTTGGAGAAGTATCAGTTCCTCGCATGTCATTTTATAAAATTATTTTTATGTTCTAAAATACGGCAGATATTATTTAACATATATGGAGAAACATAACCAAACCTTCTAAGGGTGTTCTTTATTCTTTAAGACTTTAATGCCCAGCAAAAGACTAAAATCAACAGTCTTGGAATATTTCAGCGAGAGATGTAGTAGGCATCTGTGAGCCCACTTAAGTTTAAGAATTTACAATACAGCAAACGTCAAAATAGCAAACCTGCAAAAACTAGGCAATCATATAATTTGCTGATTGGTTTGATTCCAAAATTGACTTTAGCCACACACCTTCACTCAGTGGAGTTCTTTCATGAGAGTGAATAGTTGCTTGGAATGTACTTGGCAAGGACCAAGAATAAATGTCTTCCAAGGACAGTGGTCACTCTTCTTCCAGGGAAATACAAGTGCCCAGTCATCCTTTCTCCTAACCCTTACACCCACCCCCAAGCATCAACCACACGGTACAGATGCCTGGAAGCCAGGTAACTGAAGACTTTCTTTATAGAATCCCAGTTAGTGAAAAAAAGCCAGCCCTTAGCACCACAGTCTCATGCCTAATATGTGACTCTACTAAATTATAGGCCTGAGGGCAAAGCCCATGGACAGGCTATGTACACACTGCTGGCAGCCCTGGGAGCCAGCCAGGTAAGTGCAAGTAGCAATTTAAAAGCCACATTTCTGGAGGGACAGACTGAAGGAACTTCAGTAAGGATACTTACTCCACCAAGACCAGGGGGACCAGGGGGGCCAGGAGGACCAGGGGGGCCAGGATTTCCAGGGGTCCCAGGTTCTCCATCTCTGCCACGAGGTCCAGGGGCACCCTTGGCATAAAGAGAAAAAGGCATCAATGGGAAGCCGTGTTTCTCCAAGCGCCATCTGTCCCTGGGCTGCTGTGTAAGAGGTGACCAGGCTCTTAAACACATGGTAGGGCCTTGGGGGACCTGGGAAGTCCACCAGAGTCAAGCAGCATTGCTTTTTACTCACTTTTTCACCTTTGTCACCACGATCGCCTCTGGGTCCTTGTTCCCCTGCAGGTCCCTGAAGGTGAAGAACATGGTAAGACGACAGCAAGGCCAGGAACCTGCAGGTCAGTAACTCACGTGCAGTGAGGAAGGGACGGAGAAGGGGATTTCCCCCTTTCTTACCTGAGGCCCAGGAGGTCCTTTGGGTCCTACAATCTGTGAGAGAGAACCCCACAGGATGGTTAGTTACAGGAGAGCACAAGGAAATGACCCATTTCGAGCAGCAACTGGGACACCAGGTGAGAATAATTTGAACTTACATCCTTGATGTCTCCAGGTTCTCCTTTCTGTCCCTGAAACATGAAACATTCACAGGATTAAGCTGAGTAAGCCCACTAAGCCCCTAGTCTAAAACCCTGCCAGCAGCCCCTGTGTTGAGGTGCCCTCTGAAACAGATACCTTCTGATGTCTAAAAAATCACAGACTGGATTAGCATAGCATTGCTTTTGAAGCAGGAAATATAAAGGCAAAAAAATATGAAAAAAGAAAAAGAAGAAAGCCCTTACCTTTGGTCCTGGTTGCCCTGCAAGGGGGAAAAAAAAATAATAGAGAAGAAAAAGGTAAGAATCTTGAGATGGAAAAATACCAATTCTTGTCATTCAAACACTGATTAGATCAAACAAGTAAAAGGACACAACCAAGGAAGGTGGCAGCTTCCTGTGACTCCACTGAACCCCTCTGTTGGGGTGTTAGGGCCACTGTGGCCCTGGGGTTGCTGAGGTCCCATGAGGAATGGAGGTGACCCAGACTTTGTTATTCAAAAAGCAGACAGCATGCAAAAGAAAGGAGCAAGGGCAGCACAAAAAGGCAATGAAGAACTCAAGATCTAATCAGCCACGAGAAGGAAAGCACAGATTCAGTCTCTCTTCCCCCCACAGGGTAGGAAGCCCTTCCCGAACCCCAAACCCTTCCAGAGGAAGAGTTAGGCACTTAGAAAGGTCTTACATTAGAGCTGCGTCTCCTTGAAGCAAGCACAAATAAAAACACAAAAACAGCAAGGCATATGAGTTATGAAGAGTATCGGAGCATCAGATCCTGTGCCATCCCCAGTCAATAACCCCTCCCTTACAGTAGCAGCAAAATAGTAAAGGCAAGTAACACTTCGCTCACATGGGCCCCTCAGAAAGGATCTGGGAATCTATACATTAAGGAGCCAGTGTTGCTGAAGTGTTAAGGAAAGGCAACTTCTCACTTCCCTTGCCACAGCCTTCTCTACTTCAGCAGGAAGGGGACAGCAAGAACTACCCAAAAAATCTAGACAAGTGTCCCCACTCACTCTGCAGGGAGATAGGATAGGACATCTGTATGAATGCTGGGAAGGGGTCACCTGCACATATATCATCCACCAGCACTGGATCTAACTGGGAGTTTATAACCACCCACCACAGTGCAGACATATGGGGCTCTGTCTCCACCCGTCCCCACTAGAACTCCCAAAGCCTAGCCCTTCCCTCTGCTATTATTTTGCTTCTGAATTAGTGGTCAACTCCAAGAGAGGTAATAGCAGGTAGGAAACTACCACCAATGTTCCATAACTCAATGAGGGAGCCTGCCCCTACTGTCTCCCCACTAGCTGGCAGAGCTTTCTTCACACTGAAGACCACATACATGGAAGTCTTCTAAGGAGAAGAGAAGATGTCAGTGGCAGAGGAGGAATTAATTCATGGATTGGCCAGACAGAGCATTTGATCTCCGTAGTAGCTCTAGTAATTTGCAGAGACGATTTCAGAGAGGATTTTTTTTTTTTTTTTTTTTTTGGTAGAATCACATCTGTCCTTCATGTGTCTTAGAAGCAAATGTTTTTGGAGATGTTGGGCAAAGAAGGACCCCTCTAGCATCTCAAGCTCCCTTACTCAGTTTCAACCTGCAAGTGAGAAGTGGCCTTTCATTTCTACCCCAGCTGCCAGGTCCCATGGATAACTAGCCCCTCTGCTTTGCAGAGACGACCAGCATCTATGGGAGCATGTTTGCGGTGCTTGCAAGTAATTTATTTATGTTGAACAGGAAATAAATAAATTACAACCACTGGCAGTGGCGAGGTCAGTTGGGCAGATGGGGCAGCACTCTCCGAAGGGGATCTCGGGGCTGAGGCAGTCTTTCACGTCTTCACAGATTATGTCGTCGCAGAGGACAGTCCCAGTGTCACAGACACAGATCCGGCAGGGCTCCGGCTTCCACACATCCTTATCATTATACCTCTGCCCATCCTGCACACAGCTGCCAGCCTCCTCTGCACCAAGGGTGGGAAGGGAGAAGCAGAGAGCCAAGGGAAGGAGGGGGTGGGGAGCCAGAGAGAAAAAGAGAGAGGTTGCAGTCAACTTGACAGAATTCAAATGCTGAAGGATGTAGGCTGGGGCCACCTGGACATATAGAACTTAAAAATTATTTTCCTAAAACATCACTGATTTTTCCATGTATTCAACAAATATTTATTATGCACTTTGCACCATGCTCTCCATTCACCAGTGAAAATCTTGACCCAGCAATGAAGGTGGGGGGTTACTATACAATTCTCTTTACCCACCTAATATGGGGGAGACCAGGTGATGGGGTGGGTGGGGGGAGTTGAAGGGTGAGCAGAAGGGAGGAGATGAGATATTCTGAATAGGAACTCTGGGACTATAAAAAGAAAGGAGACAGAAAAATGGTGAGACCTGCCCTCCCCCAGCCCAGGATCAGAGAAGTCTTCTTTCTTCTGCCTTCCTCTGGGAATTATGGGATTTGCTACATACAACTGACAGCTAACATTCAGAGGGGATGTAGAAAATTCTACCTACAAAAATTGGAATCTATAAGCAGCCAGGCTCCAAAAATAGATATATAAGAGAGGGTGGTGAAAAGATGAGCTATTAGACTTAAGATCTTGTCTCATTCTTTGAACCATATTAGAATTAGGACCAATTTGGGGAGCGGGTAGACCCATTCAAACGATACACTTGGGGCTTGGGCAGGCTATAAACTACTTAGGCGGCAAGGGGGCCAAAGCGCCCCCAGTGCTGACCTCCACCTGTAGCCCTGCTTGGAGATGCCCTGCCTCCATCTGAAAACAGCACCCCGATTTGGGGAGCAGGGGTCCTTGAATACCTGGTTAGGACTAAGATTGGCCAGGCCAGGCCTGGCCTCCTCCAAGAATGCAGAGGAAGAATAGCAGGGACTAGTCCCCTCCACCAGCGCCCTGCCGTCTGGAATTCATGCTGCAAATGAAACCTGTGCTGACAAGAGCGCTCCTTAGCAGCCAAGGACTGTAGAGCCCGCACCACGTGCTAGGGAGCGCCCAGCGCTGTTTTTCTCATCAAAATCCCCAAGGCAATGGCAGCAGCAGGAGATGAATAATAGGAAAGAGCCACAAACCCAGAGGGTGGAGAGAGAAACGAGCCTGCCCACTGCTCTTTAAGGAGAGTGAAAATCTAAAGACAAATGTTCCTTTTTACTTTCCCACTAGAAGAAATCCGCTCAGCCTTTGGGCAAGATAATCACAGGAGGGTGAGAGATCCCAGGGAAAATACAGAAGTTGCTGGGACACACCCACCGTTAAAATAGCTGGAGCAGTAGAATGCAGGCGGTGAGGAAGGTGTGGGAGAGGAGGCGTCGGTTAATGCGCTCCAGCCCAGACTAAGGAAGAGCCCACCCACACCCATGAGGACCCAGCGAGGAGAGGGGGAAATGCTTGGAGAGGGGCCACTCCCAGTGCGGATCAGATTTCCCGGGGAAGGGCGGCCCGGGATGCGCGGGCGCAGGGGCGGGGCCAGGCTGCGCTGGGTGTAAGAGCCGCTGGGTGACTCTGTGGCTGCGGCTCTGGACACGGCTCGCTCACAGACATTGGCAGAGTGAAAAGTGGGATTAAATGACTGCCCCAGAAAGGAGCCAGCGCCGTAACCGGATCCCCTAGGTGTGGACGGAGGAGCCCAGCACCACCATAATTGCTGCTCCAAAACGGCTGCCGATAGCATCCCGGCGCGCCTGATCCGGTTCCCCTCATTACCGCAAGGCCGTATAAGTGATTCTTTGTGGCAAGCCAATTAAAAAGCTACCTCTTTCGGGGAACTGTTTTGCTTCACCGCCGCTCTGCGCAGGGCTGGAGCCGGGAGGTGGCGGCGGGCGGGCACAGGGGGGCATTGTGGGAGAGGGGGTCGGGCAGTACGAGAGAACCCACCGGACCTCGTCTCTCATGAATGGGGCTTTTCTCGAGCGCACACAGAGCCCGATTCACAGGTCTCCGCGAGGAACCAGTTTAAATAAATACGGGCAGCGTTTCAGCCCCATCTGGAAGCCATCGCTGCCAATCTCCCAACGCAAACAAGCCTCACAAAGGAGGATTGAGATCTCTCCCCTGAGCCAGGGGCACTGTCGGAGGCGAGGGCTCTGAAATGCAGATGAGGGTCAAAGACGCCGCCGCCAATAAGTTTCTCAAACTCGTGGAAAGATGGGGAGGAGGGGTGTGGCCGAGCTCTAGGTTTCTGACATTCCTGACGTCCATGCAGACTGCGCATTTCCCCACGTCACACCTAGGGGTCCGCTGACCCCAGGCGAAGGGGTTACAAAGGTGGGATGCTCCAGGGCGCAAAATCAGCCTCTCGGATGCAGAATCACACTCCCTCTGGGAGGAGGAGGAGCGACTGGAAGGTGTGGGCCGGAGAAGCTGTAGAATCACTACCTCCCAGGAAAGATGCGGCGGTGAGAGAGCTCTACCGCTTAAGCAAGCGACCCTAATACCGGATGGAGAATTTAAGAATTATTTTAAAGTCACCCAGCTAATTCCATTGCGAACTAAGGCAGGGGTCAGTCAAGAAGACATCTTTGTGGGCGTGTGCTTGCAAATTTAGTACAAAAATATAGTCAGTCTGAGTCCGGGCCACGTATAGTCACGCTGTATTCCTCAAATGCCCGGGAGCGCCCCTCCAGCTCAGCGCACTACCGAGTGACCCGGCCAGAGTCTCCTGCTCCCGGCTCCTCGCAGCTGCGCCGCAGGCACCAGCCCTGCCCCCGCCGCGCTAATGAAAGGAAAGCCCGCCTGAGCCCGCCGCCTTCCACGCTATCCCTGGAGACAGCCTGGTGGCAGGAGAGGGCCCACAGAGCCTCGAAGGCAAAGAACTTTGATTCCCCCTGCCGAAGAGTTTCCCTCTGCTATTGATTTACAATCTGTAACATACAAAGACAGGGCTGGAATCCCAGCCGTCGGAAACGTGCCCAAACACGTGGAAAAAAAAAAAAAATCCTCTCTACCTAATACACTTTCCAGGCTTCGTTTGTCCTGAATATAATCCCAGACAGTGGACCTTACCAAAGGAGGGGTAGAAAGAAAGGTGCAGTCCGAACAGCCTTTGGACCCGACTACAACAGCCATCTCTAACTCTACCGGTTGAAATAGTTGTAGCAATCGTAGCAATCGACCAGCTTGCCCCGCTTCCCTGACACACACACACACACACACACACACACACACACACACACCACGCAGCCTGACTAGGTGAGTTCCAGAATTTAGAAAAGTAACTCATTGTAGTACCTCCGGGCGGCGGGGAATGGGGTAAGACCGCGGGGAAGGGGGCGCTATTTTCGGGGGCATTTGAAAAGCACGGTCTGGTTGGAATGTTATCGTCTTTCAGACGATCTCTCCTACTGGAAGTTTCTGTACCCTTTATCAGAAGACAGGAGGAGGTGGACGGAGGGAAGTCGAGATGAGCGCGAGGGCTGCACCTTACTCCAGGGCCAGCTGGGTGGGGAGAGTACCCTAAAGAGGCGCTGAGGTCTCAGAGGGCCTCTCCGAAGCCATTCTTTGTGGCCTGGGATCTCAGCCCACCAGTGTCAGAGTGTTAGTCCCCTTTGTCTAACTCTCCTTTGAGCCCACCAGCCACCAAGCCTTGAACAGGCTGTGAAGTCAACCCTTTGGCGTTTGCTTGCTCCCTCGCTCGCGTTCTCTCTTTTCTACTTCTCCTAAGTTCGATGAGTTAAGATCTGTTTTTGCAGAACTCGAAGTGCTTCGAAGAGGCGAGCTGCGTGCATGTGCGCCTAATTATCAAAGCTGGTGGAAAAGAGCGCATTTATATCTGTGCGCAAACTTCTCCCAGCCAACACTTTGCAAGTTCAGTATTCTAGCGCAGCGTAAGGACCTGCAAATACTTGCAACCGCGATGGGCACCGAGGACCCTGGGACAGAGTCCTTGACTCCCAGAACTCTGCTCGGTGAACTCCTGCGTGTCCTGTGCCTAAGTCAGCGAGCTACGACCCCGGGAGCTGTTTTAGCGCGGAGCCGCGGGCTCCAGAGCTGGAGCGGGCCGGGGAGAAGGATGCTGAGGGACGCATAGAAGGCAGGCAGGCAGGGGCAGGGGACGACTTACGGACATCCTGGCCCTGACACCGAAGGACAGCGGCGACGAGCAGCGTCAGCAGCACCAGCGTCTGGGGAGCCCCGAGGCGAATCATGGCTCACCGCGGGGCCTGGCTGAGCCGGGCCCGGGCGGAGCGCAACGAGGCGGCAGGAGCACAGCGCGGGTCCGGGTCTCTACCGCGCCCTCATGCAGGAGGCCCTTGGAGCAGGAGGAAGCGGGAGACCCGGCAGCCCAGCAGCGCTCTGCGTCTTCTCCCCGCCGCGGCGCCCGTTATATGCGCCCGGCCCCTTTCGAGGCTGGAGAACTCGCCCAAACCGCGGGCCGCCCCCTGCCCCCCGCTGGGCTGTAACCTGAGCCCCCCGCCCCCGGAGCCCGCCTGGTCCCTGCCAGTGCCCGCACCTGCCCAAGCCGGACCCCCCTCTCTGCGAGCCCCGCTTCCCGCCCCCCACCCCTAGGGCGCCGAGTGGCCTGATCGGGCGGGGCGCAGAGATGGCCCCTGCCCCCCAAACCCGGGGCTGCCGCTCTGCCCCCCTCTGACCACAGGCGGGAAGGGGGGCCTCCGGCCCCTCCCCTCGGAGTTCTGCCGGAGTTGGAGGGGAGGGGGGTGTTTGCAGAGGCACAGGCCGAGAGCCCTAGACCAAGGACGGAAAAGACACGGGAGGGAGGAGGGAAAGCGGTAGAAAGGAGCAGCGGAGGGAGAAGGAGCAGCGGAGGAAGAAGGGGCACCGCGTCGGGCGTTTGGGAATGGGGACAGGGAGGAGCCCATAGAGTTATTCAGAGTCCTAAATCTTGGAGACAAGCTAGCTGAGCCAGGTCTGAAGGGCTGCCCCGACCTGTCTTTTAGCCCTTTCCTGCAGTACCTGGTCCCCAGACTCCCACCTGGACGTTCACAGCGCCTGCCCTCCACCCCTCCCCCATCCAGCTCTGCGATGAAAGCCTCCTCTGGAGTCCAGGCCGAAGTTGGCCTGAGCCGACAGCCAGGAAAGGAGCTGGTGTGTTACTGCACAGAAGGAGACCTGTGTGAAGGTGTAGGGGGCAGGGGCAGGCCCTGGGAAGGGGACTGAAGGAGCCACAGAGGACGGAGGGAGCGGAGACTAAACGGTGCAAGCTGCCTGCTGTCGGGGGACTGTCTAGCTCCAGGCTCAGACGTGGTGTCTGCTCTTCCTGGCTGGGGTCCGGGAGTCCCCCGGGGAGTGGGCACTGCCGGCCGGGGTAGAGCAGCTTTGGCCAGAGACGGTTGGTCACTGCTGCGGCCCTGGCCAGGGATCGGGGAGGCCGATCCAGCTGGCGAGTTCTGTGAGCCGGGGAGAAGCGCCAGAATTTCCCAGTCGGCCCCCTGGCCCTCCGCTTCCCGCCTCACCTCACCTTCCCCGGTGAGCGCCCTCTCTCACCTTAGCCAAACTGCCTTCTCCCCAGGGCTTAGCTGGTCTCTTCTCTTGGTCTCTGGTGCCTCCTTTCATACCAGGGAGGAAACGTCCCCAAACAGACCTTTCTCTTGAGTGATATGGTCCCCCAAAGAACTTTAGGCAAAATGAAACTCAGGATTTGGGATCTGACTTAACCAGAACTTCTGCCCTCCTGGGCAATTTGGTTTCTCTGGAGCTTTCCCCCTAGAAGCTGAGAGCACTTGGAAGAGGCTACTTCTGGGCCTTAGGTTTCCACCAGGGGTCATGGGACCCCATCCCTAGCCTATCAAGCTTTGACACTTGTCCTGGTAGAGGCTGGAGTTGCAAGTGCACTGGCTGGAAAGGGAAAGAACTCATTGTTGAAGGAAATACTTCCATGCTTTGTCCAGTCTGGATGGAGATGGGGAAGAATTCAACCACTGTTTCCAGCATCTCCCCTACCTTCCACGGGCCTTACTTGTTTGAGTCTCCATGCTCCCATTCAGGGGCTTGCATTAAGCTCTGGGCTCTTCCCCAGGCCCAATCTCTGCTAGAAAAAAGCTGTTCTCTTGCTAGCAGTGCCTCATGTCCTCTTTGGGGCTCAGAGGATCCTATACTCTCTACCTGGAAGATAGAATGACCAAATTCCACTCATTTATCAAGACCTCCTAGGTTAAAGCCCCTCTGAGAAGCCTTCTCTGATATCTCGAGAACACGACGTCTCCCTGCCTTTCTGAATCCCCCTGGCATTTATAGCCTAAGCTACATATGTTTTTGTGTAGTTTTAATTTTTTCCCCTTATATCCATTGGTCTTTATCTCATCAATGAGCCTGGAAGATGCTTGGGAACAAGAACTGTGCCTAGCACAATTCTAACACACAAGAGGAGTTAGGAAAGCCCCTGTGGACTAATAGTTTAGATACAACTATAAAGGCATTTATACGACTGACTTCAAATACAAGTTGTCATAAAAATTCAACAGAAAGAAAAGAATTTGGGAGAAAACACTAAAGTATATGGAAAAAATCGAAGCCCAGTTCAGAATGATCTGGTTTAGTGAGCAGCAAAGTGGGACAGACTTTCGTTGCAAATTTGTTCTTAATTTCATCCTCTAGCTCTGTGATTCATCTTTGCCAGTAGACTGTATCTACGTGTAAGAGCTTTGGATTCCTTCCAGCAATCATGGTCCATCTATGAATACAAGTTAAGTTCTCCACCCCCTGTAGGAAAATTTCTTTTCGCCAGCGGTGGGAATTGACATAAGAAAAATAAAATTTAAAATTTAAATTGACAAGCCTAAATAAACTATGGACATTATTTAAATTATAAAGCCAACTGAACACCAACATTAATATTTTACCCATCTGTGACTCTAAACAACTAATTAAAAACCTCTAATTTGTGACTCAAACTGGAATTAGACCTATATGGAGCACACATATACAAATCACTGATTTGGAAATTACTTGTCCGACAATCTCACTATCCATACCATACCCAAGCAACTGAAAAGAAGGGGAACTAAACCACTAAATAGCCAGAATTGATGTTATATAAAGCCATGCATTTTGTGCATAGTAGAGCCCTTCTTACTCCTTGTCTGTTAATTCATAGTTTAGGTATTATATTAACACATAATGGCATCTGACCTCACCAATTAGATGCAGAAAACTAGAGGTAAGATAGGAGAGCAGCAATTGTTGATGAAGCACAATGAGAACAGCAAAAAGGGAGAATAAGAGAGGAAACAGAAAAGCAATATGAAATTGACACAACAAATACAAAACATGGTAACCGAAGGTCAGTGGGGTAGGGCCACGGCCCCTACAGTCATCAATGCTTCCAGGGAATATCCTCATCTACAGCACCTGCTGCAGTCCCTGTGATTCATAACTGAAATGTCCAATAAAATGCTAATTTAGGTTTAATGTGGTCTCTTTGAGGAGACAGGTAAATATGTATTCCATATTTTAGAAAGGTTGTAAATAAATGTTCATTCACTTAATGTGAAAAATCTTCTATCATAGCAGTGTCAGGCCAATAAGGAAATGCTGCAATTTCTAGAGCTGCTGAACTGAAGACAAAGAGCTTCTGATTTCCCCAGTTGGTAGGAAAAGAGCATCGATGGCTGAGTGTCGCACATGATCAGCTTCACTCACTCACACCTTTAAGTACAGTATGGGTAACAGTAGGTAGAACAGTTAGAAATTAAACAGGTACAACAGGGTACAGTGGCTCACACCTGTAATCCCAGAACTTTGGGATGCCAAAGCCAGAGGATCATTTGAGGTCGGGAGTTTGAGACCAGCATGGCCAATATGGTGAAACCCCATCTCTACAAAAATATGAAAATTAGCTGGGTGTGGTGGTGGGCATCTGTAATCCCAGCTACTCAGGAGGCTGAGGCAGGAGAATCTCTTGGACCCGGGAGGCAGAGGTTGCAGTGAGTTGAGATTGCACCATTGCACTCTAGCCTGGGCAACAGAGCGAGACTTCATCTCAAAGCAAAAAAAAGAAAGAAAGAAAAAAAAGAAATTAAACAGTCACAATCAGTGTATCTACCCCAAGTCAGCCCAATTCAGAGAAACAGATGGATTAAATCAGCAATATTGTGTTGTACAGACAAAATAACCATTTCACTATTTTTCTCTCTTTTATGGAAGCATTAAATTTAGACTCAGGTTGACATAGCCTTATTGGGAAAGATATTTGTAGAGAGGCTGTAAAGAAAAGATCTCTTTCTCTTCCTCTGCACAAATCCCATTTAAAAATAGTGATAAAGTGAAGAAAGATTCACATTCCAAAGAGGTAAGCCCACCCCAAATATGGCAGGTGGTGAATGCACAGACTTCACACAGCAGCCGTGGCGGAGGGTGAGCCCAGCTTACTCAATGACACTCAGCTTCTGTTGGTTGGGCTCAGTTCAGACAGCCTTTCAAGATGTGTTTATGTTTTCTTTTGGCATTTTTGGGCCAGAGTAACAGGATCAAGACTGTCCAGGATAGGGTTTTCCAGATTTATGGTGTGCATTCCATTCCATAGGAACATAAATGTGTTACTATGTATTCTCAAATGCAAATAGCACTAAGAATCCCACCCAGTCTCCTCTATCCTGTCACAGTGCCATACAAATTCAGCTTAGGACTCGTACTGAACACCTACTTCTGTATGAGATGGGGATACAGAGAGGATTTAGATACCACCTCTTCATCTGTAGGGGAAAAAGGAAAAAAATGATTGTACAAAATGCTGCAAAAAAGGTATCCCACCCTCCCCAACCCCTTAAAAAAAAGAATGAAACAGAAAGAAAGGAAAGAAAGAATGGCATTCTGGAAGCCATGGAGTAAGCTGTGGGGAGGTTTCCTAGGAGAAGTGTGTCTCCAAGCATGGGTGGGGGTTTGAAATTCAGAGAGGTACAGTGAGAGGGCAGGATGGCTCCCAAATGGAAGCAAAGAAGGGCAGATGCACCAGAAGACATGGCAGTGGCCCCAGGATGGTGTGGAGCCATCTGCAGGGCCCTGGGAATAAGACATGGCAGTAAGGGGTGAAGGCAAGGCCAGACATGGAGGACTCCTTGAATGCCACCGAATCCGGCTCAGATCTGCCTTTCTTCTCATTTTCCCCTCTTCTTCTTACCTCCTACTAGT
>NW_012103288.1:1711971-1713572 GCF_000951045.1 Mandrillus leucophaeus | reverse complement strand
ACCCTGGCTAACAGAGGCATGTGGTCTGCATGGTCTGTAGTCACACATGACTGGGCTCAGGCGTGCACTGGAGGCAGACAAGGCAAGGAGGGGCCTGAGTTAAAGGTGGCAGAAAGGAGAAGTGAGTTTTAAGGAGAGGAATGGATGAAGGACCCTAAAGGAGGTGATGAATGCACAACTTTGTAAAGCCTGTTGCAGTCTTTTTTTAAAGCGGGTCGGGGGGGTCACTTTTCCTATGTCCCTTTTTTCAACTAGGAATTGGGTCCAGTGCAAGGAAGAGACTGACCCATGATTAGAACTAGAACCCTGGATTCCATGGAGACAGTGTCGGGGCAGAGCTGGCAGGGGAACGGAGTTGGCCACCTAAGCCTCCTTCCCACAGTGGTCCCTTAGCACTGCCCCCCCGGGGACTCCTGACTGATGAACTCCTCCTAGGTGGGAAAGGAAAGCGAGGAGCTAACTATGATGTCCCTAGGGCTAGTAGGGTGGGTGCCACCTCAGAGAAAGCCAGGCCCCTGCAAACCAAGTTTGTCTTGCCCCAGTGCAGGGGGCAGGGTGCAGTGGACCAGCCCTCTGGGAAGTCCCTGAAAAGCCCCAGGGAAGATGTGGTAAGTTTCTAGTGAGCTCCTTTGCCAAAAACAACCTTGAGAGGGAGCAGGACAGTGCATACTGCCCTTCCCCATGAAGGCCGCTTGGCTGTCCCCACACCCAGCACCTGTCCGGAGGCAGCCAGGGCCCCACTGTGCTCTGCACTGCCCCAATCTCCACTCCAGGCTCCAAGCCAGCTCCTCAGCTGATCACCAACCCACTGCCCTTGACACCCTCCCTCCCAGAATCCTGGGCTCAAAACCTTGGGGTCCTGCTCGACTGCCTCCCCTCACTCCTGTCCCATTCCCCCTCTCATTCCTCAGCCAGCATTTCTTCATCCTCTGTGTTGAGCATCAACTATGCACCAGGCACTTGCTAGGTGGTATGGAGGGACAAAAGAAAGCTCTATTAGACATGAATCCTGCACGCAAGGAGATGACTACCTCTCAGGGGATACACAAAAAGGCAAACTGTAAAGTAAACAAGTTATAATATATTGTGATGTTATGTGGCATTCTATGATGTGCTGTAGCACAATACAATGTCATGGACAGAAGACCTCTGTTCTGCCCTTTCACTAAAAATAGCTCTTCCTGACAATGCCTTGGGTAGTGAAGGCAGCTTGGTCACATCTGTCCCATGGTGTAACTAATCTTTAGGATCTGCAGAGACCTGCCTTCCTCTGCAATGGTAACTGTACCTCCAATCATGAGTTTCTTCTGGCAGCTTAACTGGGCTACCAGCAATGGTACCTCACTGGGCTACCTCACAATGGCTTTTGCTCCTTGCTTCATGGAGACGCCACTCTGGAATCCTTAGCCAGTGGTCTGTAGGCTTCCTTCTCATGGGAGATAGGAGGAAAAAATCCCACATGTGCCCCAGTTTCCTCCCATGCAAGCCTGTCAAGAGGCCCATCTTCATCTTAGAAGTGCTTAGAGCTGGGCACGGTGGCACACGCCTGTAATCCCAGCACTTTGGGAGGCCAAGGCAGGCGGATCATGAGGTCAGGAGAT
>NW_012103288.1:1708130-1711921 GCF_000951045.1 Mandrillus leucophaeus | reverse complement strand
GGAAGTAATCGGTAAAACAGGGATAGTAGTAATTTACTCATGGGCTTGTTGTGAGCAGTAAATGAAGTAACAAACCTGAAACCTCGGCAAGTGCTTTACATGGGAGGCTTAGAGTAAATGTTTATTATTGCTAGTACTACTCTCCTTGGTCTGCACCCGATTTACCCTCCTGCACACACCTGCCATACCGTAAAGAAACAATATCATTTATCTGTTTTTAATTTAGTCAGGTCTCATAAAAATTTTTGTCTTAACAGTTATGTTTGCATGAGTTTGGATTACAGCCGATAGATCTAGGTTGATTGACGAATATCCTGGGATTTAAAGTATAGCATTGAAAACATCTTAATTGTTTTAAAATCAGTTAGGAATAAAAATTAGATTAAGAAACTTTCAATATTACCTGGAAAAAAAAAAAAAAAACTTGGCACAGAGAATAAGTGGCCCCAATTCTTCAGCACAAGTTTTCCCTAAGAAGAACAGGAACTTCTAAATTTATCATAGGTATTGATAGGTATTGGCCTTCTCATTAGTTACCATCTTAAACAAAAAGACAAGTATGATGTAACTGTGGAAAGATTACTATTTGGGAAAAAACTGTCTGCAAGGCCTTTTAAATTTGGTTTGATAAGAAGCTCTAAAGGATCTAACTCAAAGAAATAAGAGGGAAAAGCTGGTCCTTCTCATGTGCGGATAGTGCCTATACTATATTTTGTAGTCAGAAACAGTTTAAAGGGAGTGAAAAAGATGCCTGATTGTATATAGGTGTTTCTGTTTCTTTAAATCTTGCTTGGAATTTTGTAACTTTATTTCTAAATTACCTATCCTGATTCTCCATGATCTTTGTACTTAGGTGTATTAATTAAGGTTTCTAGTTTGTAGGGAAGATGTATTTAAATAGAACAGTGAGGCTGGGTGTGGTGGTTCACGCCTGTAATCCCAGCACTTTGGGAGGCTGAGGTAGGAAGATCGCTTGAGCCCAGGAGTTCGAGACCAGACTGGGTAATATAGAAAGACCCTACCTCTACAAAAACCTTTAAAAATTTAACTGTGTGTGGTGTTCATGTCTGTTGCCCTAGATACTGGAGAGGCTGAGGCAGGAGGATCACTTTAGCACAGGAGGTCGAGGCTGCAGTGAGCCGTGATTGTACCACTGTACTTCAGCCTAGGTGATAGAGCAAGACCCTGTCTTAGAAAAAAAGAAAGAAATCTTAATTGAAAAAAAAAAGAAAGAGAAGTACATGTGCCAGGTTATTCAGACTCAGTCCTTAGTTAAAGCAGAGTTCACCTGTGACAGAGGGTCACAATTGCAGGCAAAGTGCCCAGGAGTGCTGACTTGGCAAATGCAACCTAACTGCAAACATCATGTCATTCTCCTTTTCCACAAGCATCGTAAATATCTTACATGGACTTGTGAACATACTGAATGTATTTTGCTCTTGATGAGGTAATAACTACTGATATTTACTAAATGAGAGCATTTAGGAAATGTTAGTTTCCCCTAATATTAATGCCTTGCATCTGTCCACTTCTGTGTGTTTGTCTTTGGCATTAAAGAGCAGGCAGTACCTTTGTGTAGTACAGATTATGAATGGAGATAACACTCAGTGGTAACACTGGCATGGTTTTCTAGACTGAAAACTAGCAAGTAATGTGATCAGTACTGGGGTAGAGAAGCAGTAAGACGATTTTGAGAAATGTTGGCTGATGTAAGTTCATGCATTTATTAAGAGCCAACTGATGACCACCTTGGTGTCTGGGGCTGCATGGCTTGTAAATTTCCAGTGTGATGTGTCTGTAGACCTGCAAAAGAAGCTACCATTCTCTTATTTACCCACTTGGAAACATTTCCTATGATTATAGTGCTTACAGCTTCCTCTTTCTCTCTCTCTCTCTTTCTTTCTTTCTTATTTCTTTCTTCTTTCTTTCTCTCTTTCTTTCTTTCTTTTTGAGATGTGGTCTCACCATGTTGCCCAGACTGGCCTCAAACTGCTGGGCTCCAGTGATCCACCTACCTTGGCCTCCCAAAGTGCTGGGACTACAGGTGTAAGCCACCATGCCCAGCCGGTTCATCTTTCTTTACTCATGGTGAGTTACTCATTAAAGATGTTGCCTTATTGCTGAGATATGTGCAGGGGGTGGAAGGAAGGTTTAGCCTTCCCCAAAGGAATATGCAATGTGTATCCAGCAGTAGGATGTGGTGAGTGTAAGTGAGAAAGTAGGAAAAAAGCAATTTTATTATCATCCTTTCCAGAAAAGTACTAAAGAACACCTACCTTGTGTATTCTACTAGAGATACATATTTATGTAATATTCTACTTCTATTCTATTTGAGTGGCTTATACATTCTTGCAAACCTCATGGACATGAAGGAGTGGAAAGAACACTGGCCTGGGAGTCAGGAAACCTACATTTTACACCTAACCATGTGTCTAACATGTTGTGTGATGTCAATCAAATTGCTGTACTCTGTGGGCTTCAGATGCTTCAGCGGTGAAATGAGGTGGCCACACGTGGCTCTGTGATGGTTCCCGTTCCAGTTTCTTTTCCACTACTGCTTTTTCCTAGCAGAACAATGACTTATCAATTAACTCTGAAAATCAATTGCTGTGAAGCTAAAACAAGAGCGCACCTAGCTGAAGGTTTAACTTACCCACCCAGTGTGGCTAAGGCAGATGGAAACTCCCTCTGCTTCTGGGACCCAGCACCCCAATCCCAGCTCTGCCTCCTGTGTCTGTGACAGCTGCCCAAGGAAAGACAGAGCAGCTATGCAGGAATAGGAAGCAGGCAATCTCCAGGAACTTCCCTTTCCCCAAGGCCCAGGAAAAATGCCCAGAGAGAGAACATATCCAGATTTGTCTCCACTGAATTGGGCTTGAAAGATGAAGGGTCCTGTTAGGTAAACTTGAGCATCTCAGCCCATCTCCCAGGCTAAATGACTAATGATGGGCAGATGCTCTGACAGAGGCCACCTGGAGCCGTGCTTTTTTTGTTTTGTTTTGTTTTGTTTTTTGTCATGAACCACGGGCCAACCAGGGATAAAGGAAGCATTCCTATTGCAACCTGATCATTGACGTCTTCCAAGCTGACATGTCCACTGAACCACTGGATGCAACTCCATAAGACTGCTCATTGATGCCCAAGTAGACATTAATCAGTCAGTGTTTATATGGTGGTAGTCTTTGGACAAAGACACAAGTACCCGAACTAAAGCAAGCATTAACTGAGCACCTATTACATTTCTAGTTCACAGACACAACGTGGGGAGTATAAGGGACTGTTTCATAGTCCCTGCCACCAAGGAAGCTTCAATCCACATTTCAAGAGATGGCAACTTGAACAGAAGTTTAGAGACAAGGAGATGCTCTAAGACATCACTGCCCCAAATAACTTTCTGTGATGATGGAGAGTCTCTCTGTGCCATCCATTATGGTAGCTACTAGCCACAGGGGGTGACTGAGCACATAAATGTGGCTAACACAGTGAAGGAACTGAATTTCTAAAGTTTAAGTTGTTTTAAATTTTAATTAAGCAGCAACATGTGTGACTGTTAGCTACCATGTTGGACAATGCAGTGTGCTCTTGCTACTTGAAGTGTGTTCTGCAGACCAGCAGCATCTCATCACCCGGGAGCTTGTTAGAAGTACAGAAGTTTGGCTGGGTGCAGTGCTTTATGCCTGTAATCCCAGCACTTTGGAGGGCTGAGGTGGGCAGATGACGAGGTCAGGAGTTTGAGACTGGCTTGACCAACATGGTGAAACCCTATCTCTACTAAAAACACAAAGATTAAC